>NW_022436956.1:770919-928717 GCF_009761245.1 Sapajus apella
CTGAGGTTGTCTGAGAGGGGCGGCTGTGTGAGCTGAGGTTGTCTGAGAGGGGCGGCTGTGTGAGCTGAGGTTGTCTGGGAGGGGTGGCTGTGTGAGCTGAGGTTGTCTGAGAGGGGCGGCTGCGTGAGCTAAGGTTGTCTGGGGAGGGGCTGCTGTGTGACCTCCGGCTGTCACAGGAGGCGTGGCTTGGTCACCTGATCTGTCATCGGAGGGGTTGCCTTCCTGTGAGCTGTCATGGGTGCACGGCTCTGTTGCTCAGGGTTGTCTGGGAGGAGAGGTCTAAGAATGTCACTTGGGTTGTTAGCATCTGCTCACTGTGATCCCAGCTCTGGCTCCTTCTCCTCAGGTGTGGGTGCAAGCTCTTCCTGCACAGGTGGAGTCAGCGCCAGCCACGTGACTTACTGCGGCAGTGGACTGTGGGTGGAGCGGACTGCGTCTCTCATTGAGTCAGCTCCATGAGACTCACTTCAGGTGGTCGCCCCAGCCAGTTTGGCTCCCAGGACAAAGGACACGTGGAGCTGAGCCCGTAGCTGGCCAGAGAGGGACACGCCGTGTAGGGGTGAATATGGGGTGTGGCTGCGGAAGCTTAATGTCTCTGCCATCCTGAGTGAATGGAGGGTCTGCCATACAGAGTGGGAGGAGGGAACCCCAGGCAGAAAGAACAGCAAGTGCAGAAACCATGGGGCAGAAACATGCTGGGCACATCCAAGGGAAACAAAGCCACGTCCTGGAGTATAGTGGCCGAGGGTTCAGGGCAGCAGGCCCGACCTGAGGCCAGGAAGGCCACTGCAGAATCTCAACTCAGAGACAGCAAGGCCGCTGGAGGCTTTTGAGCAAACACTTGCCACCTACCACATTTTAAAGGGCAACTGGAGAGACATGAGTTCAGTGGCACCAGCCAGGATCTATTTAGGAAGCATCTGGGTGAGGGTTATGGAGGCTCAGGCCAGGGCAATAGCAATGGAGGGGCAAAAACTAGATTCCAGTTTTTGATGGTGACTCTGCTGGGATTTGTGGAAGTGGAATGAGAAGCTAAAGGGGGACCAAGGACAGCTCCTGTGCTTTGTATTCTTTTTTGTTTGTTTTGTTTGAGATGGGGTCTCACTCTGTAGCTCAGCCTGGAATGCAGTGATTTGATCTCAGCTCACTGCAACCTCCATCTCCCGGGTTCATGCCATTCTCCCGCCTCAGCCTCCTGAGTAGCTGGGACTACAGGTGTGCACCACCATGCCCGGCTAATTTTTGTATTTTTAGTAGAGATGGGATTTTGCCATGTTGGCCAGGCTGGTCTCCAACGCCTGACCTCAAGCAATCTGCCTGCCCCAGCCTCCTAAAGTGCTGGGATTACAGGCGGGAGCCACCGTGCACAGCCTCTTCTTTTATTTTTGTTGGTTCGAATTTCAGTGGTGCACGTGCAGTCTGTTACAAAGATAAATTGCATAGTGCTGAAGCCTGGGCCTTTAGGGCAACCACCACCGAAATATCATCAATTGTACCCATGATGCAATTTATCACCCCTCCACCCCTTCCCCTCCACCCTTCCAAGCCTCCAGTGTCTATCAGTCCACTCTCTATGTCCACGTGTACATGTTATTTAGCTCCCACTTAAAAGCAAGAATCTGCGGTATTTGTCTCTCCGTTTCTGCGTTATTTCATTGAGGATAATGAACTCCAGCTTCATCCATATTGCTGCAAAGGGCACAATTTCATTCTTTTCTGTGCCTTAGTAGTATTCCATGCTGTGTGTGTAACGTGTTTTCTTTATCCAGTTTATCATTGATGAACACTCAGCTCAGCTGCCTACGTTTGCTGTACTGAATAGTGCTGCAATGAGCATCCACATGCATGTTCTATCTTTCTGATATAATGATTTATTTTGCCTTGGGTGTATACCTAGTAGGGAGATGGCTAGATCAAATACAAGTTTCAGTTTCAGTTCTTAAAAAAAATTCCATACAGTTTTCCACAGAGGTTGTTTTTGGACTTAGCAACCAAGAGGGAGAGTGACCATCTCCTGATGGAGAAGCAGCACACAGATACAGACCGGGGGGAGGGAGGGACCATCTCCTGATGGAGAAGCAGCCCACAGGTACAGATGCGGGGGGAGGGTGACCATCTCCTGATGGAGAAGCAGCCCACAGGTACAGACTGGGGGTGGGAGGGACCATCTCCTGATGGAGAAGCAGCACACAGGTACAGACCAGCTCCTGATAGAGGAACAGCCCCACAGGCACAGACCCGGAGCTTGGTTTTAAACTGGCCTCTTGAGAGCCTTCATGCAGGAGGTCAGCCCTTCACCAGGAAGCCTGCCCCCGGCAAGGGCAAAGAGACCCCAGGATGAGCTGGAGAGGAAGAGGCGCTGCACAGACCTAGTGAAGGCTCCGGAGCTACAGGGACCTGGCGCTGAGGCAGCGTCTGGGTTCATCTGGTGCGGACTCCACAAGGGCAGAGGTTCCCTTTAAACCCAGAAGCTGCCCATATGGGGAAGTGATTTCTTCTCTGCATCCCTGGCAGTCTTCCTAGAAAGCCTGGAGCTTCTCCAGTCTCAATGGGACCAGCCCCACTCTCCTCACCCCACTGCAGGGAGCAGCTAGGACAGACATGAGGACCCCAGCAGTGGCAATGGAGCAGAGGCTGTCTGGGCAGGGGAGGCCCCACCAAGGAGCCACCAGCGTCACCAATGGAGCTGGGTAGCAAGCACTTGCATGCCCACAGCAGTTCCCCAGGAAATGAACAGTGTGCGGGTAGAAGGGACCCAATAACAGTGCTGTACTCATTGTCGGGAACTTGCATAGCCACCCAGGTGGTCAGGGGTGAGCCTGGTGGTCAGGGCAGGCCACTTGGCTGGTGCACCTTTCCAGACGTGCCAGGGCCCCAGAGGCTGAACCCTCCAAAAGTCAGGACTCAGTGCGCACTTGGAGTGGGACACAGCTGAGGACCCTACCGCTCTGCCTATGCCCCACGCCAGGCCCTGGGCAAGAGGCAGTCTTTCTTCTCTCTCTCCCCTAATCCCTTTCCCCCTTTCTCCCTTTCTCCACTCCTTTCTTTTCACAAATATTTATTGGGTACTTTCTGAGTGCTATTAGACATGTCCAAGGAGAGATTGAAAGCCCTTCAGACATAGTCTCCTCCTTCCCAATTCTGTCTGGGAAGAAAGACATACAGACAGGCATCATACAGACGGTCATGGGCACATGGGTTAGATGGTGGCACCTAGAAAATTACAATCATCTCTGTCCTGGGGAGAAGACGATGGAGACTTGAAGGCAGGGTGCACCGTCAGACACGCCACATTGCCTGTACACACGGAGCCCGGCACGTGGGGACGCGCAGCTGCCCGCCCCACACCTGAGCTAGTCCTGTTTCAAGATCAAGCATTTCTCTCACTGTGCAGAGCAACACGGACTTGTCCTGCTGTGTGTTGTGGACAATGCTTCTCCTATCAGAACCCCAATCTGCACCTGTCCGAGTACAGGCCACAGATGAAAACGGTCTTCCGCTCAGGGTTCCTCTCCATGTGGACCACTTGGTCTCTCTTCCTCCAGAGGACCCTCATCCTCCTGCTGCCCCTGAATCCCCAGGGCCACACACTAGGGTTCCCTCCTGGGTCCCCTTCCCCAGACCTCCACCCAGGCCTGCTCTGCTTCCAGGTTCCCGGTCTGCCAGAGGCACAGGGTTGAGAACTCAGCACCAGCTTTGAGTCTTCTCCTGTTTATCTCCCCCGCCACCACCTCCACATACACGCTGCACATGGTTGCCAAAGCCATATTGAATTATTTGGGGAAGAAGGAAAGGCGGGGGCAGGGAAGGAGGGAGGGAGGGAGAAAGGACCTTTGGAAGGTGCAATGCTTAAGAGTAAGGCTCTGAGATCAGATGGCCTGGATACAAATATCTTTTTTTTTTTTTTTTGAGATGGAGTGTCACTCTGTCGCCCAGGCTGGGTACAGTGGCACAATCTTGGCTTACTGCAGCCACCGCCTCCCCAGTTCAAGTGATTCTTGGCTTCAGCCTCTCGAGTAGCTGGGATTACAGGTGTGCACCACCACACCAGGCTAATTTTTGTTTGTTTGTTTAGTAGAGATGGGATTTCACCATGTTGATCAGGCTGGTCCCGAACTCCAGACCTCAGGTAATCCGCCCATTTCAGCCTGTCAAAGTGTTGGCATTACAGGCATGAGCCACGATGCCTGGCCACAAATATCTAATTTTGGCTCTTCCACTCACGGTGAGTTGGACAGCTTTATCTTGCTGCATCTCACTTTCACCATCTAAAAATGGGTTATAATTAATACCTCCTTCATTCAAGTTGTTATGATGATCAAATGATGATAGCCCGCTTATCACCTCGCCCAGGAGATGACCAGAAAATATCAGGGAGTGTTTTTAGGCCATTTGAAGGCAGCAAGACACACGTTTGAATCCACGTCCCAACAAAGCTGGTGAGCTTTGAGCAAGTTTCTGGTTTTCTCTCTGAGTTTTCCCCCCTCTGAAAAGAGCCATACAAAATGCATGAGAAGGTAGGCTCTCTGAGAGTGAGGGCTGTCTATCCCACAGGTGTATCCATGCCATACAAAATGCATGAGAAGGCAGGCTCTCTGAGAGTGAAGGCTGTGTCTATCCCACAGGTGTGTCCACGAAGCACTCAGTGAATACTGGTTGGAAGAATGAATGCTGGGAATCACCTTCACCCTACTGGCTTATTGCTAAAATTAGAGTTACCATTGTGAACTCTGCATGTAGTAGGCACTCAGCGAGTACTACCTGAGAGTATTTCTTCTCCAAAGGCCACTGCGGGGGCAAGCTTTCAGTGCGCTAGCCTGCTCTAAGAGCCTCATGACTGATCTCGGTGCTGGCTTCATCAGGCCCTCTCCAGTCTTACGCCACCAGATCAACCTTTCAAAGCTCAAGTCAGTCTCCAGCTCAGAAACCCCAGCTGCTCCCCCAGAAGTGCAGACTTCTCAGCCTGACATTCAGGAGTTCCTCAAGCCCCAATCCTAACTGCCTCTTGTAAGGATCCTTCATTCAATTCAATCCAACTTTTTCAGGCCACTGCCTCCTCTGGCGATACACCCTCCCCTTACGCACACGCACGCACCCACGCACACGCGCTTCCCTTCTGCCACTGGAATCCGGCACATACGTCAAGACTTCACACAGACTCCAGGCCTCATCTCCAACCACTCCCCACACAACGTTCCTGCTGGTGTGTATTTGAGTCTCCCAGCATTACGGCTACTTGGGTGCTCTGGGTAGGAGCAGGAACTATCTTTCCACGGAACCAATTTCAGAGCCAAATAAATAGTGGGTTAAATGTATCAACTTGAAATAACTCCCATGCCCATCTGGACACTTTTCTTCTCCATTCAGACTGAATCCAAATACATCATTCCCTCCATGTCCTGGCCCATGGCTCTGGTACCCAGCTTGCTTTTACTTAGAGCAGTTCTCTGAGTGCAGCTGATCTAGGTTGCTACCCCTCTGGGACGACATACCTGCACACTGGCAGGGGCCTTCAGGATTTTAACCCACATCGGTTAAATCTCCTTCAGACCACAGGAGATACTCTGGAAAGAGGAGCTCTCCAGTGCCCCTTGAGTCCCGCTGTGTATGGGTGACCACTATCTGCCTGAGAGTTGGCCATCTGGGAAGGGCTGGCCTCGCTGCCCTAGGCATTGGCTGCAGAAAGGTCCAGAAGGCAGCAGCCTCCTGACCACCCCCAGGGATGCTTCTCCAGCTGGGCTACACCGAGGGCCTCCGAGACCAGGACATGGGCAGGTTCCCTATTGGCAGAATGGCCGTGGGGATAGAACTCTTCCCAGAGCTTTATTCTCCACTTTTGTTTCCAGACCTTTCAGTCTGACATTCAGGAGTTCCCCAAGCCCTAATCCTAACTGCCTCTTGTAACGATCCTTCATTCAGTTCAATCCAAGTCCCAGCCAGGGACTTGACTAGAGAAAGGAAGTTTTGATGGAGATGGGCCACGGATTCGGGGTGGACCAGGCCCTGCTGTGTTAGCATCACCAGACACTCCCTTGGGAATGCACATCCCGGAGTCCCACCCAGACCTGTCCAACAACTGGAATGCGGGTCCAAGGGTCACATGGCCTCCAGCTTCCAGCTGATTCCTGTATTCACTACCAACCTTGAGCCCCCCTGGGCAGCCTCAGAGACCCGGGCCCCGACCCTTGCCTCCTGGTGTGTAGTGAACTTTGAGTATTTGCCTTCCTGGGGGTTTCGTTTCTGCACTTTGCCATCTCTAGAGATTCTTAATTTTTCTGATATAAGTTCTACTCAGTAGGACTCTGATAGACACGAACCAATAAATAATATTTATACAAATGCTTAGATGAGAAGCAGAGTCCTATTTGGGGGAGAGGCATGGGAAATGATATACCCAAAGAATCCTTGAGTCATTCAGCACACACACGTGCCTGGACAGAAACATTTTTCAGCCTTTCTCAAACGTGCCTCACTCTTCTCTGCAAGTTCTGCTGCCTCCTGGAATGCAGGGAAGAAGCCAGCGTTCAGAGAAACGTGCTCACATGGACTGATGCCTCATCCACATTGCATGCTGACCACAATCACAAAAAATGAGCCTCACCCTTCTTTTGCTGATGGGAAATTGAAGCTTGTGCCTATTAATGAGCATACCCAGGTCTCACAGCAAGTACCTTTCAGAACTAAGATTTGCGCCCACTCTGAGGTTGTGAAACCCACCTTCTTCCCCCAACTCTCCACCCCCTCTTCCCCACCTCTTTGCCTGGGGGAATCCTCCTCAGTGGGCCCCCGCTGGATGGTAACCCTCTGAGGTCTCTGCCGGACCCTGCAGGTGGAATTGTTGCCTCTCTTCTCTCTCCTTCCTGGGTACTCCCTCCTAGCAGTGGCCATCACTGTTCCTCCTTAAATGAACTTGGCTACATATCTGCCTTCGCTACCAGATGGAGTTCCCGAACTCCAGCCCTGCATCTTAACAGTGCTTTTTCCCCAGACTGTAGGAGTGGCTGACCCATGAAAAGTGCTCAGTGACAGTGGAAGGGATGGTGCAGAAGTGTGCCCTTGGGCTGGGAGTGAAGAACAACTTTGCCAGCTTTTGCTGTGGCTTCTTCCAGTTCCTTTAACCCCAAAGAGGCAGGGCCCAGGTCTCTGAGTTCAACCTCCGTTCACAACCTGCATCGTAGGAGCCTGGCTTGAGGCTGCTTGATGGGAGCTCAGCTCAGGCTTTCTGCTGGTGCGTGTTCTCTCCCATTTCCCTCTTCTACACAGTCATACGTAGCTTGTGAGAATCTAAATGGACATTGAATGACTAGAATCTAGCTTCCTCTCATTGTGGATTTCATTCCTTCTCAACTCTTATTGTACAAAGCAACACAGGCCATTAAAGCATGATTTGGGAGGTCCAGCAATTGGACTCAAAGTTGGTTCTGGAATTACACAACATGTGCCTGAACAACCCTCAGAGCCCCAAATTCAAGTGTGGAAGGAACAGCAAAGGCTGGATGTCATGGCAGTTTCTCCTCTGGTGATTGGTGTGGCAGGACGGGAGGTGGACAGGCTCACAGGATGGTCTAAGGCCACCTGTCGTTTCCAGGAGATGTCTAAAGCAGGAGAAGACACAGACCTCATTAATTCCCACAAAGGGCAGCTTAGGGAGAGGGCAGCCTCCTCTTACTTCTTGGCTTCCCCTGTATCTCCTGACACTCACTGGAGTTTCATTACCATTAGCAGCTTTGCAAATTGCACCATCAGCAAAATGCCCAGGTAGTCAATAACCAGCTCCACAAGCCAATCCTGGTCAGGGGCTCTTCTTTCTGCCTCCTAATGAAAGGCGCAACCCCCTGGCATTGCTACCAACTTCTGGGTGTGAGAGGTAAATTTATCTCAAGGGATCAGGTACAGGACATCTCTCTAGGCTAGCTGGGAGCCCATTAAACTTGGAAACAGAAGACCCGAGTTCTATCCCAGGCTCTGATGCCTACCAGTTATATGAGCTTGCAAAACTAACTTAGCTCCACTGGGTCTCAGTTGCTCATCCATAAAATGGGAGCAGCAACAGCATGTACTTCACAGGGTTGTTATGAGGATCGAATGAGATCATCTATGTAATTAGTAAAGTGATGGCACAAGATAAGGACTCAAGGAAAGATGGCCATTGTCATTGTTACCTGTCACATGTTCATGATCACATTCACTCAGCCCATGTCAGGGGTATTGGGAGTTCCAGTCCCTTCCCTGAAAACTCAGATGAGAGATACTGCCATTATTATTCTTGAGCCAGCCTCTCCCACTCCCTGAGGTCTCAAAGGCCCATCTTCTCAAACACTCCCATCTGTCTGTTCTCTCTGCCTTCTGTTCCTGTCTTTGCTGTGACTCCTCCTCCTTGGTTCTAATCCTGAATCCAGAAGCGGCCAATGCCTGCTGAAGGCTCCTAGCACTGCCTAGAGCAATGTTTTCTCACTGCAGGAATGAGGACCTGGAAGGGTGGAACATTGTAACAAAGTGATCCACAAACCAGCTGTGCCCAGATGACTGCTAGGTCTGCGTGTAATCAAGCAATCAGCATGACCATGTGGCCCATTCAGGGAGGCCCAGGCCACGTGGAGGCCATGGGAACAAATGGGATCACAGCCTCAGCTCACACCGCCCCCAATCAAAGCAAAGGAACAGGGACTCACCAGCCTGGGGGCAGGAGGAAATTTGGCTGAGTCTCAAAATTAATAGGGCCCTTGTCCAGCCCGCGGTGTGGAGAAAGACACTGTTGTCAGAGGCCATCTCTGCTGGGGACTGAGTCAGTGTGGGATTGATTTTTAAAGCCTGACTGCTGATAGATGGTGTGATGAAATGAGAGATATAAATTGTCACTCTTTGCAATCACAGATGCTGTCGCTGTGGCTGTCAGGGACTAAGAGGGCAGGCTAGCTGCTGTCATGGGGAGACCCAACCCTGGCAGGCTTCCATTTGTCTGGCCAACATTCTAGAAGACATTTCTTCTGTGCTAACCACTCAGAGGAGTGACCGCCAGCAGCTTTATGGGGCAGTGTGATGGCCAGTAGTGATAGCACAGGGGGTGCTCTAAGCCCTCCTCCAGAACCTACGGGCCGTGTGGCCTTGCACAAGCTACTGGACCACTGTGCCATAAATCTCTTCGTCAGCGTAATGGTGGCAGTGGTAATATTGCCTTATCAGGTCATTGGTTCACAGAGCAAGCGTATGGATGTTGATGGGAGCAAAACATCCCATTTAACAAGCCAACCCCAGTAAGGCAACTCATTATACCACAAAACACACTGCCATAGAGAGGAAAATTCCAGGGATTTTTAATCGAATGACTCAACAATGCCATGAAAACCTAGGTTCCTTTCATCTTCTCCCTTTGCCACTCTTCTGCTGTTGGCTCTGTGCTCATGCTGGGTTCCCCATGGTTGCAGTAAGGCTGCCTCTGTTCTGGCCTCACATCAGGGTGAGACACGTGGAGAGAAGGAAGACAGGCAACATCTTGCTTTTGTCTCTTTGTTAAAAAAGCCTCTCACCTCATCTCCACTTTTATCGCATTGGCTAAGATCACGTCCCATGCTGTTACCCTTACGTAAGGCAATGGCTTACTGGAAACACGTGACCGTGATTGGCTAGCCCTGTGGGTAAGGCCAGCTTTTCTTAAAACTATGTCAGTGGGCCGAGCATGGCGGCTCACGCCTGTAATCCCAGTACTTTGGGAGGCCGAGGGGGGCAAATCACAAGGTCAAGAGGTCAAGACCAGCCTGACCAACATGGTGAAACCCCATCTCTACTAAAAATACAAAAAATTAGCTGGGCATGGTGGTGGGCACCTGTAATCTCAGCTACTTCGGAGGCTGAGGCAGGAGGATCACTTGAACTCACTTGAACTTTTTTTTTTAACTTCTTTCATGTTTGTGCTGCCGGTGGTTTCAAAAGCTGGAAGAAGCTTATCAATTTCTAGGTATGGAGATATCTCTCTCACAATGTATATGTGGGAGTGTGTGTATGCTACGGAAATATATACACACACATATTCACATATAAATATACATACATATCTACATATACATTTATAGCATACTAATTAAAAGGTAAATTCTTAATGATCCATGAAAAGAGAATGGCAGGCCAGGTGTAGTGGTTCACACTTGTAATCCCAGCACAGCGGGAGGTTGAGGGGGGAGGATCACTTGAGCCCAGGTGTTTGAAACTGGCCAG
Organism: Sapajus apella; assembly: GCF_009761245.1. NCBI lineage: Eukaryota > Metazoa > Chordata > Mammalia > Primates > Cebidae > Sapajus > Sapajus apella. Next base: position 781,132 of record NW_022436956.1, read on the forward strand.
GGAAACATGGTGAGACCCGCTCTCTACCTCTCGGGAGGCAGAGGTTGAGTGAGCCGATATTGCACCGCTGCACTCCAGCCTGGGCCATAGTCCGTCTAAAATAAAAACAAAACATGGCAGTGTATCCCTGATCCAACAGGAAGAAAAGCCAGCCAACAGGCGTGGGAGGTATAGTCAGCTACGGCAGGTGAAGCACCAAGGACACTGCCAAGCGTTCGATGGGCGAACATTCAACGGTGTCTCTGCAATGTGACGTGTCTTAACTGTAACTCCGTATGATGAACTGCAGGCTTCCAGCAGACATGAGGATGTGGTTCACGCCCCCCAGCTCATTCTCCCAGCAAATACACCTGCCTTATGAAAACACAACACTGCCCTACAACTAAGCACATTATTAAAGACTACTATTCAGGATTCATGTGATTTATTTCCAAAACCAAAGAAAGCTGCATTTACGTGAGACACACAGGTTACAGAAGTATTTAACAGAACATGAATATGTAAGCACGTTTAGACAGAAATCATACCAGTTTTCAACTTTCGCCCTTTGTGGTGGATTAATGGAATTTCTGCTTCCAGGGCCGCAAAGAGCCCTCCTTTCTAACTCATGCGTCTTCACTGGCTCCCACGTCCTCTGGCTTCTCCTGCTGCAGTGTCCCTCCTCACTCAGCTGCTTTCATCGGTGCCCTCGAGCTGGTTTCCACCGGCCGAAAGGCAGCCTGGCCAGCACATGCAGGACAGCTTCCTCCCAGAGAAGGGTTTTCTTCTCCCCGCTCCATTCTGCCAGCCTCCTCAAATCTTTTTAAATAGAGGTAATGCCCATAACTGAAAAATATGGATTCTGTCCCCTGACTTCATTCAACTCTCTGAGAAGTCAAGGTAGCTTTCTCCATTTAAAAAAAAATGTTTTTTCACTGACAGGCAGAAGGAAGAAAGGCAGAGCCTGTGGTTGCAGAGTCTCTGTGGCTGTCCCCTCGGGTCTGTAGTAGGCAGGGATGACAAGGTGGTGGTCAAGGCCAGGCTCTGACACTGAGGCAGAATCCTCCAGAGGTGAGGCCAGCACCCTCCCCAACCTCAGGATCAGGCCTCAAAGACAGGCATGGGGGAGCCTGCAGCAACCTGCGGCGATGGGAAGGACCCATCTTCACAGCACGGTGCCCCCTCACACCTGCACACAGGGGCACACGGATGAAAGAGGTGGACAGTGATAGCGCCTCCTGTCCCATAGCCTCCTCAGCAGCTATGCGGGTCCCTGTGCAACCCCTCGCCACCACCCCTCAGCCAGGGTCTGAGAAGCCACTTCCAAAACCAGGCTTGTTAAGCCAGGAGGTTAGATTTTATAAACCTGCTTTATATAGTTTTTAACTGCATGCAGGCTTAAATTACATGAATTGGTTTTCATAATGGATGTATCCATTCTCTTTCACAGAGGGGAAAATATCCCAGGACCCCAGGGCGGCACAAAGGGAGAGGAGGGAACTTGTACTCAGCCAGAGGTTGAAAACACCCTAAAATCCGAGTTTCGGTGGTCATTTAGTCCAGACCAGCACTGCCTTCAACCTGCACTGTTCTTACCATTTCTAGACAGACCAACCATCCTTCTATCCGGGAACCCTTCTCCCCAAAAAAATGCACCAGTGGGAAGCAATTCTTGACATTTGGGCTTTTCTTAAAGAGTACAAACTAAATCTATCACCAAAAAACGTTTTCATGACTGTATTTCAGCAGGGAGGTGGTACAAACTATTATTTGATACTGAAGACTGAAAAGCTGAGCTAAACTCCTGTGTGAAAGCCTCAGCATTAAATAACAAAAGGAAACCATTCCGATAGCCATCACTGCTCTAATAGGCCCTTGTCTTATCAGAAAAATACCTTTCTAAAAACCCTGTCTCCCCCACCATTGTCTCCCTCAGTTTCTAGGTCAGAGGGGAATGAGGAGATCACTGTGGGGAAGGGAGACTCAGGCACAGAAATAACTGAACGTGTTTTGCTGGTGGATATAGAAGCAAGAGCTCCTTCCAGACACAGCCCTTCTCGTACACTAGACTAAGGGCCAGAGGAGGCAGCTCCATGGGCAGAGATGGCCCCCCATTTGAAGGTATTAAGAAATAAGAAGACGGGTCCATCTCAAACAGGTGGGCGATTCAATGATGAGTCTTCAGATAAAGATGATGCTGACAGTGTGGCTTAGGCAACACAGGCTTGTGAAACAGGTGAGCTCCAAGGAGGCTCCCCGCAGAGTGGAAGGAGAAATCTGGCCTATGCCTGAAATGGGCAAGAGACCGGTCCCTGCCCTCAGGCTGTAAGTGGGGTGCTCTGGCACAGGACCTCTGATAGCTCCCCGAGGACAGCTGATCCAGCAGCAGGCCAGTCACACCCCTAACTCTACTTCAGTCTTGGGGCTGTGGGTCATGAGGGCTTACCCTGAGAGAGAAGTAAGCAGACAACTAGGGATGCAGCCCCTCACTGCTCCTAATGGCTGCAGCTCTTTAACTCTGGGCCTAGGGTCATGCCACGGGGCATCTCCTTCTGAGACGGGAGGTCATGGCCCTGTGAGGAGCTTGCTTAATCAGTGTGAGGTGCCTTCCCCTTCTTGCCTCTCCATTCCTCTCCTTCTTCATCTGTACTCAGCACTCTCCTTCCAGACTAAATTCCAAGTCCCGGGCTTGGCGCGGCACCATGGCAGCACCTGGGCCTCCACAGTGGCTGGTCTTCAGAATCTCCTTCACGTTTGTTTCTTCCCCTTTCTTCCTCCCAGCTCCTCGTCTCCAGCTTCCTCTCCCTCCACCTCCTCTCTGTCCTATCCCCTGGCCGCTCCCTTCCCCTTCTCTTTGCAAAGATTGCAAACTCCTTTTTGCTCCTGCCACCTCTTCTGCTTGAAATTTCACCCATATGTCACCAAATTATATCTAGTCATAACTGAAGCCCATTTCAAACCCCAGCCCACCAAACTCCTTACAGCTCTTTTCCTTCTCTGTCTTCTGAACCCATGCGCTAGCGATTGTCTTTTTCTATAGCAGAGCCCTAGAAACCCCAGTGTTTGTGCCTGACCTGAGTGTAAACTCCTTAGGGACAAGGTCAACATTTGCTACTCCCCTCCTTGGCACGGGACGCACTGCGGAGCCCAGTGTGAGAGCCAGCCCTGGGGGAATGGAATAGGCTTCAGCAGCTTCTCTGCTGGACAGTTCCCTGTCCCGTTGCCAATTCTGTCTCTGGCATAATTCCTTAGAACTGCACCTCTCCATTCTGAAAGGAGAGATGTGTAATCAAAAACACAGGCATCAAAGTCTCCCCAGGTCCCTGGAGCCACAGTGGGTCAACTTAACTTATTTTTCTACAAGTCTTTCGACTTTTTCACTGAGCTGGTTCTTCTCTAACTACCTATCATCTCGCCCTACCAAAGAAGATCAAAGATGAAATATGATAAAATAATGACGAGAAGCAGCTCCCTTTTCCTTAATGGTTTCCAGGGGCCATAATTGCAGAATGAGTAAAACCTTTAGAAACCCTTTAATCCTAAATCCACGATGTATACATGAGAAAACGGAGGCCAAAAAGCAAAGTGACTGACCAGAGATCCCACCCCAATGGACCAGAGCTGGTGCTGAGGCCTGCACAGCACGTCCCCACCTCCTGCAGCGGGGTGTCTTGCCCCCAGGGGCCGTCCCACCTGGCCTCACCTTGGGCTCCCTTCCCTCTCACTCACAGCCACCTGATAAACACAAGATCTCTTCTCCCACTAAGCATGTGACTGGCAGCAAGCAGCTCAGAGTGACTCCTCGGTAAGCCTGGGTTCTGACAAGGACTAACGTATAGTCAAAGGAGCAGAGCAGAGTGCTGCAAGCCCAGCCCTGGCATCTGTCCTACAGGGAGACGTCCATGAGCAGGAGTCTCCTTGGGATCCATTTAATCACAGCACAGAGATAATGGCACTGAGGCGGCCACTGCTCCTTCTCTAATGAATAGAAATGGGGGCGGCTCGTTATAATTTCCTCAGCACTGAGGGTCCTGGGAGACCTCAAGCTCATAGGGAAGAAGGTCTCTTTGGCAAGGAGTGCTTTGCAGTTGTGGGAATGCATTAAGCTGCCACCACAGGCCACAGGGGGGATGCGGACCGTGCTTACTTCAGCAAGGTGCCACCAGCGAGTGGAGGCCCCACAGCCTCTTCTCACCTGCCCAGAGTCACCATTCAGATCATCCCTCTGACACGACATTCTAGCTCCTGTCCTGACCCTGGAGAGGCTCTGCACAGAACCCATCTGGGGGCAGTGGGACGTGTATCTTCATCAGCAGGAAAAACGCTCATGGGGGTGTCCAGAGAGGGACCCACATGACTCCCAAGCTGAGTCCACAGGGAAGGTGAGCCGCCCTCTCAGCCACAGACTCACCGTGCCCCTGCCTCCTCACTCCGGCATCTTTGTGTACCCTGCTCCACAGTGCAAAAACCCCACCAGCCGTCACTCACTTGCCTGGAGAAAGGTGCAAGCCAAGCTTCACACAGGACAAGAGGGTGTTGCCCCGACTCTCCCAGGGAAACCACCTGCGGTTTGGTGGGGGCTAAGAGCAGAAGAAGGGGTAATAGTGGTGGCCTGAACTCCTGGGCCATCCTGTAAACAGCATCTTCTTAACAGGAGCCAGCAAGTGGCAAGGGTGGGAGTGAAGTGGGGAAGCTTACATCATGCCCTGGGGACACCTGAGGTCATTCATGATTCAAAGTGGGACTCCTTTGAGATCTCAGGAATGTGTCCTCAGCAAAGGGTTGGGGGGGCGCAGAACAGAGCAGAAAGCACACTGAACCTAGAGGTGGGTGACTAGCTCAAATCCTAGTCCCTCCACTAATTGACAGTGAGATCTGGGACAAGTTGCTTAATCTCTCTGAGCCTCAGTTGCCACATCTGTAAAACAGGAGCAAAGCACGTGGAGTTTGTCATAAGCATCAAGATGAAATAGCTTATTTCAAACCTGTGCCTGGCTCCAAGCAGGCGCTCGACACGCTATGTCCTCCCTCCTCTCCTGAGAAGGCTCCTACACGGTGGTTATTTTCTGGCCGGCTCCAGGCTTCTGCAGCTCCCTGCCAACTGGCCCCCAAGGAGCACTTTCCAAGCGACTTCTCTGACCCAAGCTAACAGAGACAAGCTGAGGGTAAGCTGTGGGCACTGCAGTTGCCTCTTGCTCAATGTTCAAATGCCCAGAGCTCCCTCCTTGTCTGAAGCTGAGGATGGGCCTCCCAGCCAGGGCCCAAGTCACCTCTTATCCTGGATTCTTTAAGATGAGCAGGCACAGGAGGGCCTCGAGGGCCAGAGAACACAGGGCCTGGACAGTCTGCCCTACTTTCTGGGCCCTCTCTCCTCCTGCTCCACACCAAGACAGAATTAGAACAGAGATCTGAGTGGGCCTGTGGTGGCTCCAGGGCCGTCACATCTGGGAGGGAAGGGCCTTACCTGGCAGTCCCAGCCTTCACTTCTGAACACCTGTCCAGTCACTTCAGACACATACAAACTCTGAACCCCAACCAGCCAGGAGGCCACATGCCCCAGACTCCTCCAGGCCTCTGTGTCCTACACAGCTGCAGCCTGACCTGGGCGCCCAGCTCAGCTTCTCTACCTGCTGAGACTCTGAATTATCCTGTTCCTCCCTCTTTTCTACTCTGCAAATCGGCAACGACAGCATCTTCCTTAACACTGTATTAATATCTCCACTGCAAATGTAACACTCATTGCCTCTAATTCTTTAATCAAAACATCCAAAAATATTTTCTGCATCCTCACTGATATAGTTTGGCTGTGTCCCCACCCAAATCCCATCTTGAATTTTCATGTGTTCTGGGAGGGACCCAGTGGGAGGTAATTGAATCACGGGGGCAGGTCTTTCCCTTGTTCTCATGATACAAATAAGTCTCACGAATCTGATGGTATTCTAAGGGGGAGTTTCCCTGTGCAATATCTTTTTTTGCCTGCTGCCATCCATGTAAGATGTGACTTGCTCCTCCTTGCCTTCTGCCATGATTGTGAGGCCTCCCCAGCCATGTGGAACTGTGAGTCCAATAAACCTCTTTCTTTTGTAAATTGCCCAGTCTCATGTATGTCTTTATCAGCAGCATGAAAAAGGACTAATACTCTTACTCTGTGCTAGACACGACTTTAGTTATGCACAGAGCCCAAGGGCAGCCAACACACTTCCCCTATCTACACACCTCCCTGTCTGCATACCTTGCTGCCATCTGCATAGAGCCTACCACACGGGGGGTCGCTACATGGACAGAATGCATTTCACTCCTGCCAGCCCTCATGCCAGGCTGGACCCCTCCTCTCTTCAACAGCAACTTCTTTCTCTCTTTGGGGGGATCAGGGTTACCACCCTGGCTCCCCACCTAGCTTGCTAAGACCACACTCTGTAAGTTTTACAGGGATAACCCAGGGCATCAGCAGGCTGCAACACCCTCACTGAATGATGTTTCCACCAGAGCAGGCTCCCCAGGAAGGCACTGGGGCATTTCCATCAGCCTGGGAAGTGAGTGGACCTAAGTAAAGGCATAAACTCTTTCTGCTGCCTAAGGCTCAGACCCAACTGAGATTGAACTGCTCAGCTTAGGAGTCTTTTCCTTTGAAAAGGCAAATGCCTCGGTGTGTTAAATGAAAGAAGGTGTATTCCCACACAGTTAAGGACAGACCCTGAGCAGGGAGCCAGAGAGCAGGGTGCTGCCCACATTTCCCCGGGCTGAGCCGCCCCATCTTTCCATGTGTGCGTGCCCCACCTGTCGGATGAGGAAGAGCCTGCTGCCTCTAGGCCCTTCCCCCAAAGAACCTCTTTTACTAGCTCTGCTTTATGGCATAGATAATTATGGATGAGACTGTATTTATTGCTTCATCTCTCATTTGCTAAACAAGTCAAAGTATATTGTAAATGTCCATGGGAGTTGCTGATCACACCAACTTGCTATAATTCTAGCTAAAATAAAAAGCCAACATTTCAGTCAGGCTTTGAAGCCTGAACCTGGATCCCAACACAGTTCTTACCGGGTTTCTCTGAAATGTCAGCAAGAGATTCCAGAATTCGCATTGCTGTGAAAGAGCAGCGAGATCTTGGACTCGGGGTGAAGGGCCTGTGAGGCGGCATCGCCTCTTGACTCTAGGTGGGCACAGGAAGGGATGAGGCAGAGATGGCACAAGACTCCAAGTTGCCAAGCCTGACCTCCTAGTGAGGGTCGTCCAGGACAGAGGCGGGAGCAGAAAGGGGTTTGTTACAAGGAATGACAGAGGGCGTCGGCCTGGGCTTGGGAAACCGTCATTGTCTGTGGTTCTTACCAGCCTTGGGAGGAACCTATGCTTGTGATTTGAAGACCCTGGAACCCCAGGGTTCATGGAGTGGAGGAGCTTCCTTTTCTGTTCTCTCTTCTCTCCTTATCCCAAGTCTTTGCTTCTCCAGCAATCCGTCGAGCAGGGCAGCTCAGGACCATGCAACATTAGGGATGGGGGAAGTGGCCAAGAACACAAGAGCCCACTGCTCTTTTCAGAGGTGGCAAAACTGTGGCCTGGAAAGTGAAGTAACTCATCCAAGGTCACATATGCCAGTTGGACGCAAAGCCAATGCTGGAGTTGGATCTGTGGGCTCCTTGGGAGAGCTCCAGGCAGTGTTCCCACCACTGCCCAGCGTAGCCCAGGCCCCGCACTGACCCCAGCTGCCCCAGGCTCCAAACCTGCCAACCTGAAAGAAGCTGGCAGGTGGCAGCTGGCAGACACATGTATCCAGACCCCACATCCTCTGGGTAATGAGAATCACCTTCACTCCCGTGACTCCCCTCCATGAGCATGTGACACAATACCCAAGGCAACAGTTAGAGAAATAGCAGTCCCATCATTCATTCACTCAAGAGAAATGTAGTGGGCCCCAACCCCATTATCAGCACACTGGGGGTTCCAGAGACACAAAGTGAAGGGATCCAGTTCTTGTGACAGACAGAGATGCATGCCTAGCCCAGCAAGTGCAGGCACCAGGTAGCTGCGAGATGCAGCTGGGGATGTGGGTGTGGTGCTCGGTGACAGGGACGGAGGGAAGGGAGAGGGCTGGGGACAGCTTCCTGGAGGAGAGGATACTGAGCCAAGCCTTCAAGGATGCCTGGGAGTCAACCAGAAACAGAAGGTGAGGGGCTGGGGCATCCCAAAGAGAAGGAAAACAGGCAAGAAGCAGCCGGTTTGTGGATGTCACTGGGCAGCTGTCCTTTGCTAGATGATATGTCTGAGGAGGCCACGTATTGCTGCAGGGCATGGAGCCAGGCCACTAGGGCTTCGCAAGCCATTTTTCGGAAGACGGACTTTTGCCTGTAGGTGATAGGCAGCTATTGAAGCTTTTACGCAGGGAAGTGACCAGTTGAGATCTGCATTTTAGCTAAATTACTTTGGCAATAGATGGAAGATAAATTGTTGATTGATTATCCATACAGGGCCAAAACTTCGGAATGCACTAGCTTGCACTAGTAATGAATGCCAGAGCGGGGAATAAAAAGAAAACAGAAACTCTGGCTTCAGCCCAATGTCCCTAGGCACTGGCTCTATGAAATGCAGGTGGCTGTGGATGAGGTGAGAAGCCGGCTCCCCAAGCCCTCCAGATCACCCAGATTGAGCCCTGCAGAGCCCAGCTCAGGACCGCCCTGTGCTCTGATGGTCACTTTCATAAGCAGTTACTCTGCTCCAGAAACACTTATGGGTTTGAGTGGGTGAAGGGACTCGGGACTCAAGACTCAGCTCCACTCTGTTCCCTCCCCGCCTTCCTAGTGGAGCAGGGCCTGGGCTCTGGGAAGGGACTCCTGCGGGACCAGCTCTGGGCCCAGAGCCCTCAGGATACCTCATGGTCGAACAGGGGATGCCTTGAGGAAGCCTTGTCCAAACAGGCAAAGCCCAGACTCTCCAACACTGCCTAACATCTCACGTCTCCCTACAAACTGTTCTGTTGACAAAAATGGGTCTCAGAGCTGAGGTCTACATGGGTCTCTAAGCTGATGAGGACAGACACACCCAGCACGATGCTGAGGCGGGCAGCAGGGTCGGAGCAGGAAGAGCACATCTCCGTCTTATGGAGCGGCCTCCTCTCCTCCTGTACCTCTGTCCCTAGAGAAAAGTCAGATGGCCACAGAGCCCAAGGATAACAGCACCATCGCTCAGGGATGGGGTTGGGTGGTTTTCATTTTCCTCTTTGTACCTTTGGCATTTTACTTTGTAACCATTTGAGGGGAAAGTAACTATGAAGTGATGCTATGCTCTTCCTAAATAGTGCTTCAAGGTTTATTTTAATTCCTCGTACCCAGAAAGTGTTTTCTCAGGTCCAGGCTTGAGGCTTTCCACTATAATAAAAGCCTCCTAGCCCGTTCCTCTTGAAGACAAGGCTCCCAGCCGAGAGGAGACCCCAGCATTGCCGGAGCACTCCTCACACTCAGCTGCGTGCGCCGCTCCACCCAACACCTTTCTGACTCCCAGCTTCCTTCTCTCCCACAGACAGAATCACAACCTTCAAGCCTGCTAATGATGTCCTCAAAATGTCCACCGTATGGCATGTCGAGGGTCCTGCCTGCATCTGGCAAGCTACCCGATGCTTGGCCAGAGAGGAAGCCTGTCTTCAGTGCCACCCCCAGGCTGTCCAGTGGGACTGGGAGGCAGGCTATGGGGACCTTGCACCTCACCCCACCCACGTGATGCTGCCGTCCATCCCTCGTCCAGCCACAGGGCTGCTCTCAGGGCATACCCTATCTCCTCCAAGCCAACTCCTATGAGAAAAATCTCCTGGGCCCTGAGACACCGGGACTGTAGGCTCCTTCCTAACCTTCTGGCTCATCTCAAGCAGGACTCCACATAGGAACCTTCCAGAGACACCAGGAGGCCATCTGCTCACTGCCATTGCAGGGGAGAGGACAGGGGTTGCAGAAAGGGTTTGAGGGAGAGAAGGGACGTAGATGGAGGAATTCTAGGGGCTGAAGTTGCTGCCTGTGCTCCATTTCTGATGGACATTTCTGATGCCAGCCTGCACGATGCCTGAAATTCTCCCCATCCACATTACTCCTTTGAGTCTGAACGTTGAAGTCCTGCTTAAAATGCAAATCATTTTCCCAGATGAGAAAACACATTAATAATAACACCAAATATTCATATAACGCTTTACACCATATCTCATTTCCTTGCTGAAACAGCCCCACGAGGCAGCACAGGATTACTCCTCCTCTGCAGGTGAAGACGCTGAAGCTGAGTGAAGCTGCCCCGACCAGGCAGTGCGGTGGCTGCGTGGACAGGAGTCGCGTGTCCTGGGTTTGAGCACTGACTCTGCAGCTTCATTGCAGAATGACCGCGGGCACTGTAGGTGCTGTATCACTTCAACCCTGTGTGTGTCAGCCACCTGAGGTCAGATTTCTGCTAAGAGACCGCTGCAATTTCTGACTCAAGAAGAGTTTGTCTGATGGAGCTAGAATGCTGCCTGAGCTCCGTGCAAGGCGTGGGACAGCACGGGGAGGGCGGAACAGACAAGCAGCCCGCAGCCCTCAGCACAACGGCATTTGGTCGAGGGCCTGCTGTCACTTGGGAAGTTAGTTACGTGCCTTCTGAGGCTGTCGCATCCAAGAGGGTGGAACTCAAGCAGAACGTTGGTGTGGTTTGAGTCATTTTTGTCACTTTCCACAAAATCTTGCACGGGAGAGATGGGCTTCCACTAGAGCCAGCTCTTATGCAAACAGAGGGTGAAGGAAATACTACATTTTCTAACCCAGTCCTTGTGTAAGTTAAATGAGCATTTTTACAAAGCTAAAAAATAGCCAAATGTGGCTGTACCCCAAACTGAAACACTTCTAAATGAGGGCTGTGAAGCAGGAACCCCAGCAGAAGATAAAATTGTGACCCAAGCCTCTACCAAGCATCTTGTAAGAACTCTGTGCAGGCAATGCAAGTCAATGCACTAGCAAAGGGCAGGTGAAGACTGTTATCATAGTCACCATTAATTTAATAGCTAAGGGGACGAAATGAGGGACAGAGGCCAGTGAGTAAAACATTTGAATATTCCAGCCTAAAAACTTCACTTGGACACAAAGAAATGGCGCTGCAGTGTTTTGCACATTGCAATGATCAGAAGCAAATAGGCTATATGACCACTGGAGTGGTAAAGGAACTGTTAATGTATTTCTAAAGAAATCTCAGGCCCAGTCTGAGACTACAAAAGCCCTAAAATGTGTTCGATTCCCTGGTCCCACATCCCACACTGCACAGAGTCAAAATCATGCATCCTCTGGGAAGGATCAGCTCTCTAGTGCCCATGTCAGAGGTGGGAATGGAGGATGACTGACAAAGAGGACCCTTCTGAAGGCAGAGCCAGGAGCTATGAAGACACAGTTCAAGGAGATGCTCCCAGAGACAGTGGACAGGGGCCACATAAGCCAGCCAAGGAACCCAGTCCACTGCCAGATGGAGAGGACTTTTCATTCCTGCCTAGCAGTGTTGGTCCATCACTATAAACCAGTGATCTGTGTATTTCTCTTTCCTCCCTTTTCTGAATGAAGCTTGACATTTTACATTTTGGTTATTTTGTCTTTCCTCCCAAGGAGAAAAGATAGGGTAGGTTGGGGGAAAAAAATGACCTGTCCTTTAGTTCATAGGTCATTAGTCCCAGAAGCCACATCTGGGACTAATGGTGAGGACTGCCCACACACAAGCTAGATGCAGAAACTGGGTGTGATTGAGGAGTGGCGCCTTGGGAATCAGAGTGTGCTCTACGTGGACATGCAATGTCTGTAGAAGTCGGAGAAAGCCCCAGTGGCAGATGCAGCAGACTTCGCTAGGGGCCTTTTCCATATTCATTTTTTTGTTGGTAGCATATCCTTATTTTAGTAAGGGTAGCAATGTGACATCAAAACACTACATTTCCCAGCCTCCCTTGCTGGTAGTTATGGCCATGTGACTAAGTGCTGACCAATGAGATGCAAACAGAAGATTATGTGTGATCTTTGTAGTAAAATGCCCTTTTTCCCTTTTCCCCAGTTTCTAACTGGAATATGAACATGATAGGTGGAGTTACACTCACTGTTTTAGTCCACAAGAAGACCTGAAAACGAAAATAATAAGAACACAGAACATAAATATCTGTGAAGCTGCCACGTTACCTGCCATGTTTGCTCATTTCCAGATTTCTGTTACAGGAAGGGTGAGAAACAAACCTTTTGTTTTGTTTAAGGTATTGATCTGGAAGTAGAATATGATTCTTATCTGATTTAATCTCATCCCCCACTCTCTTGGTGTCAATTTTAGCATCTGTAAAATGGGGATTTAAAAAAATACCTATATCCAATACTTCTTTGTGAGAATTTAGATGACATAATATATTTTAAAAGTACAGCTCTAAACTTGTCACATGATAATTGCTGAATAAATAGAAGCTATTCCTGCATTTACTACTATCACTAGTATCATGATTATTATGTAATGATTAATGGTTAGGTCAAGCCAAGATCAAAACAGAACTGTTTGCTTTTGCAGTTTGTAATTTTACTAATTCTCAACACCTTACCCTGAGGTACAAATACTCAATGCACCAGAATAAAGGACAGAAATATTTGAGACCCAGATAAGGAAGGTTTGCTGCAGGCAGCAGGCAGAGGTTAGAGCAGGGTCAGCCTGCGTTTTCTGTCGAGCACCATATAGTAAACACTCTGGCTTTGCAGGCAAGGTGGGTTCTGCTGCAGGTACTCAGTATTGCTGTCACAGCACAAAAGCAGCCATGAGCGATGTGTAAATGAACGAACATGGCTATATTCCAATAAACTTTATTTACTGAAAAGGCAACAGGCCGGCTTTGGCCAGCGGGGCCTGGTTTGCCAATCCCCTGCCTAGAGGGATGCCCCATGAGAAGAGACACAAAACAGACATGGAGGAGGTCCTGGTTCTATAGCAATCTGCCCCAAGGCCCAGAGCAGGTCACAGAGGCCCGTGTCCCCCCTTCAGCTTGCCTCCCGGAGTTCAGCAACTCAACACGGTGCTCTTCCTGGGCTCAGAACAAGGCACGTGCAGATGCACACTCCCTGCATGCAGCATTTCCTCCCCACCCCCACTCCACCTCACTGGACTAACTCCTACTCATCTTGCAGTTCCCAGCCTAGGTGCTTAACTATCACACCTTTCAGAAAACCTTCGCAGCCCCATGTCCGCAGCCCTGTGCTGCATCGCCCGGAGGTCTCCTCCATCTCACTCGGCTCAGGCACAGCCTCTGTGCTCGGGTGCTAGCAGGACACTGCAGGGGTTCTCACTGCCTGCTCGCGGTCGTCAGAGAGGGGTTCTGGGAGAGGGAAGTGTTAAGCTGTAGGTCAGACACAAGGGGAGCTTGGCAGAAGGCAAGGAGAAAGGAGCAGGCATTTGGGGTCCCGGGCCAGGCAGAGGCGTACAGGTCAGCTGTGAGCACTCCTCCTTACCTTCCCTCTGCCACAGCGAGCAGCATCTGCCAAGTCCCACTCCCTGTAGGCGCTCTGCCAGAGGCCACATCACCAGCAGGCTGTTAACCTTGGTAATGAAAAGCAACAACTTTATGAGCACCAGAAATTGGCTAAGCTCATTAATTTTATTCATAATAGAAAATTAATGTTTGAAGGCCTGGTACAGTGGTTCACGCCTGTAATCTCAGCACTTTGGGATGCCAAAGCAGGTGGATTGCTTGAGGTCAGGAGTTCGAGACCAGCCTGACCAACACAGTGAGGCTCCATCTCTGCAAAATAAAAATGCAAAATATTAGCCAGGCATGGTGGTGTGCACCTGCAGTCCCAGCCACGTAGGAGGCTGAGGCAGGAGAATTCCTTGAGCTTGGGCCTGGGAGGTAGAGGTTGCAGTGAGCTGAGATTGTGCTATTGCACTCCAGCCTGGACGATAAGAGCAAAACTCCATCTCAAAAACAAGAAAATCAATGCTTGGAAAGAGTGAGCCAGCAGCAGTAAGGACCTCTAGTTTCAAATTGTTCTGTGTGTGAAAGGTGCTAGGGGAGGAGAAAAGGTGCACACACAATACCCTTAAGGGTAAGTAAGCTTTATCTCATGTAAACGGCAATGCAGATATAATAAGCAAATGATATAATGAGCAAATCGCAATGAGAAGGGAGGAAGGGAAAATGTATATGTATGTGTGTGTGTGTGTGTGTGTGTGTGTATACACACATATATGTAAATATGTATATATACATATATACAAATATATATATACACAAATATGTATATACAAATATATATATACACATGCACATATATGTATACAAATATATATATATATATATATACACACACACACACACACTATATATATATATATATTTGCCCTCACCGGACTATGGAGGATTCACTACCAGACCAGGAAGCAACAGCCTGAGCTCCAGAGTCCCACCCTTGTCCGCACACAGACAGGAGAGGGCTCAGGAAGCATCGGTGAGGTCTGGGACCCAGCTCTTTTTGTAACAAGTTGTTTGGCATGCGGCCCAGTCACAAGCGCACTTCAAGACTGGGGTCAAGGAACGCAAAAAGTTCAACCTGTTTTTTCGATTGTCTATTGTTTTTCTATAGCTAACATATAGGAATGGATTGAAATAGACATTGAGGGTTATTTTCCCTGTTATTACACTGCAGCTGGAGTACCGTCTTCTTTTCATGGGGGTAGTCTGTTTTCCAGCTCCAGGAATTCCGTTTGCATTAGGAGGAGGTGGGGGCGAGAGTCTACCGCTGTCCTTTCCCCTCCCCACATGTCATTGGATGAAGAGGGTGTGGGTGCAGCCCAAGGTGGGCAGCTTTTCCCCCTCTGGTCCTAACCCACCAGACAGCATCTGATTCTCAATACAGAGCTTTGAGGAGTGGGGTCAGGGAGAAAACAGAAACGGAGAATAGAAGAAAAGAAGGAAGGAGGGAGGGAGAGAGAAGAAAATGTAACGCCAGCTGGCATTGACAGACAGCCAACCATGAGCTAAGCACATTATGGACTTTACCTCTTTAATCTCATTTAACTTTCACAAAAATCCTCTGAAATTGGAATGATTTTCCCTGCACTCGAAATGAGGAGTCTGCGTCTCAGGGAAAGTCAGTAAGGTCTCAAAGCCTGTTACTCAAAAGGAGGCCTTGAGACCCAAGCCCACGCTGCCCCGGGCGGCCCCTCCACAGCCGCCGGCCCTGCAGCCCTTTGCGCACTGCTGCCCCGCAGCCCCGTGCTAAGGCTGCATTCTGGCATCCAGGCTCCATCTGGAGCAGCCTTGATTCCAGGGCGGCTCGTGACTGTATAATTAAGGGGAAGGCAAGCGTCGCCAAATAGGACCAAGGGCAGGAGCTGCGAATCCTCTGCACAGACGCACCGCGCTCCGCGGAGGGGTGGGGACGCCGCGGGGCCTCCTGCGGAGAAGCACACCCCATCTGCACTGTAAGAGGAAGCCTTTTGGTGAAGAAACAGTGCCTTATGCTCTTCACACAAATTCGCCCAGGCTCAGAAGTCAACAGCTGCTTACTTTCCTGACAGCGAGCGGTGCGGGCCTTCCCCAGGAGCGCGTGAAGTGGCCAGTCACGGCTGCCTCTGCAGAGCGGAAAATACGCTGGAACTAAATTGCTCCCAGAAGGGAACTGTAGCAAACTGTAACAAATCGTGTAGTTCGACCGTCCTGCTCTCTGTGTGGAATGAGCACGCGGTGAATTTTGGCTACACGTGGGGCCACTGGGGCAACGTGGGTTGGGTGAAGGGGGTGAACTTCAGTGCAGGACAGAGCAGCTCAGTTCCATACCCTGGCCCTCACCGCGCTGATGTCAGACAAGTTCTTCACCCTCTGGGTGACGCTACACGCCCAAACGCTGTAATAAGAACACTGACAGTCGCCGTAAGGGCTGAGGAGGCGCACACGTGTGGCGCTAAGCGCTTGGTTAGCCCCCCATACTGTGGGCAGTTATGGTGCAGAGAGAATGCAGGCCTGATATTCGGAGGGCAGGTCAGGAGTTGTTTTTGCTAGGACGATCCTCAACATGCGTTTTCCCCTACAGCCTCTCTACTTCACCCATCATCAAGACATCGTTGAAATATGGCTTCTCCCAACATTCAGGAAATCAGGGTCTAGGGAAGCTCTATTGTTAGGCACAGGCGTGTACAGTGTCTTATGGAAAGTTCTGTCTCTCCCTAGTCCACCCACCCCACCTGCCCCAGCATATCCAGCAAGTTAAGCCTGGAAACAGAGGAGCTTCACAGGGTACTTATGGAATCCACCAAGCGTCTCCTTCTTTTTTTTTTTTTTTAATTGCATTTTAGGTTTTCGGTTACATGTGAAGAATATGTAACATTGTTGCATAGCTACACACACGGCAGTGTGATTTACTGCCTTCCTCCCCGTCACCTATATCTGGCATTTCTCCCCATGCTATCTCTCCCCAGCTCCCCACCCCCCCGCTGTCCCTCCCCTATTTCCCCCCCACAGACCCCAGTGTGTGATGCTCCCCTCCCTGTGTCCATGTGTTCTCATTGTTCAAGACCCACCTGTGAGTGAGAACATGTGGTGTTTGATCTTCTGTTCTTGTGTCAGTTTGCTGAGAATGATGGTTTCCAGGTTCATCCATGTCCCTGCAAAGGACACGAACTCATCATTGTTTATGGCTGCATAGTATTCCACTAAGGGCCACTAGGATCAGTCCGCAGATGTGGGAAAGCGTTGACGACCTTGTTTGCTGTGATGTTTCTGCCCATCACTCGTGTTCTCCTAGAGCCTTTCTCTTTTGTAAGCGAATTGGTGTAGTGCTTGAATCGAGAAGGAGTGATTCTGGACTCCCCTCATAAGTTCCCAGGAGCTTAGGAAATCAGCTGACAATTTCATGTTGTCAAATTGTTCTAGCAGCATGAATGCTTCCAGCTTAGACTCTCCCTGGTGTGAACTGGCCTGAAAGCTTTTACACCATCCTTTTGCAAGGAAGATGAGAAGCTTTTCCGTGAAAGAGTGAGCACATGCACAACACAGCTCCAGGTACGTGCTCATTGTGATAAGAAGGGACATCAGGAGGCCGAGCACCTGCAGCAAGAGGCCTGTGAGAAAAGATTATCTAGAGGGCATCGCTTCCATTGCCAACTCATCACAGGCAGAGGTGATCCCCGCCTTGCATTCAGGGCCACGGATGACCGCTCTCGCAAATATGCAGCCCCGAAAAGCATCTTAATGCAGACTTTTGAGTTGCCTCCCATAGGAAACATCAAGGCCATGACTATCCCATCCCAGGACTTTATTCTGGTGTTTTAAATGCCATCCACCCTCCAGGTGGCTCCTCTGCTCACAGAATAAGCTCTCTGTGGTCTTAAAATTATTAGCAAAATAAGGATGTAAATCCTCAGTGACTTGAGACTGCTGTTCATATTTCTGAATAATCTGGGAATTTTGAAAGCTTGGGGTGACTGACCCTTATTTTAAAAGGTACCCAGGATTTGTTTTAATTGGACACGACAAGACCAATAGATCAGGAGACGATTATCTTTGAAAAGATAGTTTGTTATGGTTCCCAAGAGGAGGGGCATTCCATGCCACCCCGCTCAAGACCACGTAGAGAAGCACCAGGCTCAGTCAGGGGCGGGGACGACAGGAGAGCTTGGGCAAAATCCTTGGGAGCAGCAAAAAGGAATGGGGAGGCAGGTGAGCGGCTGGGCTGGCTTAGGCCTGGGTGGTTTAGGATTCCAGCGGGCTCTGGCTACACAGGCAGTCTCTAGCTGCCCGGCACCTGGCCCTGGGGTGATTAGGGCAGGGAGACAGCGTCCCAGACTGCAGGATGCTGATCAAAGGAGCTCCAGCCTGGTGGGTTTGCATATCAAAGACCTGCTAGCAGGCAAATGGTTTGTGATTGCCAGGACTTAGCAAGCCCTGGGAGATGCAGTCTCTCGGGGTCCTCGGGGCATCATAAAATACAGAAAATAAAAACATAATTAATAAAGCTTTTTCCAATGGTCATATTGCATTTGAATTATAAAATGTTTTATGAGTAGTATCATTAGTCTTATTGCTATACAAGGTCTTCCTATCTATAGCCTTCTTTTGGGTCATTATCAACAAAATGTTAAATTTAGTCCAGAGGAAGCTCTAAAAATTCCTCCACAGAACCTCACGAGTAGGCCCTGCATCTTCTCCTCAAACATGCACCATGGTGCGACTCTGTGGTGCCAGCAGCGCAGCCCTCCGCAAGCTGGTGTGCAGGAAAAGCTGTGTTTCTATCCTACCTGATGCTGCAGGGAGAAACAGTTTCAACACACACAGCTCATCCAGAGCCCTGGATAAAAGAAAGGAGGAAGAGAGAGCTGTGTGTGCCCGTGTGGATGCCACAAGCCGTGAGGAGACAGCCAGCGTCTCTGCAGCCCCCCATGTCCTTTACTTCCACGGTGTGGAGGGGCTCCTCAGGGGACCCCAGGAAGCGGGCTGCTCCAGAGGACGTCTTTAGCAAACTCCAAAGCGGGGCTTCTGGCCCTAGAAAAGGATAACATTTTACCTCACAATGGGACTCACATGTGTATTTATCAAATTATTATTTCACAAAATAACGCTCAATTTTATACATTTGATTTGTTTCTTAATGCTGTCTATAACCTGCCAAACTGATTCCACAAGCAGTCGTGGGTTTTAAACTGCAGGTGAAAAGGCGGCTGTCAAGGGACACAAAGCCTTCCAGGAGACTCAGTGAGACGCCGCGACCAATATCTTACAGGTGGCTTATTCTTAACGAAATATAATTTTAACTAAATATATTTTTATAAAAGTGACATATATTCCATATAAAAATTCAAACAGTGTGAAACCCCCCAAAAAAGAGAAAAAACTCTCTCAGACCCGAAGATACTTACCACTTACTTTTTAGTGACCTCCCTTTCAGAATACTCCCTTTCACATGTAGACATGGATATATCCTACTGCAGGATACTATACATGCTGTTCTATGATCTTGTTTCATGAAACATAGCACTCAAGTCTTCATTTTCGTCACTATCTTTAAGGGATAGTGCTTTATTGTAAGGATCTCCAATAATTTGCTCTGCCAATTCACGATTAATAGGCATTTTGGATGTTCCCATTGTTTTACAATTATAAGCGATACTTTCACGAACATCCTTGAATACGTATCTCTTTATACCATTGTACTTTTCTACTTATGGTGAACCTGGAAGTGAACTCATTGATTCAGAGAGTAAACACATTTACATTTAATACACAGTACCAAACTGCCCCCAAAATGTTATGACAACACTCCCTCAGAGCACTTAATATTGTCCAAATCTTCACAGCATCTCTAACATGGGGCTTTGTCTATTTAAAATTCTTTTCAATATGATAATATGAAATATCTTATTATTGTTGGTGTTTGCATGTCTTTAGTTTTTAGTGAGGATGAGCATCTTTGCATAGGCTAATTGTACATTTGTATCTCTTTTGTATGTTTGTGTGGGCAAATTACCTGTTCAAGCCCTTCACCCATTTTTCTTTTGGGCCGTTCTTGTTCTTTTCTTCCTGATTTGAAAGAAGCAATGATGTTCAGTGGTAGAGCATCAGCTCAAAGTCGGACTGTCCAGGTTCAACCTCTCACCACCTTTCTAAATCTACATAAGCCCAGGAGAGAGTTGAGCTCTCCATGTCTCTGTTTGTTCAACCTTAGATAGTAATGATATCTCCTTCCCAGAGCTGTGAGCATTGTATATGTTAGTGAGTCCAACATCCACAAGCCAGTGCCTGGCACATAGTAAATATTCAATTATACTATGTTAAGGATAGGGGAAATTCAAGATATTTTGACAATTGTGTGGCATGGGCATCAACCAATTAGGATGGAAGTCAGCTGCAGCACCTGAACAGCATCCTGAAGTCACTGTCTGAGTCTGTTTTGTGCTGCTGCAATGGAATACCACAGACTGGGGCACTGGTAAAGAACAGAGACTCATTTCTTACAGTTCTAGGGGATGGGAAGTGCAAGGTTGAGAGGACCTCATTTTGCAGGCACCCTCCTGCTGTGTCATCTCATGGTGGAGGGTGGAAGGACAAGAGAGTGCAAGAGAGCAAGAGAGAGGGAACGTGGATTTAATTCATCCTTTCATCAGGAGCCCACTGTCGTGATAACTAACCCACTCTCAAGATAAGTGACTCCCATGATAACTAACCCACTTCCAAGATGAGTAAGTGACTCCCACAATAACTAACCCACTCCCAACATGAGTAACTCATTCCCATGATAAATAACCCACTCCCAACATGAATAACTGACTCCCAGGATGACCCACTCCCAAGATGCATAACTGACTCCCAAGATAACTAACCCACTTCCCAGATGAGTAACTGATTCCCACAATAACTAACCCACTCCCAACATGAGTAACTCACTCCCATGATAACTAATCCTCTCCTGAGATGAGTAAACTCACTCCCAAGATAATTAACTCTCTCCTGAGATGAGTAACTCGCTTTTAGGTTAGCTAACCCAACCCACTCCTAAGAAAAGGAACTCACTCCCAAGATAACTAACCCATTCCTGAGATAGTAACTTGCTCCCAAGACAATTAACCCACTCCTGAGATGAGTAACTCACTCCTGGGATAACTAACCCACTCCTGAGATAAGTAACTCGCTCCCAGGATAACTAACCCACTCCTAAGATAAGTAACTCACTCCCAAGATAAGTATCCCACTCCTGAGATAGTAACTCACTCCCAGGATAACTAACCTACCCCTGAGACGGTGGCACTAATCCATTCATGAGGGCTGAGTCCTCATGACCTAATCACCTCTTAAAGATCCCACCCCTCAAAAGTGTGCATTGGGAATTAAGTTTTGGAAACGTGAACCTTGGGGAACACATTCAAACCACAGCAGACATTAATCTATAAATTCCTGGATGTGGGGAAGGGGTGAGCTGGTCCCAGGGAAGTCAGTGGCAGGGTCCACAGCCTTGGGAGACTCAGGCAGGCAGCTGTCTGCCTGCTGATGTGGGAGGCTGTCATGTTCTAACTTGCAGGCCAGCTGTACGGCCCTCACCGGCCTAGCATCACCACCAGCATGCCACATGCGAAGCAGAAGGTGAAAGACCTTTGCCTGTGGTTGTCTAAAGCTTTGCAATTTTACATGATCAGAATGATCTATCTTTTCCTTCATGCTTTTGGAAGGCCTTAGCCACCCAAAGATTATGCAAATATTCATCCGTGTTTTTATTCTATATTTTCCTGGACTCCTTTGAATATGTAAAACCTTTGAGAGTGAATTTCCATTTTCTATGGCTGTTCAGCTTTTTGAACAGATACATTCTCATTTCCAGAAGTCTTATTCTGTAGGTTACAATTTAATTTATATAAATATATATAAAGTATATATATACCAGTGTATAAATATAACATACATATCCACAATAAAGAATAAGAGGTCTTCAGTTGTTCCATGGTTCTGTGGCATATGCCCAGCCCCCCGTGGCCCACAGATGAGCCTTGGTCCCGTGGGCCATGCTCAGAGCTCCCTGAGGTCCTCCTGAGTACAGCTCCCCATTATATACGTGGGTGCTTATTTGACGAATGGTTGTGTCTCCCACACACTTCAGTAAATTCCACAAGGACAAGGACAGAGGATGTGTTAGCTCACCATTCCAGCTCCAGAGACAAGCACAGAGCCAGGAGTAGAGGGCCCACCACAGACAGATGGCAGGAGGAAAGACAGAAAGAGAGTGAGAATGGGCAGAGGATGGGGGGTAGACAGAGAGAGAGAGAGAGCAGGGAGGAAAGCAGCATCAGTCTTTGTGCCTTTGTTCTTCCCCACCCCCAGCCCAACACTCCACTGGGCTCGCCCAGAAACAGGTGCCCAGAACAGATGGTTCAATTAAATTGAATGTAGTTGAATTGCGGGTGGCTGTTCAGCTCCCAGACCCCAGCGTGCAGATGCGCCTGTGACTGACCACCTATGCAGTCTCCAGTCTAGTTATTCGTGTATGTCTTTTTCTCTCATGAGACTGGAAAGTCCTCGAAAACAAGGACCATCTATTATTCATCCTTATCTCCTCGCCCTCCTTACACTGAGGTTGAGTTCAGAAAATGTTTGGCAAACGAGGGACCAAACTGTGCAGCACCCCAGCCTGAGCCTGCAGCAGCCCAGCTCCCAGGGCTCCCCATGTCAGAGACAGCTCCTCCCACCGGGTCTCAGCCTCAGCAGCTCCCTCGCCCAGCCAACATCACTACACCTCCAGCCCACTTTAACAATAGTTATTGGATGTGTAAATTACCATCAATGGAGTGACAAAGACTCAATTAAAGAAGGAGACGTGCAGTCAAAGCTGTCACCTCAGAGAAACCAGCCTTGACAGATAATAGCAGCAGCTCTGCAGGGCAAGTGCTCAGAGATAAGGGCTGGAGGGACCCCTTCCCTCACCCCCACCCGCTATGTGTGAGAGAAGGGTGGGATTTGTCAGGGACTGCTGTCACCACCCTGCCCAGGCAGGCCCTGAGGAGGGCCTGGAGTGGGAGGGAAGCTCTCTGTGTCATCCGCCTCCTCCAGCCCTCTGAGAAAGCGGAGCCTGAGCAGAGACCCAGAGAACGCCTGGCCGAGCTGGCACCACCCAGCAAGCAGCCTCCTGCGAGGGGCCATGAGAGGGCACTGACCCTGCACCGCCACTGCACGTCCGCACAGGCTGGGCACTCAGGCTGGAGAGCAGGGCAGCCGCAGGCCACGTCTCACTGCTGCCAAGCCCAGGGCAACGGTGGGAGCTGCTTGGCTTCCCCATGCCTCCACAACCCTGCTTGTAAAACAGGATGCTTCCTGAGAACAAAGCAGCCGTGGTCAGAGGGAAGAAGCACACACGCTGTGCTTCCATGCTCGCTCAGCACCAGCTGACCAGGGGCTGGTAAGTCAGCTTACCGGACTGTCCTCACTTCCTGCTTTTCCCATGCTGCCCTAGGGGGTCATGCCCTGGCTTCCCGTCAAGCATCCTCCAAGCCAGTATGACACATGCCGAGCCTGGCACTCCGAAACCTGCGCCCTTGCAGTTCCTGCAGAACGTTTTAGCCTCATCAGCTCACCCCTGAGCAACCCAGGGTCCCAAACCCAGTACTACAGTCCTACCCCCATAAGCAGTTCTCACAGCTCCTATCCGATTTCATTCCCTTTTTTGTGATCCCACAGCAAATTCCACCTCAACACTTCTTATGTTATACAATTTTTAGTATTACATTTTTATGTTTTATATTTTCATATTATTGTGTTAATATGAAAATGAAATATTCTTAATATTATATTGATCATATTATATAATATAATTTTATCAATAACCATTATATTATTGGTACTAATACCACAAGATTACATGCTCTTAGAAGGCATCCTTCATACAATTCAGCTCAATAATATGTACATATTAGGGGATGTTTCTTGGATAGATGAATGAATACATAGCTAAACAAATAAATAAACATAACTTACCTAATCCATGTCTGTAAAAAGAGAATCAAAATGGATGGGTTGATATGAGGAACAGTTATGATATAATCAATAAAAGTGTTTTGCAATCTGAAAATAATTACTTAAGTGTATACTATTATTGAAGTTTCTTTACAAGTTATCTCCCTATTTGTTTTCTGGCAGCAAAAATACTGTGACAGCACAGTCACAGTGGCCTTAGACAAGGATGGTGATGCCACAGTGACAGAGGCCTTAGACAAGGATGGTTTGACAGCACAGAGACAGAGGCTTTAGACAAGGATGGTTTAACAGCACAGAGGCAGAGGCCTTAGACAAGGAAGGTGATACCACAGTGACAGAGGCCCAAGGAAGGTGATACCACAGTGACAGAGGTCTTAGGCAAGGATGGTTTGACAGCACAGAGACAGAGGCCTTAGACAAGGAAGGTGATACCACAATGACAGAGGCCTTAGACAAGGATTGTGATACCACAGTGACAGAGGCCTTAGGCAAGGATGGTGTGACAGCACAGAGACAGAGGCCTTAGGCAAGGATGGTGATACCACAATGACAGAGGCCTTAGGCAAGGATGGTGATACCACAGTGACAGAGGCCTTAGGCAAGGATGGTGTGACAGCACAGAGACAGAGGCCTTAGGCAAGGATGGTGTGACAGCACAGAGACAGAGGTCTTAGACAAGGAAGGTGATACCACAATGACAGAGGCCTTAGGCAAGGATGGTGTGACAGCACAGAGACAGAGGCCTTAGACAAGGAAGGTGATACCACAATGACAGAGGCCTTAGGCAAGGATGGTGTGACAGCACAGAGACAGAGGCCTTAGGCAAGGATGGTGATACCACAGTGACAGAGGCCTTAGGCAAGGATGGTGTGACAGCACAGAGACAGAGACCTTAGGCAAGGATGGTGATACCACAGTGACAGAGGCCTTAGGCAAGGATGGTTTGACAGCACACCTATGAAAGGTCTTAGGAGGAAAGGTAGCCATTTAAAGCCAAGTTTTAGGTCACAGTGAAGCACAGTGGCTTTGTTTCTTTGTTTAATTTTAGTTTGTTTTTCAGGCAGGTTCTCCCTTAGGTCACACTACATGTCTGGACATTACCACTCACTCGGCCTTTTCATGTCCTAGAATACCTTGAAAATCGACCAGCTGGAGATGAGTAGAAGAGGAACAGGAGGGAAGGCTATGCACAGGCTACATTCATGATCATGGTGGGAGAGAGATGAGATGTGTAACAGACAAGAATACAAACCTCTCACACTGCAAGGAAGGCTTGGAAGGGAGAAAGTGCACAGGTTTCGTGGGACCATCACTCAGGAGTAACAGCATCTGTCCAACACATCACACTGATTCTTGAGATTCTGTTTTACTTCCAGCAGTATATAAGTCAATACAGGTAAAAAATGAAAAACTAATTTTAATCAAGTAGCAAAAGCAGAAGAAATCATGGCATTTTCCAGCATGCTTCAAATTACATTGGCAAT
The DNA here is from genome assembly GCF_009761245.1 of Sapajus apella. Lineage (NCBI taxonomy): Eukaryota > Metazoa > Chordata > Mammalia > Primates > Cebidae > Sapajus > Sapajus apella. The sequence continues at coordinate 806,048 of NW_022436956.1, forward strand.
CCTCACGTGCTCCAGGGGTCCCTGTATAAGCATGCCCAGAGGAACTCAGTGGCCATCTGAGGCTCTGCAGAACTGCTGCCGTAGCCCCTGGGGGAGAATCACCCACCCCAAATGCAGAGAAGGCAGCTGCAACCACTAATCCCAACCCTTCCTGAAAAAAGACATGCATTGGCCTAAATACACGTGCAGGATTTTACCATTAAAAAATAATTTGGCATGCATTGAACGGGGTACCTGCGTTTCCTCCTAAAATGCAGGTAGATGGCTGGACGTGGTGGCTCACACCTGTAATCCCAGCCCTTTGGGAGGCCAAGGCAGGCAGATCACTAGGTCAAGAGATGGAGACCATCCTGGCCAACATGGTGAAACCCCATCTCTACTAAAAATAAAAAATTAGCTGGGTGTAGTGGCACACGCTTGTAGTCCCAGCTGCTCGGGCGGCTGAGGCAGGAAAATTGCTTGAACCTGGGAGGCGGAGGTTGCAGTGAGCCAAGATTGCACCACTGCACTCCAGCCTGGTGCCTGACGACGGAGCAAGACTCTGTCTCAAAGAAAAAAAAAAAATGCAGGTAGATGGGATGCCTTACAGTATGGAATTTCCTTAGAAGCAAGAAAATACAGTGCAGCATTTGAGCGCCTTGTGTGGCACTGCGAGGCACCAGAACTTTTGCCAGAAAGGAGTCCCAATCCAGCCCCCAAGAGAGGGTTCTTGGATCTCGTGCAAGAAAGAAATCAGGATGAGTCCATACAGTCAAGTGAAAGTAAGTTTATTTAAGAAGTAAGGTAATAAAGAAGTCTACTCCATAGAGAGAACAGCCCCAAGGACTGCTAGTTTTCCCCATTTTTATGGTTATTTCTTGATTATATGCTAAACAAGGGTTTGATTATTCATGAGTTTTCTGAAAATTGGTGAGCAATTCCCAGAACTGAGTGTTCCGCCCCTTGTTAGAGCACACAGGCTAACATCCTGAGAGTGCCATGGCATTTGTAAGCTGTCACGGTGCTGGCAGGAGCGTAGCGGTGAGGATGCCCAGAGATCACGCTCATCGCCGTCCTGGTTTGGGCGGGTTTTAGTCAGCTTCTTTACTACAACGTGTGGTACCAGCAAGGGCTTTGTGACCTGTGTCTTGTGCCAACTTCCAGTCTCATCCTGTGACTTAGAATGCCTAACCTACGGGCATGCAGCCCAGCGGGTCTCAGCCTTATTTTACCAAGGCCCTACTCAGATGGAGTTGCTCTGTTCAAACGTCTCTGGCAGAACCAGTGTGGTTCTTGCCCTCAGGACGCACACAGGCTAGTGGAAGAGGCAGTGAGCAGGCGGGGTGTTCACAAAGTATGTGGAAGGGCTGGAAGGGAGACGCACAGAGTCTTCAGTAGCACCCAGAAGGGGCCCCGGCGCGGTTGTCAGGGGAAGCCGATGGCTAAGGGACACTTGAAAGATGAGGAGTTAGCCAAGGGGAGAGGTTAGAGGAATGATAGGCGGAGGGAACAAGAGATGCAAATGTCCATGCAGCAAAGAGAGGGCAGCACTTCCAGGAACTGCAAGGAGTTTAACTTGGCTGGAGGCCTGGGCGGCGGGGAGGTGGATTGATGTTGGAGATCAGGTCATGAAAGTCCTAGAGGTCTGCCCTGGGCTTTTCCCTGCAGACAATGTGAAGCCATGAAGGGAGCTAGAGGTTTGGATGACAACAGCAAATTCATAAACTTAAAGGTGTCGAAAATGCAGCACAGAGAAGGGGTGGGAGGACGGCAGACATCTGTTAGAAGGCTGCTGTGACAAACGGGCAAGGAATGGCTGTGGCTGGAGCCAGGGTGACAGTGCTAGGGATGGGAGCAGTGACAGATTTGTGGAACATTCAGGATATCAAATTGGTAGACATCGGAAACCTACTGGGTATGGAGGGAGAGGCGTAAAAGGACGCCCTCAGTGACCAGGTACACAGCAAGGCTGTTCACCAAAATAGGGAGGAACATGCATTTAGGCTCCAACATGTCATATACCTGACCTGCGATTTGGACCTCTGTCCACTCGACCAGCACATGCTGAGCAGCTCTGTGCGCCCTTCCCTGAGCTGGTGCTGTGCAGAGAGGCTAGAAGATATAATCGCTCAGGAGCGCCCAGCTGGTAGGAAGCCAGCCTTGGATCTGCCCTCCCTGCCACGCTGACCTCAGCTCCCCAGCCTGGGCCGCTGTCTCCCTGTCATTGAATCCTGGTGGTCCGAGGTCCAGGGCCATTCCCCAGCCTTCCCGTGTAGCCTGGTCTTGCTGTAAGGGAGCTCCCACGCCTTGCTGGTGAGCCCTGAAAGAAGGCAGTCAGGAAGAGGGGAGGCACTGCAGCTGCATGCATAAGATGTCCAGAGTTCCCCCAAGACCTCCCTTCAGTCCTGGACTGCGGGTGGCAACTCCAGAATGGGAACCTCCCAGCATCCTGGACCCAGGCAGCCAAGCTCTTCTGCCTGCACTTTCCATTAGAGAGCTCACATTTAGCTGTGCCCATGCTCACACACACACACACACACACACACACACAGCAGCAGCAGCAGCGACAGTTTCTCCTCTAAAACACAGCAACTTCAACAGATGTGCTTTCCTGTTTATTAAACACCCTCTTTCCTTGCTCCCTATCTTGGAAGCCTCAGGGCCCATGCTGAAAACAATGGGATCACAAATAGGTAAAGACCTTGCATAGTCAAAAGCACCCTCTTTCTTCTGAGCACAAGCAGAAGCTTGTAACAGCCCAGAGCACCCCACCCCCCCCCCCCCCCCCCCTCCCAGTCTGTTGCGCTCTCCCACCTCCTGGACCACAGCCGCATTTCCTTCTCCTTCCAGTGCCAACAGGGTGGAAAGATGTTCCTGGGGCCTTACAATTGTATTGAGTCAACCTGCAGACACGAGTTAATTGCGGCCCCCTTCCCAGCACCCCCAGCACAGTGCTGGCCAGAGAGCCGCCGGGCAGCTGGGGCCTCGTGACTTTGGATGCATCAGTGCTAGGAAATCAGATTAATCTGCTTGACTGCTAGCAGCTACAGCAGTGCTCACAGGCCAGCCCCACCAATTTGCTAGAAGAAGTTATGGGCTCAACCTCACCAGCCGCTCCCGTAGCCTCCTCCCCTGCTTTCTTTCTGCATCCCTCCTAGCTCAAGCCTAAAGTTTCCTGCTGCCCAGAGGTGTCTGCATTTCTCCCTCTGGCATGGATAAGACCCGTGGTGCTGAGGTGGTCTCTGCAGATGCACAGCTGCCCCAGAAAGAGCCCTGTTCATGGGAGAAGCCGTCGGGGCCAAAGTCATGGGACTTTCCTGAAAACAGTTCTTGAGCAGGCACTCAGCGGACCTGGTGAGGAAAGGACTTCCCTGAACTGCTGTTTAACCTTCCTCATCCACAGACAGGAGGATGGAGAAGGCTTCCAAACTGTAGACCAAAAATGGCCTCTATGGAGAGAGCCGACGACAGGAGAAGGAGGTTTGTGGACGTTCACATACAACCCACGCACCAAATCTAAGCTTATTCCTCAGCAGAAGCCGCAGGCTTCAGCACAGAGTCTCACCAGGGCCGGAGCTGCAGGGAGTATTTCTGCATCAGGATAGCTTAACACAACACAATTTGAAATGGCCCGGAATGAAATTAAATGGCAGTTTGGTTACACTTTAATCACCGCAGGCAGATCAAGATGCCGCTGTGATTACGACACAGGAATCTATATTTATTGTCTTGTGGGGATTTGCATCGGAGATACAGTGATCTCTCTGCAAAGCACCCAATTTATTCATAAAGTCATAGCAAGGCATTGCAACTGTGAATCATTCAAGTGTGTCTTCCTCCTTCCTGGCAGAGCCAAGAGCTGGGAATGGAGCCCTGTCCACTCAGCAGGCTTCTCTGGGTCAGGCCCTGGTCTGGTGAACTGAGAAGGGCCCATGAATCCATCCCTCCACAGACAGGGAGTGTGGTGAGTCTGGCAGAACCACTCTACACTCAGCATGCCTGTGAGCAGAGAGGTGCTAAATTGCACATTGCTATTAGACACGGAGAGGAACAAGCACAGTCACTGAGTGAGAACCCCACAAATGCTGATAGACAAAGGCCCTCAGTCTGCTCCGCGACTCAGGCAAAGGGAAGCTTCCAAGGGCCTTTAATTCTCCTTGCCTGTGCCCACGTGTGCCTCGTGATTGATAACGTTTGCACTGAACAGGCATTCACAAAACGCCTACACCACGCCAGGCTGCAGGCTGGAAGAGGGTGGGAGGGTGGGGAATGCAGTTACAAAGGTGGGTAAAATGCCATCCGGCAGGGGATCTTGTGCAAGCTAAGCCAGGCAGGCTCTGAGACTCCAGGGCTGCAGCATGGGTCCAGCAAGCAGACCCTTGCAGGGGCCTTAGGCAGCCACTGCAGGAGGAGCCATCCTTAGCTCCCAGGTGGCCTGACAGCCTGGAGTGGGGCAGGCAGAGGCTCATAGGGGATACTCAGCCAGCTAGGAAACCCAGACCGCACTTACTCTGCATCCACCCCGCCCCCAGGCATGTCAGGAGCAGAGTCAGACCCACTCAGAAGAGCCGCGCGTACCCATCCCAACTCCAAGATCTCGACGTCAGCCACAGTGAGAGTGTTTACACCGCCGAAACCAGCATCTCTGCACCAAGGCGTTTCTTCCCTGCCAGGCTATAAGCATTTATCAGCACACACAGCCCTCCCTGCAATCCTGCTCCCAAGCCTTAATGGTTAGAATAAAATAAACCCTGGTTTTCTCTCACCTATTCTTAAACTGATTTAGAGACGTACTGTCCTTAGACCAGCAAAGAGCTCTATCAAGTAGAATGGGATCTGGAAAGATGTCCCACCCAACCCCAAGGCATGAAAGGAACGTGCCCTGTCCCCCACGTATGCAGCTCCTGCCTGTAGTGGGGAAACTACAGATAAAAGTGAGTGACCACAAAAGTGAACTCCCTCTCGCTCTCTCTCCCCGCCCCTGTCTCTCTGTCTCTGTCTCTGTCTCTCTCTCTCTCTCACACACACAAACACACACACACCCCACACACTTTACACACACACACACACAAACACACAGAGAGAGAGAGAACAAATACTGATAACTTACTGTGTGTAAGACAGGATACTTTATGCAATTATTCAAGGACTTTACCTGATTACATTATTTACCCCTTCTAGCAATCAAAGAAATAGACAGCAATTTATGCCCTTCTTATAGATGAGGAAGCTGAGTTTCCCACAGCGAGTAGGAGCCAGGATAAACCAATGCTGTGGAGCTGGATTTTAATCTTGGAGTCTCCCCAGGAACCACCTCAGGGCCCAAAGAGGCCCTGAGGGTATGCCATTGTGTGAGTTAACACAGGGAAGCTGGTATGCCCCCAAACGAGAGCATGGCAAGACCCTTCCTGTTGGAGCAGTGGATACCAGCGAAAGACACCGGTTTGCTGCCACCGTAAGCACGAGCAGTTTCCCTTCTCCAGGTGCTGAGTCTGCTTCCTGCTTCCTTTAGCTCCTGCCCCTGCCCAGGTAGCATCCCAGCCTCAGAAGCGATTAAGCCATCCAGACTCATTGCAGGTTACTTGCTAAAGAGGGTTCAACAGGCACTGGGAGCAGACGCTCAAGACATCCAGGGTCATGGGCAGCAACGGGCTGTCTGATGTGTTGTTTAGCGGTAGATTGTAATTCTAAACAGTGTTCGTTATTCCACTGTGTGGCTCCTAATTAACTGCCAGAAATGCATTGTTGAGGGATGATGGATTGTGCTGGGTGAACTACTAATACCGCTCATTCGCCATGGCTCTTGTGCAGCCCGAGCCCACAGCCACTAACTCCAGAGACCCTGGGCTGCACTGCAAGGACCCTAGGTGACTGCTCCACACCTGGCAGTGAGGACATCGGTGGCACCACCTCACCTGAACCTTCAGGGGCACAGACCTGGGTTTTTCCAGGTACCACCGTTGCCACAGACAGGAAGGTGGCATCAGAGGACGTCCTCCTGAATAGTGAATGATGGCCAAAGTAATCGACCAAATTCTGTGAAAAGGAAATTACTTGGGATGGATATAAGATCCTGCACATGGGTCTGCAGAAGCCAATCACACGAGCACGGGGAAAATGCCGAGTTTACAGGGAGAGTCCCTGGGTAGGTGGCAACCAGCCACCTAGAAAGCTGGTGCAAACAATAATCTGTATTAAGAAAAGCGAGTTATCTCTAAATATAGCTTTGTTTTACATGGGTCACGTTGCTCAATTCTAACCAGCCTATTTTAAAAGATTATATTAGGGGTTTCTAGAGAAACATAACTATTTTAAGGAATTGGCTCAAGCAGTTGTAGGGGCTTATAAGTCTGAAATCCATAGAGCAAGCCAGTAGGCTGGAAATTCAGGTAAGAGTTGAATCCCTCCTCCTTCAAGGAACCTGAAGTTCTGCTCCTAAGGCCTTCAACCGACTGGATGAGGTCCCCCCACCCCACATTATAGAAGGTAATCTGTTTTATTTCTTTACAATCCACTGATTGTGAATGTTTATCACATCTATGAAATACCTCCAACTGTAACATCCACACCAGTGTTTAACCGGACGGCTATGCGCCATAGCCCAGCCAAGCTGACGCTAAAAAACTGTCACAAAGAACTATTGGCTTATCAGCCCGAATTCTTTCTGTAAGACACTTACAAATGCATTATATTGTTTTGCATATTATTTATTTAAAAAGAAATTGCCAATTACACTAGGACATGAGGCATTCTTATGACAATTTTTATTTTATACTTATTTAAATAGTTGTTTGGGGTTATTTGGGTAATGCGGTTTCTTATATTTACTCTTTTACATGGGTAAAAGGAAAAAAATATCTGTATAAAGTAAGTTGAGATATTCTTAAAAGTTCGCATTCAGATCAAAGTCTGCTGTACCACTTTTGGATTCAGAGCTGGTGACGTTCAGGTCTTTCCACTTAATATGTCTCTGCATCACAAGTCTGGCTGATGCAGTGTTTTATAAGAAACAATGTAAGAACTAAAAGCCACTGGGAGAACTTCAGTGGGCTTTGCAATCATGTAGAGCTAGCCTACTTTTGACTCTTGCTTTGGGAATATTGCTGAACATGCCTAACTCACTATCACCCACAGATATCTGGTTCCTAGGACCTAGAAAATCCACCTATATTGTCCCCTGGATGGTTTTCTAGGCCACTGACACCCATTCTGTAGGTTTTGGGGCTGGAGCCTCTGATGTTTACTCAGGTACCAGCAATGGGCACTTTTCACAGCCAACACTTAGATAAAGCCACTGTGAGGAATGGTGGCCCATTGTTACTGCAAAGGTAGTAAAATTGGGGAAGGAAAAGAGTATTCCAAATTAATGAAACACATTTATAGCAAGTGAGTATTGAGGTCTTGCCATGTGGCGGTCACTGGCCTCAAGCCCCACACACATTACCACATTTAACCCACAAACATACACATTGAGGGTGTGCTGCCATCGTGCCCATCCAATGAGAAGGAGCAGAGGAGGGAAGCGGCTTCCCCTGGTGTACACGAGCCAGGGGATGAAGCCAGCAAGTGGCCCAATCCGACCTGCCCAAGCCACCGCGCCACCTGTGCGAGGACAGGACAGGGACCACAGCGCTCCAAGCGCTCTCCTGGGAAGAGTTCTGACAATCCTACCCAAAAGTGACAGGGGAACCTGAGGCAGGAGGGCCTCACAGCAGAGGGCGGAGTCTGAGGCAGCGAGCGTTTCTACCTGTGCCAGGGCTGCACCAGGGCTCCCACGCTAAGGCCCCATGGAGGGGAGCGAGGGCGCGTCCAGCACAGCTGCCGAAGCAACTGCGTCAGCATCACACGCAGGGAACCTGGGACTGCGTCTGCTTCTCCCCTTCTAGGCGTAGGCATCCTTTGATGAGGAAATTGGCACACACACCGCCCTGAATGAGGCAGTGCTTCACGTCAGTAGGAGACAAAGAAAGTCTCCACTAACAAAAAGGGTATGAATGCTTTGTTCTCCGGATAAACACTATGAAACCCTTATCGACCTCAGAGATGTTACTAGACAAATATTACATCTTTCAGAAAGCCTTTCAAGTGGCCCTTTAAAAATGTGCTAATGACAGTGTGGCTCCCTCTCACCTGCTGAGTATCACAGGGCACCTTCTCTCCAGCGCCAGTGAGTGTCACAAGGCCCCTCTCGACAGCTGACTGCAGGGAATGCTTCAGGGGTATCAGGCTGAGCTTCTCTATGAGCAAAAGCCTGGAATCTTCATGTGTTCAGAAACTGGTGTGTGTTGGTTCTGTGGTCTTTCTCAGGAAGGGAGGTACGGACTGGAGAGAATGCTTCTCCCTTCCTCAAATACAGTCTTTATAAATGGCAGTTTTACTTTAAAATTCTGCATATTTGGCTGGGCATGGTGGCGGTTGCCTATAATTTCAGCACTTTGGGAGATGGAGGTGGGTGAATCACCTGAGGTCAAGAGTTCAAAAGCAGCCTGGCCAACATGGTGGAACCCCATCTCTACTAAACATACAAAAATTAGCTGGGTGTGGTGGTGGGCACCTCTAATCCCAGCTACTCAGGAGGCTGATGCAGGAGAATCGCTTGAACCTGGGAGGCGGAGGTTGCAGTGAGCCGAGATGGAGCCACTGAACTCCAGCCTGGGTGACAGAGAAAGACCCCATCTGAAAAAAAAAAAAATTCTGAGTATTTTTCCCCTTACTCATTATCCAGTAGAGTCCAGAGCCCAGGGGTCTATGGATCAGAGTAACTAGAGGGGCTGTTGAACTCAGGACCTTAGGGAGATAGCAAAAGGGTTCCTGGAGAAAGCCTGAGGCCACATTCTGCAATGGAAAATACATACTTTCTCCCACAAGATGACATGCAGTGACTATAAAGACACTATGGCTGTGGTGCCAGCTCCGGTCCCTCCTCACCAAGAAGACAACGTGGAATGCTTCTTTGATATTTACCGAACGCCCTCTCAAGCCCTGTGTTTGGCAGCATTGTCTCTGATCCCATCTGGACCTCTTCCGGAGCCCCAGGCAGCCTGCCTGATGCTGGGATGCCACCCTCTCCTCCACCTTCACCTGTGCAGACTCAAAGCACGGCTGCTGGTGCCACGGCTTTACCCACTGACGCCTGTCAAAGGCTCAGCCCACCCTCCCACCTTCCACAAGTGCAGATGCTTTTGTCTCTCTGAACCCAGCTTGCTGAATGCGTACCTGGGTGTCCTCCCACTGAGGGTCCTGCTGACCCTTGGCATGAGCTCCCCACCCGCCACCACCACCAGCCCTGTCTCTCCCAACTGCTGGCCCTGCCTGACCCAGTGAGTTCCAGAATAAAGGACAGGATTGGGCTACTGAAATGGGGTCTTGGGCAAGTCACTTTGTGGAAAGGGCAAAACAAACTCACACTCAACACAGAATGCCTCTGTGATCAGGTGTGTTTGGGGTTTTCCCCACATGCCAAGCAGTTCTGCAGCGGGCACCAGCTGGGTGTCCAATAATTCAATCCAGACACTGTCACCCAGAGATAGCGTCAGATCTCACAGGTTTCGGGCTAACTCACATGGGGTTTGCCTCACTTCAGATGCCACTTGCAAGTGCCAGGCTGGGGCCTGTGTGTCTGACAAACCCACTATAAAGCAGGAAACCCACAACCCCCGATGGGTTTGATCATTTGCTAGGACAGCTCACAGACTCAGAGACACATTTTACTTAGGTTTACCAGTTGATTATACAGGCCAAATACTGGTTCACAATTACAAAGGCTACAGAAGAACAGCCAAATGCAGAGGTGCCCAAAGTGTGTGTGACGGGGGCAGGGGGAGGCAGATTGCTGCACTGTCTCTGGGTGCCCCTCTCCAGCACCCGCACGTGTTCAGCAGCCCATGAGCTCAGCAGCCTGGGATCTCATCTAATCATGTCACTCAAGTTTTTACTGACATGAGGCCAGGCGCCGGGGCTCATGCCTGTAATCCCAGCACTTTGGGAGGTCGAAGGCAGGCTGATCACCTGAAGTCAGGAGTTCAAGCCCAACCTGGTCAACATGGTGAAACCCTGTCTCTACTAAAAATTAAAAAATTTAAAAAATTAACCAGGCGTGGTGGCTGGTGCCTGTAATCCCAGATGCTCAGGAGGCTGAGGCAGGAGAATTGTTTGAATCTGGAAGGCAGAGGTTGCAGTGAGCCCAGACCAGGCCACTGCACACCAGCCTGGGCAACAAGAACGAAACTATGTCTCGAAAAGAGAAAAAAAGTTTTTATCAAGGCGAGTCTCCAGTCCCCCTTCCCCTCACAGGGGATCAAAGTCCTAACCCTCTGACATGTTTAGCTCCATTGTCCCACCCAAATCTCGTATTGAATTGTACTCCCATAATGTCCACGTGTTGTGAAGGGAGCCGGTGGGAGATAATTGGATCATGGGGGAGGTTTCCCCATACTGCTCTCATGATAGTGAATAAGTCCCACGAAATCTGATAGTTTGATAAGGTGACACCTGTTAGCCTGGCTCTCATTCTGTCTCTTGCTGCCGCCATGTAAGAAGTGCCTTTCACCTTCTGCCATGATTATGAGGCCTCTCCAGCCACGTGGAACTGTAAGTCAATAAATGCCTTTCTTTTGTAAATTGCTCAGTCTCAGGTATGTCTTTATCAGCAGCATGAAAACGTGCTAATACACCCTCAAATCACTCGGGGAGCATATTAATGCCCATGGGGCATTTCTGGACTTCCCTCCCCTATTCTTTAGGGGACATTCTGATGCACCCCTACAGAGGGGCCCCAAGGATGGCTAGCTCAGCGGTGTCCTTTTGGAGAAGTTCTCCTTGCCCGGCCACTGCACCGGGCCCTCAGTCCAATTGCTTAGTATCATTGTCCAAATAAGCAGATAGTAGCCAAACCCTTCTCTTGGGCCCTCTTTGGGAAAATCCCAGGTAAGACAAGGACTAGAGTGTTACAGATTTGGATTCCAACTGCAGGGAAGTGAAGGTTCAAGCCATTGGAATAGGGGGGATGTCAGAGAGGGAGCAGAGGGCAAAAGAGAGAGCTCTGCTCAGCCTCCTTCATTGGGCGGGAGAGGAAGCGCTGCTCTGGTGCAGACAAGGCCTCTTCCAAGAGGGCCTCGGAGTGCCAGACGGAGGAGTGTGGCTTCCCAGCTTTGGAGACTCTAGGGACAGGCCATGCTGTGAGCTGCCTCTGGAGATTCGAGTTTGAGCCAAATGACTGATCTGGAAAACGGAATCTGGCCCCTCACCTGTTCCCTACTGCGTCTTAGACAAACATGAAGCACATTTCTGCTGCCTGAGGCTGCTTACTACCAGTGATAGTGAGAGGTGAAAACCAAAGTGGAACCCGAAGATTGACAGTGACTCACAGAAGTCCTGCCATCCTGGTGTGTGGAAGGCTTGGCACCTGCCTTTTCCCTTAGCCCAGGCCTGCGCTCCTACCACAGTGACCTTTGCTTCTTGGGGCCTGCCTCTCCCACACTGATGAAAAGAAACCCCAGCAAGGCAGGCGGAAGCCAGGAGAAGGTGGCATCCCCGAGACAGGGAGGAAGGCGGTAAGAATAAAGGCCACCATCAGGGTGCCATCACACAGAGACACTGAGGGGGAGGAGAGCAGATGACATGCAGTGGACTTGGCATTTCTGTCTCTGGTGACCTTTGAGAAGGCGACTTCTGTTGTGTGGGAAGTGCGGGATCCAGATGGTGTGAAGTTGAAGGCTGAGTGGGCAAGGAGGACCACAGTGGGCACCAGAAACCCAGGCAATGAATTAGAGGGAGCAGCAGCAAGGTAATAAAACGGGGCAACAGAGATTGTATAGACGACAGGGTCCTGGGGAGTGTGTCAGAGGGGCGATGAGGCGGAGTGATGTGTGGGAGATGCTGGAGAGAGAGGACCTACTTAAGGGGAGTCTGCTGAGTCCCAGCTGCCTCCCACACCAGGCTCAGCAGTCCCCAGCAGAAGAGTTCCGTCCTGTTCTTCATCCGCACCACCCACACCCACCACCAAATACAGGGAGGTACACAAATACCTGCAAATGAAAATGGAAGGAAAGAAAGGGAGGGGAGGGAAGTGAGGAATAGAGAATTTGAGAGATAAAAGAAGAAAGTGAAGGTTCTACTGAATAATCTCAACTTTTGCAGATGACTAGGAGAAAGATGTCATCTGCTCAAAGATGCAGCAGGTGGGAGAAGTGCTGGAGGGTTCAGTGACCTGGGAAGGCTGTGGAGACACCTGTGAGCAATATGCCAAGGGCAGTTTCCCAGCTGGGATCTGGGGCAGGTCAGGGGACCAGGGCACTGTCAGCCACCAGCCCTGAAGACAGAGGACCTGGTCAGCGGCTGCAGTTCTAGTGGATCCGTGGTGGCATCTAGAGTGGCTCAGCACACTGCAGCATGGCAAGACCACCAGCACAAGATGTGCAGCCAAGGGGTGCTGCACGCCACCATGCCTCTCCAGCAGCCAGCCCCTGGTCAACACAAGGGGAGTCTGTGCCCACACCCACGGGCCCAGACTGCGAGTGGGGCTGATGGGGCTTCTGGCAGGTGCAGCTGTACACAGAGGCCCTAGTCTGCCTAGCCACACCCTGGGTCCATCTGCCCACTTGTGTCCGTCTGATGTGCCCTTCGGTGGTGCCTGAGCTGGCAGCAGGGAGCCTGCTAACTGCTCTAACAGTGCACAGGCATTCATTATTTCCAAATACTTGATATAAAAAAGTCCAATAAGAAATCCATTACGAGAAATTTCAACATTACTTTTGTCAGCAAAAGAAAAGGAAGAACTCTTTGAGAACTTAAATATAAATTCGACTGTCATAAATTTCTGAATTGTTGTAAAACAAAATGATTTCAAAACCTTTATCATCTACTTGTGTGAACAAAGTTTCTAGTCAATGGCACCTATCAGGAATTTGAACAAATGATCTCTAAGCCTGAAGCATAAATTACATTGTGGGCATTTTTTTAAGCATCAAAGCTGATACATGAAAAAGTTATGCTGAAGAAGGCCCTCAATTTTCTCATTTAAACAATTTTATGGATTTCTAGAACTCACATACTAATTTATTTTTCATATCTTTTTTAAACTGTGTACTTTAAAATTTTTCATCGACCTTAAGTACTGTAAAAAATGTAATGACTATTTTGACCACGTCCCACACAGAACCCCCAGTCACCTCCACTTTGCTGTGGTACGACACCCAAATATTATTTTCTGTGCATGCCACGGCATGACAAAAGCAACAAGCTTGCAGAGCTCTGTGGAAAGGAATCAGAAGGAATCAGAGAGATGAATAAAAGACGGCGTGCATGTGGGGAGCGAGGGCAGCCACGATTCGACAGCCTTCCCAGGAGAGCTTGCGGGTGAGCAGCAGCCCCCCAGGTGGGCGCAGCACAGTGGGCAAAGCGGGGGCCTGCAGGGGCACCACCCCAAGGTATAGTCACAGGCCGGGCAAGCCAGTGGCCTGGGTGGGGACAGAGGCATGTGCGGTTTGTTGACCTTGCCCGGGTGCCTGGATTGGGGGTTCAAATCCAATCCAGGTGAGCGTTGGAGCTACATGTACCTATGTGCTCTACTCCCTTGGGACAATCCTCCCAGGGTTTTGGAGTCACCGCCCCGCCCCGAGACATTCCCACGTCCCTCCCTATACATGATTTCCATTTTAGAAGTGCTCCCTTTCACCTGGATTTCATTCACCTGAAATGTCTCTGTATTCCCTTTTCTAACTGTGGCCCCAGTGGGTACACATCAGCCTTGTAAAGCATCCACCCACAGATGCCAAGTACAAATCCAGAAATCACAGGATGGGGGGCCTGCCACAGGCAATAGGAAACATTCTGGTCACAGACTTGGGCTCCTTCTTGTTTGGACCACTGTCCAGCCAGGGGAACCCTGGCCACCCACTTTTCTCTTCTGGCCTCAGACTCCTTACCTGTAAAATGAGAGGGTTTTACTAGATGATTTTAAAGATTCCTTGTAGACTTGACATTTTCAGTTTCTGAGGTAATCAACATCCAAAATATTTAACTTAAATTCTGGTTCATATCATTGGATCAAAATCACTAGAATGTTATCCCCTTGAGAACAGAAACTATATCTGTATACCTGCATTGTTCAAGGCTGTGTTCCTGGTGTTAAGAACACATCCTGGCATGTAGTGGGGGTTCGTTAAATATTGGAAAGATGGATGGATGGATGGATGGATGGATGGAAAGACAGATAAATGTTTGGATAGATAAGTGGAGTGATGGAGTGATGATGGATGGATGGATGGATGGATTAATAGATGAATGAGTGGATGGATGGATGAATGGATGGATGGTCTTCCAGGAACATACTGAAACCAATGGCTCCGTTAAATACATTGTTAAAGGTCATTTATTTGAAAAAAATTAAATCAGCAGGTCATAGGTACTTAGTCCATCATGGACCAAAGTAACTTTCTAAAGGCACTTTTAATATCAAAACCACGTTGGAAAAAACACACTGAGTCTGGAGAGTAATGGACACATGCCCATCAGAATTCCCAACAATGAGACCAGGGAGGCTGTTGATCTTCACTTGATCAGGTTTGGAAGGCTTCTGGAAGGAGGGGACATTGGAAAACCTATGTGGAGGATTAACTCAGGGTTGGTTGGTGGAAGACAGCATATGGTCCACTTTAAAGAAGCCATCAGAGGTAGAGTTGCCACTACTGAGCAGGTGAGTACAGGCCATGTGGAAGAGGAATGAGGAACCAACTTCAGTTGAACATCCAGTTCTTTGAATGTGACCAGTGGTCCCAAACATTCCAGCCCCTGGCTCTTCTCTTTGATCCTCCTCTGAGCCCTTAGAAGGATGGTAATGTCCAGAATGCAGAGAACACCCGAGGAGCCACACGCTTCACCCCAACCTCCTGAGAGGAAAAGCTCTCTACCCCCTTAGATAACACTGAGTACTCCATTAGAGGTTCATCCATCCTGCGTCTGACCTCCAGCCGCTAACACCTGCCTGGCTTCTGGTCACCTTCTCTATTGTCATCCAGGGCTGGTCCAGGAAATTCAAAGACCTCAAATGACTGACCTGGGCAAAATCCGAAAGAGAAGTCCTGTGCCCTGGGTGGGACCATCGCCTGCATGATGCAGTCTGCTTACATAGAGAGGTGACAGGTGCTTCACCCCAGGTGCCTCGTGTGGACTCCTGCTCCAAGGTCAGCCACTGGAACTCAATGGACTCATTTCCAAAGGCAGCTCACCTAGCACCTCACTCCTTCCATCACCCACCTCCAAGTGCTGAGTGGAGGCCTGGCTTCCCCCTTCCTGGCTCTGTTCTGCCCAGGGGAATCTCACACCCAGGCTCAGAGATTACCTGGTAGCTATGAAACATTCCTCACACCTGTATTCATTGTCTATTGCTGCTGCAGCGAATTACCACAAACTTGTTGTCAAAAACAACACAGATCTTACAGTTCAGGAGGTCAGAAGTCAAAATGGGTGGGCAGGGCTGGCTTCGGTTCTGGAGGCCCTCAGGGAGAATCGTGTCTTTGCCCCTTCCAGCCCCCAGAGGCACCCACATTCCTCGGCTGGTGGCCTTTCTCCATCTTCAAAGCGGGCAGCGTGGCGTCATCAGGTCTCTCTCTGCCCTCTGCCTTCTGCCTCCATCCTCTCACCTTTCTCTCCGATTCTCACCCTTCCACCTCGCTCTTATAAGAATCTTGTATTTAGATTGGGCTCTCCCCATAATCCAGGAGAATCTCCCATCTCAAGATCCATGACTGAATCATGTGGATGCACATTCTCAGGGTCCAGGGCCCACCAAGACACAGTTCCGGAGGCTCCAAACCACCCAGTGGTTTCATATCCAAGAAAAGCTAACGCCCTGACAAGTCCCGCATGATCTGGCTGTGGTTACCTCTTTATCTTAACATCTGCCCCTCTGCCGCACAAGCTTAGTTCCAGCCACAGGGGCCTCCTTGGACTCCCAAGCCTGTGCAGAAAGGCCTCCTCTCAGGTGAGCCTGTAGTCATCCCTTCCTCCACCCAGTCTTGGCCTAAAGGTCACCATCTCAGTCAGAGCTCCCCTGACCGCCCTTCTTAAAACTGCAGCTCTCTGTAACAAAGGAAAAGCCCTGGGGGATGGACACCCCCTTTGCCCTGATGTGATTATTACCCATTGTGTGCCTGTATCAAAATACCACATACACCCCGTAAATATCTATAGCTACTATGTACCCACAAAAATTAAAAAGAAATCGCAGCTCACCCCCACGCCCACTGCCCTGGCTTTTTCTAACCTCTGGTTCCCTCGCTCTTTGCTGATCACCACCCAGGATCCCGTGTCTCTCCCTTTTTCATTTGTTTACTGTGCATATCCTCTTACCAAAATCAAAGCTCCAAGAGGGAGTTTTGGTCTGTCTTGGTCTAACTGTAACCCCACTACCCACAATGGTCCCGAAAACCAAAGGGGTGCTCAGGCACATCTGAGAATGTCCGTCATTTATTTGAAATCACTGTTCGGCGCCTACTCTCAGGGCCGCTGCATCCCCGCCTGCAAGAGCTCAGCACAGTCCGTGAGCCAGCCTGGCGGGCAGCAGGAGCCCCAGGCCCTGAGCGCGGGCAGGAAGCATGGGAATCAAGCAGTCTCCGCCCTTGAGGATGGGACGTCCCGTGGGGAGGTGGATGCTATGCCACATGAGGGCAGCATGGCAGGCGGGCACCAATCCACACGGTACAAGCCACCATGAGACGGCGCCTCCTGGTCACTGCATGCATTAGGTGGCATTGCAGGCGCCTTGAATGTCCCCAGCCCTGACAGTCACATGCAGTCAGCAAAGGCCGCCTCTGGAAGGTGCAGAAGGCGGGCATGTGATGAGTCAGAGCGTTTTCCAAGAGCAGCAGCAGAAAAGCAGCCCAATGTTGCCACCACCTGTCACAGCCTGGGCCGGCCCAAGGCAGCCAGTCACACACCACCCATCAGCAAGGAGTTGGGCTGCATGTCCCCTGCCCTACTGCCCCAAAGGTGACCAGAGCCCAAACTGGTGGTGGCTGCCACCTCTGCCCTGCGTCACTGAACAGACCCAACTGCATGGAAAGAGGGGTTCTTGTCATTTTTGTATGTTTAGCTTCAAAACCCATGTTCTCACCTCTTATCTCCTCCCAGAGACACAGTGCACAGCTAACATGAGAGCAATTAATTGAGGCCTTTTACCAGAACAATGCGTGTTTTACTCCATGTAGTACCAATTTAATTATTTAACAGCACAGAAACGCCAGCAGCCTGCGTGGGCTGAGGCTGCCATCACAGCAGAGCAGACCTCTTCTCCACACCTCTTCATTGTTAAGGGGGCCACAGATGGCACTGCCCAGGGGCCAAGTCCACACCTAGAGGGGCCCAAGTCTTCTGCAGTGGGTGCCTCACCCCCAGGCAGCCACGAGGGCCGGGCTGTGGTCTCCTTCCCAGGTAATTGCTCATTTGTTTTTCCCTCTGTATGGATGAGCGAGCGAGCTCTTCCTCCTTGATTCAGGAGGGCGAGAGGTATAGGAGCCCTGCTAGACTCTACGCCTCCCGGCATGAGTGGCTTGCCTTCAGGGGACTCATGGGAGAACAAAGGCAGGGCTGGTGTCAGGCCTGCGGTCAGTGCCCAAGTGGATGAGCATCCCCCCAGTCCCAACTGCCAGCCGGGTGCTAGCACCACCCGCAGGAGTGAAATGCAACAACTGGGCAGCATTCTGGGAGCAGCGCAGGGTCAAGAAGAAATTTAAATCAAGTCCGTGCACTCAGAAATTACAAACTAGTTGGGAAAACACGTCTGATGCACGTGAGTATGTACACAACCACAGGAGCCATACAGAGAACACCAAGTACGCGGCCCAGCGGGTCAGTCCTGGGGGACCAGAAGACGCCGAGCTGACAGCACACTAAGGCAGGCAGGGAAGGCTTCCTGGGGACATGGAGATGAGGTCTGGCTCACAGGATGATCCGGACTTCGCAAGGCTCTCCTGCGGGTACAAGGAGAGGCTTGATGTGTGCACAGGTGAGGCTTGCAGGAGGCTGTCAGGGAGATAACCAGCAGACAGATCAGCAGACACAGCCGGCAAGTGCAGGAGGCAAGTCCAGAGCAAGACACACCAGAGGGCCAGCTGCTGTGTTCCAAACTTGTGTGACCACTCCAGCACCAGCATGCCACACCACACCTGCCTCCTTCAGCCTGGAGCCCCAGGCACGAATCACCCTGGAACCCTCCCCCTATGCCAAGCATTGTCTAAGCACTTTTTTGGTCCTGAGTTGCTTATTTAGATGAATGACCGCATATACTAGAAACCATTCGATACCCGTTTTACAGATGAGAACATAGAGGCCCAGAGAGGTGAAGTGACTGTTAAAGGTCATACAGCCAGTAAGTGTTGAAGGTGGGTTTTGAACTGAGGGAGTTCAGCTCCGCAAAGCTCACCAAACTGTTTTTATTCTCACCCCCCCTACGTCTTTCCAAGTGTTGTCTTTTTAATTATTACTATACGTCACTGCAATATCAATGGGGCTTTCACAGAACACAACCACCCGTAATGCAACCCCCATGAATCAAAACTGTGGGTCCCGCTTCCTGTTCCCCTCTAGTCTAATCTCTACTTGGCACAACTGCTTCCATGCTGGTTGGCTCATAGCTGCTGCTGAAGCCTGACCAGCCTGCCTATGCCACCCTTGCCAGGCACTCCCAGGCCACTCCCACCCAGGGACTGAAAAGGTAATGCCCAGCAGCCCACCATCTTTAAAGCTGTGATCTGTCACCTCGCAGAGGAGTGCTGCTGGTGCCCAGAGAGACTGCTCACTTACACCTCTTGAGTGGGAGGAGCAGGAGGTGGCCGCAGGCTCTGTGTGGAACCAGGAGACGTGGGCCTAGCCATGAGACCAGGCCTGGGAAGGACAGCTCCCGAAGTGCCAGCTCTGCACCGTATCCAAGTGCTGCTGCCTCTGGCATAGGAGCTGCTATCACGGACACTATAAACGTGGGACCTTCGGGGCTGGTGACAATTTTGATGTGCCGCACTAAAAAATCTGTAAAGATGGTTAAGATTTAGCATGACTGACTGCCTAAATGCTTCTTTTTATGTGTCTATAAAAGTGATATTATCAAAGCAGAGCCCTGGGGCGATTAATCTGGTTGCAGTCCTCAAGGAGTCCAAGCAAGATTATTGCCAGGCTCGGAGGTGTGACCACAGCTTGGGTGAGGGTGGCCAGGGCCCTGGCAGGGGTGAGAGGAAGCACCAGCAACTGGAGACTGGAGGCACCTCCGCCGGTGAGGGGAAGCAGGGGAAGAGGGTGAGCTAAAGACACTGCTGGGTTTCATTTCAAATATGTTGAGTTGGAGGAAGAGCTCAGCTTGGAACCTAGGAGCAAAGGCAGAGCCAGCATTCTTGCTAAGCTTGGGGGTAGGGTTCACTTTGCTTACTCAGCAATCTCAGGACACAAGGCTGCACGTCGTGGAAAGAAGTCTGAAATTTCAGGGGCAGGGACAAGTGCTGCATGGGAACCTCCACGGAAAGACAAAGGTGGTAAGAAGAGGTCTTTGGGGCTGCCCGCACCACCCTACCTCCTGCTCCCAACCCCAATGAAGACAGAAAGGAAAAGGGGCTGGAGGGAGACCTATCAGGGGAGTAACAGGCAAACTGAGAATTGCCATCTGCTGCAGGCTACAGCCACCCTGGGCTTTTCCCATGTGGACAGAGCCCCCCCGCCACCCAGCACTGCAGCCAGCACTGCAGGACCCTGGCCTACAAAGGCAATGGCCCGTGGCTGGTGTCACCCTCCCTCTGGGCAGCTGTGTGGGCACCCACAGGCCCCTGTGACTTTGGTCTTTTGAAGTCTGTAGCAGCTCTGCCTGTGAGGCATGTTTTATCTTTCTCATCCACCATCAGCGAGCTCCTTACCACTTACGGCAGTAAGAATCAGGCCTGGAGGCAAACCCCAGGGAAGGCTGGGCTGGGCCTACCGTGGGTGTGGGAGGACCCCCCTGCCTGAAACCCATGAGAGGTGAAGTCCAAGGATGGTCACTGAGGCCTCGAAGGTCTCCTCGCTGTGCCACTGAGTCAGATCTTCAATTCATCCAGGCTGTGAGGCCCCAGAGGACAGAGGCTGTGGTTGTTACAACCCATCTAGAAAATGGAGTCTCTTTCCAAGTGTCCTTGGCCTGTGAGTACAAGCTGTCTTATCTGTTGATTGGAGGGTTGAGGTAGGACACAGACACAATCCCATCAGGAATTGTCCAGAAGCCTCTGAGATGCCCCCTCCACCCACAATCCCCCAAATAGACAGTTCCATCAGTGAGCAGACCTCCAAGGTCACCATTCATAAAGGAGCTTGGCGCTCACTAATGTGGCTTTGGGGTTGCAGCAAAGAGCAGCAAACGCCTTGGGGAAAGTCCAGAGTGAGATTAGATCAAGGCTTTCTTGTCTGGGTGAGGTGAGGAGGCTGTCGTCACCTGGCTGGTGTGGACTTTAATCCTGTGGACTTCAGAGCCTGCCCCTTGGCCCAGTGCATCCTGGGAAGTCCCCTGACCACTACGCTGGGGAGTGACTGTGGTGGGGGACGTGTCCTCCCCCAGGGCCTCTGCACTCCATTTGCCTCACAACCCAGGGCTCAGCGCAGTTGGGATCACCCAGAGCAGAGCTGTTTCCTCTCAGAACCACAGAGGGGGTCCTGAAAGTGGGAGACAGGAACGCCACTCCAAATGCCACTTGTCTTCCCCGGGACCCACTAACTGGGCACCAGGAACCTCAGTGCTCTGGGAGGAGTTGGTGGTCCTGACGCTATGCACCCCTATGGGCAGAATGACCCATAGGGGACAGAGATGGCGAAGGCATTTCTCAGATTACCTGCTGGACCCTCACACACCACTCTCAGTAAATAGGTAAGGAAAAAAGGTCAGAAAGGTTTGGTGAGCGGCCGAGACATAGGGGGCAAACCTGTGTTCTAGCCCAGATCTTTGTGTGGGTGAAGCCTTTGAAGGAAGGGCATGGCCCAGGAATAGAGGACGCAGCCAAAGGGATGCAGAAGAGTTAGCACTGTCCCGGACCACGGCAGAGGCTTCCGAACTCTGCCCACTCAGGGACAGCCAGGTCCCAGTGAGGGCCAACAAAGGCCAGCTCCCTACACCATAAGCCTGGCTGAGGAGCCAGCCTGGCACCCTGGGAAGGAAGGGATCTGTGCTCCATCTGGGCACCCAGGATCTTGCCTGACCCCAGATGGCCTTTTTGTTATCAGCTTTTCAGCTTCACTCTCCAGGACGGTGGATTTGATAGAAGGAAATGGACGGGTTGTAGATCCCAGATGCAATTGCATTGTATATCCCAGTTCTCGCTCCAGCGCCCCATCCCAGATGCTTCCCTAGGAAACCAGCAGCAGCTCCCCCGCCCTGCCTCCGCTGCTCTGTCCCATCACACAGGCACTGCTGCCTCCCCCTCCATCTCCTCATCCCTTCACCCTGAGCCCCTTTCTGGTGGCCCCCAATATACCACCAGAGTTTTTCTATATCACAACGGTATGAGCCAAACCCTTCCCAGAAGCAGAATGGGCTGGGGAATGGGACCACCCTGGGAACCCTGGGCACCTGTGCCCACCTCACCCACTGCCTCTGACCGGGCACAAGAGCCAAGCCCCATGCACCAAGGATGGAAGAGAAAGCCTGGGAGACGACGTTCTCTCAGCAGAATCGCTCACTTAGAGGCGGGGCCTCTCTGTGGCTGTGATGCCCCAGCAAGGTTTATAAAAAGTTATCTCAGTGCTGTGCTGCTCTCAGAGCTGCCAGGATCAAAAGAACAGCTTTACCCGGGGGGAAAACAAGGGACAGAAATTGTCCGGATATGTACAGCCAGTTGGACAGCACATCTCTTCTGAGCTGGATATTTGGGTTTTGTTTTGTTGTGCCTTTTTTTTCTCCTTGCCGAGATGCTTGGAAGGGGTACTGTGAGGCACAGACAGCACCTTTCTGAAGGAGGAGGGAAGGAGGGGCTGCTGCTTCCTGCTCAAGAGTCGGCAGAAACCACCTAGGTTGATACCAGGCACTGAGCTCAGACCCCTGTCTTAGCAGGTAGGTCAGATGGGAAAACAGGCATTCCTAGTTAGTAACGGACTCTCCACCCTCTAGGACTATTCACGTATTTGACTGCTGTTCCAATATGTCTCCACGGTACATGTGTCACCCAGGTGCAGAGACTGCAGGAAGACCCAGGCATCTGGCCCTGCCACCTGCAGCTGCCCTGGGTGGGAATGGAGCGATGCCTGGGTGGGAATCACGCCTCCTGCGAGGCATGTCATGAAGGCACCTGCCTGGGGACAGAGTCTGCACACATGACAGGGACCCTGCCCCCAGATGCAGACAAGCGTCTTCTATGGACAGACATGGCTCCAGAAGGAAGTTCTCCTCCCTAAGGGTGAGAGAGAAATGGACCAAGCCCCTGCTTCTTTGTGACAGATTCCTTGCAGGGATGGCAGTATTGAACAATAAGGTTAATAATAAAGTTATCATTACATATATCACAATTAGTAAAGCAATCTATATTTATTAGGCACCTGCTATGTGCATAGTACTCTGCATGCAATATGAAAAAAAGCATAACACGGCCAACCTATAATCTATAACTCATTAAAACCATCCTCAAAAGGCCCTCAGCTCATTCCCACTCATTCACTCACTGACTCCACATTTGATGGCATCACCTATTTGACCCCAGCACTGAGCTAGACACCTCCAGAGATGCTATGACAAGGCAGATAGATTTTCTAACCTTATAGGGAATACATTCTGGTTTATAAACACAAATTATGGGTCATAAAAAGCCACTGTAGGTGCCCAGGGAAGGGCATGACTACTGAGCTGCACCTGGGAGTGTTCAGTAGGAGTCAGACAGCTGGAAAGGGGACAGAGAGTCCTCTACAGAGAGAGGACAGCGTTATAATGGCATTGGGAGGGACATTGCAAACACAGTAACAAGTCACTGACCATAAAGGACAAAATGTGATAAATGTCAAATGAGTGTTTCTGATGGTAAATGCCAGACAATTTGGAGAATGGTTGTTTGATTTGGGGTGACCAGGAAAGACTATGTGAAGGAGGGGAGGTCATAAGGAGTGACCTGTGGAAAGGAGAGCATTCTCCAGAACAGGACAAGGTCAACGAGGGCCAAACTTTAGGACACCTGGGACCATAACCACAGAGGTAGGAGTTTAATCTTTTGTTAAATCTGTCACTTCCATCACAGTCCTTAGCAACAGGATCATAATTTCCTTGTGAGGGCTGTGTTTGTTTTGACTACTGCATCCACTATGCCTGCCCTAGTTCTTGGTGTATATTACATGTTCAGTAACTATTTGTTTGATGGATGAAGGGATAGATGGATGGATGGATGGATGTCCTTCTTTAGAGACATCACTTTTAATGTTTCCATAATATTTTGTTATAAGTATATAACATAATGAAACATATTGAACAATAATACCATTGTTCAACCATAACTGTTGGGCAATTCTTCTTTCTTAATTCATTCATTTTCTTGTATTTTTCATGAAACTATGAATTCCACAAAGAGCAGGAACCACATACATTCTAGTCACCAATGTGTCCCCAACATCTAATACAGTGTTCAGAACATAACAAGTCTTTGTACTTACTTAAAGAAGACATGAACTTTTGGATTTTGCCAACATATTGCCATTATAAATAACACTGTGATAAACGTTCTTGTGCATGAATCTCCAAAATAAAGGAGAATTATTTAATCAAATTGTTTGAATTTACATGAAGGCTTCAACATGTGTATTTGTACTGTTTTAGTTAAGGCAGTGATTTATTCTCCCAAAAGCAGTTACCATTTGAGAAGACCCCTAGTAGTCCACAAAACCTGGAAACAAATTACAAGTACATCTTTTACATCTTTTTTAATATGGTATGTAAAAATAGTTACTCGTTTTTAACACATTTGTTTCTGGAAAGAATTAACATTTTTACTATGTTTCTTAGTCCTTGGAATTTCATTATATATATATAAATGATCTTTTGTGCATTTTCCTATTGGGGTCTGTCCTAGTCCACATAAAAGAATACCTGAGACTGGGTAATTTGAAAATACAATAGGCTTACTTGGATTAGGATTCTGCTGGCTGGAAGATTAGGCATTTGCATAGGGCCTCAGGCTGCTTCCACTCATGGCAGAAGTGAAGGGGAACTGGAGTGTAAAGGTCACATGGAGAGACTGGAGGCAAGAGAGACAGGGAAGGTCTACCAGGCTCTTCTTAACAACCAGTGCTGCTAGGAACTAACAGAGGACACTCACCTGCCCCAGGGAGGGCTGTAATCAATTTATGAGGGATTTGCCCTCATGACTCAAACACTTTTCACTGGGCCCCACCTCCCAAGACCGCCACAGTACAGATTAAATTTCAACATGAGATTTAGAGAGGTCAAACACCCAAACTATATCAGGCCCTTCATGTTTTTCTTATGAAAATAATTTATTATTTGACTTTGATCATTGTAACCTTTGCCTTTTCATTGTAGAATCCTTTTGATGTACTGACATTTTTTAAAAAGACATAGCCAAATCTGTTGTAAATAAACATCCAGAAGCCATAGGAACTTAAAGAAATGAACACACACAAAAAAACAAGCAACCCCATTAAAAAATGGGCAAAGGACATGAACAGATACTTCTCAAAAGAAGTCATACACACAGCCAACAAGCATATGAAAATACGTTCCATCACTAATCATTCCACCACTTTCATGCCTAGAATATCCTTTACACTTAGAGAAAGCATTGACTTAAATTTGCTTCTAATTTTAATGTGTTTTTTTTTCTACCCTGTGTTCCTTTTACTTTGTGGTAGGAATCAGGGTCCTAAACTGTTTATTTTTTCACACACACACAAAAAAGCCATTTTTCCCAGTGGCCTTTATTCAGCGGCCCCTCCCTCCCACTAAGCTGCCATCCTGCCTGTACAAAGAGTAGTTTTACGGGTGACCCTCAGTAGATTTCTTCCCTCTCTGGACACTGCACTGTTGTGGTCAGTAATCACTTCCAACATGTTCTGCCATATGGTTAAGCAAGCCCCCTCATTCAACTCCTCTGTCAGAATTCTTAGCTATTTTCACTGATATATTTTTTAGACAAACTTAAAATTTATTTTTTCAAGTCTTTTTGTCCTCCTAAAAAAACAGTTTAAGGAAAAGTTAAACTTCTAAGTTAACGTGGGAAGAATCAATGTCTTCATGATCTCCAGTTTTCTTTCTCACTTTTATTCAGGCTCCCCTGCATGTGCTGAATGGTCCCACCTAAACAGTGGGACATGTGGGTAATGGGGGAGCACTTGGCCTTTCCTTCCTGGTAGGGCTTTTACCCCTGGAGACGGGGTGTGTCTGTGCTGGCTTCAAGGGCCCTCTGAAGCTGTGGGGTTCTCTGACAGAGCTGTGAGGATGAGATCCATACAGCAATTATTCAGCTAATTTACAGCCCGAATGAACATTTTGATCTGAATTAATTTGGTAAACTGGGCCAAAATGAAGACGAAAAGCAAGATGTAGAGAATAGCAACATTATGGCATAATTTTTTTAAATAAACAAAAGAAAGACACCCATACACATGAACCCTAGTCTCAGCCTGCCTGCCTGCCAGCGGCACACCCAGGAGCACACCCTCCCCTCTCTGGGCCTCAGTTTCACATTTGTGAAGTGAAGATTTTAAACCAGGTGGTTCTGAAATCCCTTTTTTCTGAGTTGAGTTTTTACCAGCCAATTTGCAACTAGCATGTCTGCATTTGCTTACTGACTAGCAAATTCTGGGAGGCCTCATTTACTGGCCCAATTGCATAACCCAAATTATGCAATATACAACCTGAGTTGTGCATTACTGTCTGTGCACTAAGATCAAATCGAACATCCCAGACTTCCAGGAGATGACACACCTGTTAAGACAGCGAATCGGCTTCCTGGGGCCTTCTCCCCAGTACATGCACAAGTCGGAGACAGAGGGAGGAGTCTAAGGAGTCCCCTGCTGGCTATGGGTCTTTGGCATCAAGGCTAGATAACAAGGGCCCAGGTCATGGACACTGTAGGGAGGCCGGGGCCGTTTGGGTGACCCTCCACGCCCTGACAAAGCCTAGCAGCAGACCTGTGGGGACTTCCAGGGTAAAGGTTCCTCACTGCTGCAGAGGCAAATTCTAATTCTGAGACCCCTATGCATCCCAGCAGATAAGACTTTGCAGAGGGCCCACCAAGTGTGGTGCTAGATGAAGGAAATAAGATCACAGACCCCCCTGCAAGGCTCAACTGTACAGAAGTAACAGAGCTCCATAGGATCTGAACCCACAGGCAGTGAGCCTGATGAAGACGTTGGAGGAAGAGGAAAGGCGCAGTCAGACAGCCTTGAAGCCTAGTCTCCGCTCACCACTCACCAGCTGTGCAACATTGGGCCCATCATTTGTCTTCCCTGAGCCTCAGTGTCTTCACCTATAAAATGGGTTTTATTAATTAAATGAGTTCTCAGAGGTAAAGCGCCTCACACGTGGAAGGTAACCAACACGTGTTATTTTCTTCCTTTCTTTTTTTCCAAGCCAGACACAGAGATAAACCAGAAAGAGATATGGTCCAAAACCAATGTCAAGTCCTAGCTCCCCCACCTCCTAACAATGTAAATTTGATCCTCTTTTGAACCTTCCTTTCTTCACCAGTGAATGAGAAAAATAATACCTACAGCAAATAAGAAATTGGTGGTCGTGAAGGTTATCAACTCCAAAGTGTCATGAAAAGGCAAGCGAAGACTCCCATTGTTCAAGAAAGGAGGAGAGGAGAACCTGCGTACTGATCCCAAGGAGCCTGCAGTTGCTGGGTGGCTGCATGCGGGGTGACGTCCTGGTAATTAGTGCCCAATTCCCATCATTAGAGCGAATCCAGCAGGCTGCCTTGGCCTGGGAGCGGAGCCGCTGTCTGCTGATCTAATGATGATGCTCCCACACTAACCTTCCCCGGGGTGCTCTCCATCACTGGGCAGCCGGCAGATGAGCTATTTTCTGGTTTGGCTTAGCCTCTCACAGCTGGGCAGCCGCCTCTGGGCTGGAACCAGGGGACTCCTCTGGGATGTTTTTTTTCACTGCAATGTTATTTTCCAGGAAACCAGGATCCGAGATAGAAGATGCACTCCCTGACTCTCTGAAAAAAAATTAAATGTACACAACACGCCCCTTGGGTCCCTGGGTCCTGCATCGGTCATTTCCCCCGCATAGGACTCCTGCTCCCAGACCCCTCTGGCATAGCTCTCCTTGAGGACTCAGTTCCAGGTGCTCAGAAGCCTCTCCCCACAAATTTGCCACATCGCATGGCCTCTGCATTTCCAGTCCTCTTCCACACATGACAGTGAGCTCCTGGGGTCAGGGCCTGAGTCATGCTCCTGTTTGGCCTCCAGGTTCTGGCTCATAGCAGGCGCTTAGGTGAAAACAAATTCCAGCAGAACCATGCTCTGCTGGATGGCCATGTGCTGAGGACCTAGGTAGAGTGGCTGGGACTCGCTTTGGGAGTGAAAACAGAGCAGGAGGGAGCAAGGAGGGCCAAGGCCCCGCTTGGGCCAGAAAGTTCCTGAATTTTGAATTCTACTTATGGTGACCATGTTTTCCAGACCAAAATTTGGAAAATGGTGTCCTGTTTAAGGAATCCACTTTATTGAAATGAATACAATCTTGAGAAATCGACAGAGCCTTTTAAATGCATCTATAGCTCTACCAAGAGGAAAAACATCTCCATGGAGCCAGGGGAGGTGGACAGCGAACTTCCTCGTGCTCTGAGTTGGGCTGTAAAGCAAGCCTCAGCAGAACTGATAGAGCAGCACAGGTTAACATCCTGCGAGGGACCCAGGTCCTTGCCACCAGTTGGGGTCCCAGCAACCTGCAGCCCCGTTCCCAGCAGGCCACAAGGGCTACAGGCTCCTCCGCAGCCCCTTCCCAATGCCCCAGGGGCTCCTCAGAGAGAAGAAATTTGCTTTTCCATCTCCCTCAAGTCCCGCTGAGTTGTCTGGACATTAGTTTGACCCACTGAAGGCCCCGGGAGAGGCTATCCTGAGCATATGAGCTCCACATGAGACCCAGGGAACAGAAGGGCACCGCAAACAGCTGCCTGGATACACCTCCTTCCTTTCCTTCTAGAAAAGCACGGGTTTCCTGCTTCTAGGAAATAACACTGCTTTATTCAAAATTCTGTTTGGTGTTTATTTCTTCATCGAGGTTTAATTAAGAAGGAAAAGTGTATGGCCTTCCTGCGTCAGTTAATCCTGCTGTGAGGAGCTGCAATTTACTTAGGAGGGGCTCAGGAGGGTGCAGCAAGCTCTGGCTCCTAGCAGGACACTTCTCTATCCCTGTGGATGTGCTAGGCGCAGGGGAGGCCAGGAAGGAGAATGCCCACTGCCCCTGCAGACCTGACCCAGCATCCTGGGGAGGACCAGCCCTGCCTCGCCCAGCAGGACCCCTGGTCAACAGACACCCAGGAAAGGAAAGGTGCCTGGGCCTTGCCCTCAGAGAGTTCTCCACGCCTAAAGATGCTCTCACCTCATGAGCGGCTGGGGTAGCGGGGATGGGGGACCTGCGGGCCCCGCACACTGTGGATGCTGTGGACTTGAAGCAGCTCATGCTCATCCTCCCTCGTGAACCCTGTCTCCGTTCCCTACTCAGCGCTAGTTCCCTTGCATTTACCGTGACCCTTCCATAGACACGGAAAATTCAGTCCCTGTGGCAGGCCTTACTGCGCAGCTGCCTGGCCTTCCTGCAACTGCTGCCTGCCAGGCTGACCTTCTCCTGGGCACCTCTGTGCCAAGCTGCCCCCACCTGCCAAGCTTTTAGCCCACCCCAACTTTCCCTGGCCTTGGTAACCCATCTGGCTGGCTTCCCTGCTGCTGAAACCTGCCCTGGTGGTCTCACTGCGATTCTTAGTCTCTTGACCCCACTATCCTCGGGCACACCAGCTGCCAAGTAAACCTGAAGTCTAAGGGATGTTGGTTCCAGAGTCTGCCCAGTTCCCCTTGAACATTATCAAGCCAGCACCATGGCTAATTTACCTTAGGATCAAGGTTCTTTATCACAGTGATGCTAAACCAATTCACTACAGAATTACTGAGAAGTAACTAAATTTAGACATAGCCATGCATGCAAATCACAGGCCTTCAGAGGCAGCAAGAACCTTAGACCTTAGCTCATCTAGCCCACTCACCTCACTTTAGAGTTGAAAAGATTCCAGTTCAGAGAGGGGCAAGGATTGCTAGTGGTCACACAGCAAGCCAATCATTTACAAAAGCAATATTGATTTCTCTGCACCCAACTGATGGTCTAGGTACAGTCCCGCTGGGAAACAGGACAGGACTCAGTGGCAGGGGTGAAGTCCAGGGCTCAGCAGCAGGGAAACGAACATGCATCAGTGGCTAGCTTCTCTGGCCCCTCCAAGGTTGGCATTGATGGAACTTGGGTCCCAAGATGTACAAGAAAGTTTCTGAAAACATTCGGTCCATGCCGCTGCCTGCGGCCATGTCCATATCCTCGCCATGTCTTTGGCAATCCTGTTTCTACTCTTTCTCACTTACTCAACTAAACAACTAACATGGTCCGACTAAATGTCACCAGTGGACCTATAAACTAAGGCAAATCAGATCTGGGTTCTTGAATTCCTCACCACCCACAGAATATGGGCCTGAGGACAAGTTTGGGAGAGAGAATATGCTTCTGTTGGCAACCTCAGCTTCCTGCCTGGGCCCCCCTTCAGAGCTCTGCTCCCAGGGAGGAGGGAGGACGACAGGCCTAGCCAAGGAAACACATGTGAGGAGCCTCAGGACCCCATGCCTGATGGCTATGCTGATCTAACTGGGTCGCAGGAGGAGGAGAAATCTGAAGCCCCACATGACAGAAGGTTCCAGCTCAATCTGCGGCTTGCGCAGGGAGCTAAATGACACGTAATTCAGTTAAAGGAGAAGGAAGCAAACCTCATCACAACAGTTGAAAACACGAAAACAACAAATAAACAGCTGCTTTGAGCCAGCAACAAGGAGGCCAATTTGATCTTCGCAGAAAGAAAAGTGCCATCTTGCATGTGTGTGTGTGTGTCTGCACGAGCGGGCGGGCATGCGTGTGTGCGGGGAGGGGTGGCACACTCCAAGAAGCAGCAGCTGCAAGCAGTTGAGAGAACAGCATCAACCAAGCTCCTGGAGCAATCTGTGCGATTAGAGCTACACCATTCACAGCACGGAGGAGGGTCCCAAGCTCCAGCGCTCAGGCTATACCCACTGGCAATCCCCCGCCACGCTCATTCCCCACCTGTTGCAGCCCGGCTGGAGGGGAAAATATCTGGACTCTGACTGCCCAATGTCCTGTTCTTGAAAGTGTACCACACACCCACCAGCCACTGGTGAATGTGAGACAAACATCACAAGTCCTCCTCTTCAGGGTGGGAGGCAAACGACCCCGAAGAACCACAGAGGACCAACACAAAATAGGCTTCCGGGCCCCTCCCCAGGGTTAGTGATCAGAAGCCACTGGGGCCCGATGAGTCTGTGTTTTAGCAGGAACCTCAGGTGATTCCTTTACACACAAGGGGTGAGGTGACAGATTGACTCTAGCAGCCTAAGTTAGCTATTGCCATAATAACAAAAATAAACTCGCAAAGGCTCAGCAGTACAAAACAACAGTGGTTTGTTCTCACAGATCAGCGGGGCAACAGAGGCAGCTCAGTTTCCAGCTGTAGATCCTGGAATGCCAGGAGGCTGGGGGCAGCTCCACATGTATTTATTCTGGGTCCCAGGCTGAGGGCCAGCAACTCTTCCCACGGCAAAGGTGGAAGAAGGCAATGTGGAAACCCAGGAGACCATGGGGCCTCATGTTAGAACAGGCTCGTGGTCACTTCCACCCATGCAGCTTCCAAAGAAAGTGTCACAGTCAGTCGCAGGGTCAAAGGATGTGGATCAACACACAGAGGAGTGGAGGACTGGGGCCCACTGGTCCTTGCAGTTTCTTATTTCCTTCAACAAAACAGCCTCAATTTTCAATTATCCTATCTGTAAAATGGGTGCACAGTAATCCCCACACCTACTATCTCATGGAAGTATTGAAAGGATGTAATAGATAATGTTCTTGATGGTGATTTCTAAACTGTAGGGGCTGATACGTACATTAGCCAACATGCCTGTTACCCCTATAACGTGAGTCCGAAGAGGTGGAGGAGGGTGGTAGCCCAGATGACCTCTCTGCTCTGTCAGGCTCTCCAAGTCTGTGTGTCAGTCTTCATTTGCTCACCCAAAGCTCAGTGAAAAGCACAACAGGGGGCCACCCTTGGGTCAACCCAAGCCTTCCTGCCGGAGAGACCACAGTGATACATGTACTTCTGAAAGCCCCAGCCAAGGGATCCTTTTACCATAGCACCTAGCTCTATCTGTCCCCAGACAACGTTACACACCTGCTCCTGAATACCGTTCATCATTTGGGGCTGCAGGAGCACACAGATCCCAGGTAGTCAGCAGTTATATCATTCTTGGGATACCCGAAATACTAGAGCTTTTGGTAAAGGCCCTGCTCTGTCTGATGAATTTGTTGTGGTCCCCATGCATTTGTTCCAAAGAGGTCTGCCTGGTACCTTGGTATTAGGGAAAGACAGACTGATGCTGTGGCGTCTCTGTCCTGATACATTAACTGCAATGGACCGGCAGGTGGAATCCTGGCTCAGCTCTTAAGCCCCGCTGCCCGCAGTGCTGTGATGTGTTACGGGGCCGCTCGGGGCCACTGGCAGCCACACACCTGGAAGCAGGTATGCCCTCTGCTGAAGAGGCCCCCGGTGTCTGGCATAAGCCCCTGGCTCCCGAGCCTAAGCCTGAACCCAGACACTGGCTCCTACAACTTCCTCTGCAATGTGCATCTGAGATTTAGCTTTCCGTGTGTTTGTGGGGACAGATGGATATCAACCTGCACCTAGCCACCCCGGGCAGCCTGTGGTCTGAAGCCCCTTCTCTCCCCCATTGTCCCATCACCCCAGTGATGGGACCCACAGAACTTCTTTCCAAGCTCCTCTCCAGCCTGTATTAAGAATACTGACATACTTAGATAAAGACACTTGTCTCTGTGATACAGGGAGACCAGGGAAGATGCAGGCATGCTTTGTGCATTTCCCAATCTGCGCCTCCGTCTTACGTTTCTGTCAGTCTCACCCAGAACTCAGTGAGCTTTTTCAACCTCCAGACGCAAGTATTTGGCAAACCCCAAAAGATTTTCCCATATTATTTCTTTATTTATTGCCTCTCCATCTGTTCACTTTTCTCGTTCTGGAACTCCTACTATTTACATGTGAGATCTCCAAAATCTGTCCTCCAAATATCTTATTTCTCCTCCTAATTTCCAACTCTTCATTTTTGCTGTGTAGTTGAGATTTTTCTTCCTTGTGATCTTCGAAGGCACTGATTTACCTCTCTGTACTTGCCATCTCCTTTAACATAGCTACCGAATTTTTCAACTTGGAAAGCATGACTCTGTCTTCCAGGAAGTCTTCATTGTGCTGTGGTTTACCCGCCCTCGTGCTCTAGTTTCATCGTCACTATAGTTAGAGTTTGTTCTCTGTGTCCTCAAGAAGAGCCACCTACTCTGGCGTTCCAGCCGCTCTCCACTCTCCTGCTGGAGGTCCCCTTAGGTGTGTTTTGTTTTCCTTAGAAGCCCCGCATTTACGCTGTGTTCTCTCCAGCAGCAGCAAATGTGATTGCTGTGAGTCCCGGTGGGAAGCCGCCCGCCCTCCACAGAGACTCCAGGAGGAAGCCACTCTGCTTCTACCCCTTGGTATCCTGGGCAGCACCCTCTCAGTTTTGGGGGTGGGGAGGGATCCAGCCCACCCCTACCACCTCACACAGCTTCTCTGGGTCCAGGGAGACCAGCTATATCCAACTGTTACTTAGAATCTTCCCTGAATTAGCTAATATTCAAGCTTAACATCCAAAACAGAACCCTTGGGTTTTCCTGAGAAATGTGACTCTTCCTCCCACTGGCCTCCTCCTTCTCCAATGCACGAACCTAGGCCTTGTCCTTGAGTCCTCGACTTCCCTCGCCATGCACATACAAAGCCCAAGTCTTGGTTACCCCAGGCCTAATTACCACATTTTCCCATTAAGATATTTGCTGTGTCTACAGTAATCAGATTTCTTAATTAAGCTGTGCAGTCCTGGATTTTGACTGCCCACCTCTAATGATTTATTCAGGCACTCATGCACTCAGCAAATATGTAATAAGCACCTACTGAATGCCGGGCCCTGTGTTAGGTGCTTGGGAAACAGTGGTGAACAAAACATGGCCCTCAAGAGGTTTACTGTATGCAGGTGTGAAAACATGTAACTCAACAGGGAATTCAGCACATAGGGCCAGTTCTAGACAGGATAAGGGCAGAGTACTGTAGGGACAGAAGGGCTGGCTGCCCATTGCCTCTGATTCACGTGAAGGATCCAACTCCCCCTTTCTTCCCTGCACCTTTGTTTACTCTTCCTATTCAGCAGAAGTCCCCATTAGCCTTGCATCCTCCCTATCCCACTCCCCATGGGCATCCCACTCTCTTTTGATGGCTGCCTCCTTCCTCTCACCCATCTGTCTGGCTCCACCCCCGTTACCTTGGCAGGAGCTGCAACATCCCCTACTCCTAATCCTATGGAATATGGCCAAGAGGACCACCCCCCTGCGCTCCTGCCTCCCACAGTAGCTGGGGGACTGCAGTCAATCACTTTCTCTTTTCTGCTGCTCCTACTTCCAATGCCCAAAGGCCGTACAGTTTAAGAGAAGAAGATCCTAGCTCAGCAAACCCTAATTCTGGCTATTCTCAGCGCTACCAGCCTTATGACCTTAGGCAACTCTCTGGGCCTTCTTGAGCCTTCAATTCCTGTTTTGTAAAATGAATTGAGTTACAGGCAAGATTCCTTCTGGAGGAGATTTCACCCAGAATTGACATCCAAGGAACTTATATGACTTGTTTACTGTAAATCTGATGGGATGTAGGACTCTTATCTTGGTAAAGCAAAATCAAAAGGTGGAGGTGATGCTGCTTTCACACTTAGATCCTGTCTGGCACCCTGGAGCCTTGGCCAAGTGAGCCTTGTGGACCACAGGCATCCGCGTCACCTGAGCACTCTTCAGACGTGCAGCCTCCAGGGCCTCCAGAATCAGAATCCACACTTTATTCAGACTCCAGTCAGAATCAGAAGATTTCTAAGTGCTTTACAGTTTGAGAGGCACTACCCAAGAGAACACAACCCAATGTGTCAAAGGGAGGCAGGTTTCAGTTTTGAAGGAAAGAAATAACTTTTCACAGAAGACAGCAAACCAAACACGGGATGGGTGGTCTAGAAGGCAGTAGGGACCTCTACCATCGGGTTCAAACACTTCTCAAGGATGTAGCACAGGAGAACAGAGTGTTCTGTAGGAGTGTGGATGCCTTGGCCCATGGGCTTCCTTCTAACTCAAGGGTATTAGATATTTAAATTCTGGCCCTGTCATTGCCTGAGTTTCCTCCAGGGTGGCAGGGGAGCCAGAACTCACACCCACTTGTCATCTTCACTAGTTTGGAGACGGCATCACCAAGCATGGATGTCACAGTGGGAGGGCAGAGTACAGCAGAGGAGAGCCACAGGGTCCGCAGAGACGACATTATTCACTTCTCACATAGAGACCATTTACGAAAAAGGCCCCTGCACCTACTTCAGGCCTGGAAACCTCATTCCTTTTGGACTGCAGGAGGGCCCTTTCTCCCTTCCTGGTCAAGGGCCTGGATTCTCAATTTAGAAGCTAATTCTCGTTCAAATTAGTCCATCTCACAGATAGAATTAGAAGCCGGGTGATGATTTGGAAAATACAATCAATTTAGTCCAATTGTTCTTGCATGTCAGTTCCATACAATAATGAAGATTTTGCTCCTCAGGCTCTAACGCTGACAAGGAGCCATTATCCACAGGAGTGAGGTTGGTCTGATTAACACAGGAGCTGCACAGTGGAGAGGCACCCAGGCCAGCACCAGAGAAAGAGGCAGGAAGGACAATGACCAGATTCTGCTGCTGGGGGAAAACTTGACCAGAGCAGGACAATACATCTCTACCAGGTCAGACCACAGGACAGGGCCCATGTGAGTGCACCTGTGAGCACACCGAGTGCATATAATGCACCTGTCTGACTTTTAATAAACATTTACAATAGCTGATATTCATTAGGCATCAGGCATGTGGCAGACATTGTGCCAGGCGAAGCAGCTGATCTAATGAACAAGACACAGTCTGAACATCCAAGGAACTGAAGTGAAACTATGCCCTGACCATAAAGAGTAAGAATGATGGTGGTGAGGATGGTCGTGGTGATGATGGTGGTATGATAGGCATTCCTCCACCAAAGGCACCACTGCCTGGTGACTGATTTTCATGTGCAGTGAAAGATTGTTCTTCCCATTGCTCATCTTGGCTATGAGCTAAGAGACATTAAAATGCTTTTGTACAAAGCAAACAGTATGCATATTTCATGAAATACATTCCTCTGCCTGTTTAATTGTGAGATCTTCAAAAGAGGCAGAGAGATTCACCATTCACCACTGGGATGAACGGAGGGATTTTCAGTGTCAGCCTTGGGAGGCCCCCTGATGCTGTCCTGTCCTGGTTCCCCAAGCCTGTGGAAGAGGGGGCTGGAGGGCTAAGCCCTGTGATGTGGCCTGGCCACTTTCTTTCCTCTGAGAGCCTCAGTGTGTCCAGTTGTAAAATTAAAATGTCTACTTTCCCACTGCTCAAGGTTTCTCAGGCCTGGTTTATCACAAATCAATCTGCTGAGATTTATAACAATAATGGTGGTTTTATAGGTCATTAGAAGTGGCTCATTCTGGAGACTCCTAGAAGTCACCCACACTGGGCTTCCAGAAGCATCTCTAGTGATCTTCCCAGGTGCTTACACTGCCAGGACACTCCCAACCTGCCCCTAATCCTTAGTCTAGAATGTGGACATTCCAGTCCCCAGCAAAACAACACTGCGGCTCTCAAGGCGGTTTCAGGCTGAGGCCCTTCTGGGCCTTCCTGCCTAGCAAGTGTGGACCTCTACAGGTGATCTGTGGCTGGCCACACCAGGCCAGCCCTAGGGGAGGACTGTGCAATTGTCCCAGCTACATCAACAGGCAAATGTCACTTAACAAAGCCTTGCATAGGTTTATCAGAAAAAGGATGGCCCAGAGCCAGGGACCTCTTCACTGCACACCAGAACTAACACTTGGAACTCGGCTTTCAGTTCTGCCAGTTAGGTCACCATCACACAGAGGCAACTGCATCTTGATTTGAGGACGCTATGGGACCAGGACTCCATCATGCCTTCTCTACACCAGGAACTTGCCATCAGTCCCATAGAACACTGTCTTTATTCCCCTGCAGTGTAACTCTTCCACTGTTCCTTCTCCCTATTAAACTGTAAGTTCATTGAGGGTGAGTAAGATGTACTGCCTAGTAACCAGCATCTATCAGGAACCCAGTAAATGGTGGTTAGATGAGCAAACAATAAAAGGAGAAGCTGAAAGATGAGAACATATAAACTATTGATTTTCACAGGCATATAATCCTAGAAGTTAAAAGGATCTTAAATATCACCTAGCAACCAGAAATGGCCCCTGCTCTGCATGTGTGTGTGTGTGTGTAGTTAGCCTGTACCCACTCAAGGCCGACACCACTAATTGGTCATGGTGCCCTGTGCTGCTTACCACAGATGTAGCTTCAGCACACTTCACCCATCTACAACTAGTTCACTGAAATCTGCATCCAGGATAAAACTGATTTGCCATCCCAGATACAGCTGAGCCCCCTCCTTGGGAATGTGAGTCCTCCCCCAAATAGTACCCTGTTTTCACTCATATGCTTTATCTAGCTGTCACTTTAAAGAAGGTCCTGCCTCTTTCAAAGAAACACAATGACAAGGCTTTGAAACAGGACTCCATGCGGTTGTCGCCTGGCTTCCACAATGCAATGCCTTCCTGCCAAACCCAAGTTGGGCTTCCAGAGTCCTGATACTGCTTACATCCAGATGCAAGAACATGTGCCGCTCATGAGTGGAGCTGGCCTCGGTGCTGAAACATGGATATGTATATGAGACTGTAAAACCTACATTATTGAGGATTTAGGGTGTTTGCTTTACTGAATGAGGGATTAGAGACCAGAAAGCCCAAAATGACCATCCATTTGCAGAAAACATAGCTGGAGAATTAGAACTGTCAGATGTGTGCTCAAACCCAAGGGGCCCCATTAAAGCTCTCCCTAACTCCCCAGACCCTTCATCTATCACTAGGCTATGTGAGGACAGATAGCCAGTTCTCTACAGGGCTCCTAAGTGCCTTCAGCCAGGAAGTTGTAATCAGATAAAAGGCAGTTTTTCCAGCTCCAGGCACGGGTGCAGCCATAGAGGCTTGGGTGCTAACTGTCTGGGCAGTAGGCCCAGGACTTCGATCTTCAGGATCTCAGTGAAGGACCAACATTTTCATGTTTTGATGAGAGCAGTGCCCAGGATTTCCAGTGACCCAGCTCCATCATGTTTTCTCAATATCTAAGGAGGGAGAAGCTTTGTCCCCAGCACTCAACATGCTTTCTATTCATGGGTCCATATTTCCTCTTTCTCACTTCCCAGAATTCCTGCCAGACTCTTGATGGTCTCATAAGGTCAGCAGGGGAATATTTTTCCATCCCGCCAGCTTCCCACAATCAGTGAGTCTGCAAGGAAGTATTTGATGTGAGTTACCTCTTTTCCTATCTGGAATAACACATCGTTCAGACCATATGCAGCTTGGGCAAAGAACTTCAATGTCCAGTAATTCTGAGTGTCCTTTTTCCCAACTCTGCCACCCTCTTGGCTCCAGGGGAACAAAATGAAAGTCATTGGCTTTAGGCATCTTGTAATGAAGGAGTGAGATCTTCCAATATGCTGAATTATGCTTCTCAAACCTTTCAGTATGCAGCCTTTCTTATAGAACATGCCTGAACAAAAATCACTGTTGTAAGTCTGAATTCACCAAGTGTCATGGTCTTCTCTTCCTCTTCCATCCAAAAAGTCCCTGTACCCCAACCCCGTGGGTGATCACAGAAAGGTTCTGAAGGCTGCTGCACACAAGAGACCCCTCCGCCTCTCCCAGGTTTTGGCATTTGCAGTAGCCCCTGCTCAGGCCTCAGTCTGGCTCCTCGATGACTCAGCCCTCTGCCCACCTCTTCTCTCCTGCAGAAGAATCCACCGTGGAAGGGGAGGTAGCACGAAAAAAGGCAGAGGGCAAAACTGAAACACTGAAGCCTCAGGCTGGAGAAAACCATGGGACTGAAAGCAGGAGCTAGCCCTTCATTCCTTTCTTTCTCACACCTATCAAAATTCCCGGCCAGAGGAGGTGCTCAGAATTTGGATGAGTGAATAAATGGCAGCAAAGCATCCATATGACAGGACCCCTAGCACCTTCTTTCTTTCTGCCAAATCCCGAAAGGAAAGGGTAAGGAGTCTCTTCTAGAGAAGCTCTACTAACACCCAAAGGTCTAGGATGTTTGCTCATCACCCCAGCCATGGAGGGGAGTTTGGGCAGGAAATTAAACGACTCCATCCATCATATTTATTGAACAGCTACTCGCTGGAAGACACTAGTGCAAGAGGTCACTCATGCACACGAATCCTCAGACTCCAAGCAGAGAGTGTCCTTGCTGCTCCCCATGGCTCTCTCCTTGCTCTCTGCTCTCCAGCCTCACTTGTTGTGTTTGTTCCTCAAGTGCACCAAGCCTCCTGCCGACCCCTCAACTCGCCTATTGCTGTCCTCGCCTGGCCCGTATTCCCCCAGGTTTCAGCTCAAACATGGCCATCTTAAAGAGCCTCTCCCTGCTCCTGCCCTCCCAGGACTCTCTCTAGCTCGTGACCCTATTTCTTTCCTTCCTGTATCTCCTCCACCTCTGTTCGTTCTGTGCACTTGTCCACCTATGGACCACTAGCATATAATCCCTGAGGTATGTTCTGATTATGAGCCTGAGTCCTGGAACTAGGCTGCCTGCCTCAAATGCTGGCTATGTCACTTACTAGGCATGTGACCTTAATTAAATTACCTAAATACTACGCCCCAGATTCCTGACCTATAAATGGAAACTATAATCGAACCTTGTCACAAACAGTAGCCGTAAATAACACCTTACCATGAAATTAGCTAATGCACATAAAGATCTGGGACCTGACCTGGTGCATCCATACAAAGGGCCTAATCGAAGTTAAGGCTCCTAATTGCCTTCGTTTACTGCTGTGTCTCTGGTGCCCGGCACAGTGCCTGCCATATGACTGGAGCTCAGCAAATACTAGTTGAATACAGGAAAGCCACTGTGGTAAGTCTGAATTCATTATGCACAGATAGGTGAGAGCCTCCAGACATGTCTGGATAAAGTGCTATGGAACTGAGGGGAAGAGCAGTTTCACTGCCAGAGGTGCCTGAGGATCATGGGGGCTGTGGGAGCCAGCACGAGCCACAGAGCTCAGGTTGGGAAAGGCTTCAGGGACTCGGGAGGCATGGGCTCTGCAGAGTAGTTAGGGGGTAGTGGGGAGATCAAGGGGCAATCTGGGTTATGTTCACTTCTGCAAGAGGACCGAGAACAGTCCCAGCTTAGCCTCAGAGATGCTCCCCTAAGTCTCAGGGCTCTGCTCCCATCACCTCTCATGTGTCCCTCAGCCACAGAAAAAAGAAAGTAAAACAAAATGACATGACTGAAGTGTTCTAAAGCCCTGCAACTGCACCCTTGCCCTAGAGGTAGAGACTGGAGCGGAGCAGGAGTCAGCCTTCTTGCACCAGCTCAGGAAAGATGCTGCCCTGGCTTCTGAGAAGAAGGGAGGGCAGCGGGGAACCTGTTGACCACATGACCATTTTCAACGTTTTATAGAAAACAGGGGTGTTCAAGATCCAAAGCTCAGACCAGAAACCTCCTAATGAAACGGAAGAGTTAAAAGCTCTCCTCCACTTTCTCTATCTGGGCCATGAGCTCCACCACCCAAAAGAGCACATCTACACACATCCAGCCAGGAGCCACCGTGGGAACATTTCAGACATGGCTGGCAGACACCGCAAAGCATGGCTGGGTCCCTGGGGAACTCACCCTGCCTGCCGAGGCAGAGGGCAGCTCTTCCTCCTCTCACTCCCCCAGCGATCTGGCGGTACCTGGGCGTGCACACTTGTGTGCACGTGCTGTCATCCTTGCCAGGGCAACGACACTGTGTGGGGTGGGACTCCTCGCTGAAGAATCCCACTGGGACCTTTTCACTCACATCAGCAAAATCACTGCTATAGATTCCTGGTGAAGGCAAGGGGAGATTGGATGGCCCTCGGCAATTAGACTGGCTAAGACTAAGATGGGCGGGGTGACGGCCTGGGGCCCTGGGGGTGAGGGCAGCGAGCAGCACAGCTGCGTTGCCTCTCTGGGGTGGTAGCTGAGAAGGATGGCTGGGCTGAAAAGGCAGCATCATTAGAAGTCTGCAGCAGACCAAAGCTCCTGCTGAAAGAGAGGGCAGGGCAGACAGAACCCACAAGGGGAACAATTAACTGATAAGAGTAAACTAATTGTTATTCATATTAAATTAGGGCACAGGTGATTTGGAGAAAACCTACAGACCCTCCCAGATGTTTGGCGGATTTTGCATTGCAAATGATGGTTTTACGGGACTCTTCTGGGATTCAGATTATGGGAACTGGGCCAGGACCAGAGCGGGGGCAGGGCTCCCGTCCTGCTTAACTACACAATAAACACATAACGGTTTGTCCCAGAGGACAGACCCCAGCTTTGCATACTAAACATGCTGGTGCCAGGCTTTGGGGAATCTGAGAAGAGGGGCTCACTACTGGCAGGGAAGGCAGGTGGAGGGGAAGATCAATCATTCAGGGAGACATGGAAGTGCTCCAGATGTTTGGAGCAAGGGCCAAGCTCGGGGGATGCACCAAGTCCAGACATGGGAGGGAAGAATTTCCACAGACCCTGCAGAGGCCAAGCAGGAAGACAGGGCTGGGAGCATGGCTGACCTGGGGGCATGGTGTGTGTACGCGTGTGTCTGTGTGCGTGCAGGTGCTATGAGGTCAAGGGCATCAAGCAGAAGCGTCCATGTGCAAGCATTTCTATGTGCCTATGAGGCGCTTTAGAGTGCGTGTGTGTTCATGTTGGCGCATTTGCATGTGTAACTGCCTCTATGTGCATGTTTTGTGCCTACATAGACATCAGTGCATGTGTGTGTGTGTGTGTCCATACACGGGATGTTGCCAAAACTTCCCACCAAAATGAATGGCAGGCTGTTGTCTCTTCACTGAGCCTTATCATGCTAATTTTAATCTCCTATTATTGTTTTAAATTGGCTCTAAAAATTAATATTAAAAATTCTGTAAACACAGCCTGGGACTAACATGCAAGACAGGGCCCTAGAAAGAGGCTTTATTATTACAATTGTTCCTGCCAGAATGTTGAGGGAAAGCCAAGAACCCCCGCAGACAACATCCCTGAGCCACAGCCCAGCAGGACCAGGCGGACTAGAGCCCAGTTAGTCTAACCCCCTGTTTTATTACTGAAAAGACCTGCCGGGGGGGAGGTCTTTTGCTAGTGCCTTCAGAACCCGCCTGAAATCCAGGCCTCCTCATTGCCATGTTTCCGAGGTCTCCTGAGCTCACCCCGGTGGGTTTGTTTCCCTGTTGGTAAAAAGAGACAGTCTTCATGGTCATTCTGTCCTCCATTTGGTGATTGTGTCGCTGCAGCCGGCTGGCTCAGCAGAGGAGGGAGGCAATGTGCCCTCCGGACGGGCCTGGCCACTCCTCCATGCTCTCTGGTACCCCCCGCCCCACCATCCTGCTGCTGCACCTGACCCTCAGCTGGTGTGGAGTCTAAGGAGAAGCAGAGTATGGAGTCAAGGAAAATACCAGGAGAACACCGACTCAGGAAAGGCCTCTTAGCAGAGTCTAAAGGAGAGAGCTGTAGTAGGGGCAGAAGAAGGCTGAGCAGCACTGGCTGGGATTCTGCTCATTAGGAGAAGGAGGAAATGCTCCTGTACTGCAGCAGGAGGTACTCAGGTTAGATTCAGAGGAAGTTTCCAGCGCAGGACAAGAAGGGGCAGCTATCCCTAGAGACAGTCATTAAGGATACTTTCACCTGTCTGTGATGATGTGCACGGTGAGGTGAGGTGCCTTCCTCCCCTCAAGGTCTTGACCAAAGTGGCTGAGTCTGCAGCCTCTGCCCCCACCCCACCTGCACATCCTCAGTGGGGAGAGCAGGGCCGGGCTCTGTCCTGACAGGGAAGAAAAACTGATAAAAAAGAGTTCCGTGGTCCTCAGCCCCGGCCCGAAGTACGGGACACAGCTGTGGTTAAGCAGTGCCTAGCCGTGGGGCTGGAACTGGTTTCCAGGGCAGGGAAAAAGGAAGACCCTGGAGAAGGTACCAACAGTCCCTGGTCCCGCCGCGAACCCCACCCTGGGAGTTGGCCTCCTCCTGGGGCTGTGAAGAAGACACGGCGGGTGTGGCCAGGTGTCCAGGAACACCGGGAGATGCCAACCTCTAAAATGAGTGCAAGGATGGCTTCCAAGTCTCCCCCAGGCTGACGAAGGAGTATCTGGAAACAGCTCCATAGAGGGCTTCAGGCCACCTTACCAATGCGCCCACAAACATCCAAGCGCGCGCCTACTCACTGGCCTCCGTCCCCTGCCCACAAACACATCGCAGCGGAGGCCCGGGAAATTCCTGGAGAGCCCGCTGCCCCCGGCCTCCCCGCGCCTCTGAGCCCACGCAGGCCTCCTGGCTCTCTCTCTGGAATGCCCGGTGCACTGGCCCTGAAGGGGAGGTTGGGGGTGAGGCTGACGCGCGCCTGCTTCCAAGGGGCAGCAGGGCCCACAGGTGGGGCCGTCCTATGGCAGCCGCCTGAGGACCCCCGCGACCACCCCTTACTAGCACACCGAGCACACCGTATCCTGGCACGGCACCGCCCGCCCCCACCAGCCACCTTCCATCCGGGGTGCTTGAAGCCAAGGAGGAAGCCGTATCCCCCACCGGCTCCCCAGCTCGGCTCCTTGGTCCCAGGGAACCGTCCCCCCACCCTCCCGCAGCAGCCCGGCCGGAAACAATCACCCTTTGAGAGAGACTGCCAAGCTGGGAGCCAGGAGCAGCCAGGATGGAGGCGGGGTGGAATGGGGGTGCAGGCGGGGGCCGAGCTTTAACTCTCGAGAGCCGAGATCCGGGGGTGCTTTCGGCCCCTGCCCGCCACCCCAGCTCCCGCGCCCGAAGCAGGAGTCGCCTCCGCAAGGGAGGGTGCCGGGGGAGGGTGGGGGGCGGTGGGGAGGTGATACCAATCCCTGGGGGGGTCCCCTCGCCGGCCTCCCTCCTCGCGCCCCCGCCTCGGCTGGCGAGGTTGGTACCGACCATTAGCAGCTCGGGTCCCGCCGGCGCTGGCGCGGGCTCGGGGCGGGGGCGGGGCGGGGGCGGAGAGCGGGTGGGGGCGGGGCGGGAGGCGCTGGCACAGCCGCGGCGGCACCGGCGCATCCGCCGCCACCGAGGGGACTCTGCGCCGGCCGGGTCGGATCGACTCCGGCCGCGCGCCTCGTTCGCCCCGCTCCCCACCAACCCCCGCGCGTGCTCCCCGCGGCGCCCTCCCCGCTCCCCGCCCCCCGCCTCCCTGCCCGCGCCCTCCCTCCCGCGCGCTCCCAGCCTTCGGCCGCCGCCTCGCTGAGCCCAGAACGAGCCGGGCAGGGGCGGCGGGGCCGGGCGGGGCTGCGGGCGGGCGGGCGGGCGCGCGGACCCCGAGGTTATGAAGTGGCCCCCGGGGGCCCGCAGCCCGAGAGTTCCCGGGGAGGGAGGCGCGCGCGGCCCAGGGCTGCAGCCTAGGGGCGCCAGGGCCGGGGCGTAGGGGCCGCCGCCCGCGATGGACCGCGCCGGGGAAGCTCCGGACTCGTCGCCGCAGGTCAGTGCTCCGCGCGCCCCCGCGGGCGTCCCGCCGCGCACAGAGCCCCTTTCTGCGTCCCCATCGGTGCCCACGCCATGTCCTCCCGGGCGCGCGCTGGGGCGTGTGTGTGTGTGTGTGTGTGTGTGTGCGCTGCGCGCGCTAGGGGCAACTGGAAAGGGGGCCGAGAACCGAGCTGAGGCCGGGAGGCGCTGCTGCCTAGGGGCTCCGAAACAAAACCCGGCACCCCCTGCCCTTCTCGACCGGGATTACGGGAAGAGCTGGTTCTCAGCAGCTTCTAACAATTGTCCCGGGCTCTCCGCTGTCAGTTCCTGGGCCCCTCAGCAGGTGGTTTCTGGTGGCCGGATAAGGAGTCAGGGGTCAGTCGTCCCCCACCTCCCTCACCCCTGCTGCCCACCAGCCCTCTCTGGATCACTCTGCGGCTCCTGGGCACTGCCAAGTTAACTCTCTTCAGGGGGCCTGAGCTCTGCGGGGCATGCTGAGGGACGCAGGGATTACCAGGGTGGCAAGCGGCCTTTGGGACCTTCGGTGTAGCAAGGAGGAAAGAGGCGCGACCAGCTCACCACCCTCCCACCTGCGCCTGGTCTCAGATCTGAGGTCCCAATCCCTACAAAGTCAGAGCACACAACTTCCAGAAAAAGGAAGCTGAGAGTTGAGGCAGGAAGTAGAGAAGGAAGCCACCGGGTCCGACAGTGCCAGGGAAAAGAGGCGACAGCCCCATACCAAGCAGCTAAGGTCAAGAACCACCCCCACATGCACACACATGGGAGCCTTGGCCAACTTCCCTGTGGCCTTCTTCCCCCAGTCAGGCCTAGCTGTATGGATTCTTGTAGAAGCTGGAACTGAAGGACTCCATAGGTTTCTAATGTACAGGACTGTAAAGGGGGCTTTTTACTGACAGCGGCTAGCCGGGTGCATGG
The DNA here is from genome assembly GCF_009761245.1 of Sapajus apella. Taxonomy (NCBI): domain Eukaryota; kingdom Metazoa; phylum Chordata; class Mammalia; order Primates; family Cebidae; genus Sapajus; species Sapajus apella. Next base: position 850,886 of record NW_022436956.1, read on the forward strand.
GCGCCAGTGTGGGTGGGGTGCCCAGTGGGTCCTAGAGCTTGGGCTGTGTAGCATGCACTGTTGAAAATGATGGGGTGCAGACGTCCTAGTGCCTAGCACTGTGCAATGCCTGGATGTGTTCTTGCAGAAATGGGAGGCGCACCACTCCCTAAGTTACTAGGGCTATGGGGCATGTTGTTCTAGGGTTTTCTAGGATTTGTCTCCTGTGATGATGTTTCCCTACCTCTGCTTGGTAGCCACTACAGAGATTGAGACATTTCCTCCCAGAGCCTGCTCAGCTGGTAACCATTAGTGACCTTACTGGAGCAAACATCAAGGCTTCCCTTTCTTCCATGGGGCGAATACCCTTTCCTAGGGTCTTCAAACAGACTTCTCACTCTGCCCACTTCATGCCTGGCACTGCCAAAGGTTCTGGAGCTTCGTGACATTTTCCCTCTGCCCCTTTTGATGGAAATGGAAATGCTTGCTAAGGTTTACGGGACTGGGAGAATTAATGCATCTGTGCCCCATTCAGCACTGGAGCCAGGAGCTTGCTGTTCCTGTTTCTGTGCCTGACCCCAAGGTGCTTGGGGATCACCACAGGTCCAGGTTTCTGGTTGAGCAGGTACTCACTGTTCCACCAGAAGCAGGGGCAGGTAAATCCCTGAGCAGATCAGCTCCAGCAACAGGATTGGCACCCGTGGCAGAGACCAAGGAGCTTCACAGGAGGATGCCCAGGGGCAAGCCCAGTTTCCCGGCTCAGGCTTCTGGAGAGACCTGGTGGTTCTCATAGTGGTTTCTCGGGAGTGAGGGGACCAAGTCAGATGTACTTTTCCTAGTTGTGGAGCTCAGGGTGATGAAGCAGGCTGGGAGCTGGGAGTGAGATGTGGAAGAGGATGTGCTGACTGAAAGGCTGAGCGGACAGGAGCATGGGGGGCTCCATTGTGTCTGGAAGAGAGGGATGTTGCTCCTCTCTTCTGAGAATGGAGGGGAGGAGAGGAAGGGGTCCAGGAGGGGAAGGGATCAGAGAGAAAGCCTGACACAGGCAGAGAAGGAGGCAGTGAGATAAGAGACAAAGGCACGGAGGCGCACTGGCGGACAGCAGAGGGAGGCACACAGGCGAAAGTCAGGGCGTGCCGAGTGGTGAGTTGGGGTGGGATGGGGGCCTCCCCCATTCCCCCACATTGACCTCAGCAATTGTCCACCCCTGCAGGAGGCCCCTCAGTGGAGCAGTTGGACATTCTATGAGGAAGGTGCTTTCCCATGGCTCTGATGAATGTAAGGGTCTCTTACAGAGAAGCCCAAAGGCAGAGGGAGGACAGGCTATGAGGTCAAGCGCACCAAGAGCTTGCAAGGACTTTCAGGGACATACTTTGGCCACTGATGATCTCCCAGTGCTGAGGGCTGTTCACCATCTTCTGGCCCCTGCCGTAACCCTTCTGGTCCTGGAATGCAGGGCAGTGGCAAAGGGTGTGGGGATGCGGAAACCTGGCACTCGGGGAGAAGAAGACAAGGCATGCACCCCCTCCCCAGGCCTCCAGGCAAAAAGACCTTTGGGGACCCTGCTGAAGACTAGCCAGGGGACATGGAAGAAGTGCACTGGGGACAGGCCCTCAGCCAGGCTGTATGAGGTCCAGTCTCAGCTCCATCTGTGGCTAGCCGAGTAGACTTTGGAAAAAGAGCTCTCTAAACCCCAGCTTCCTGAGGACCTATAAATCAGGAAACTGTCATCTCACCAGTTTTTAGAAGAAATATTAGATAGATTTTAATTTAATCTATGTATTTTATACACTTTCACCCCCTTTCTTCCGGGATCAGGATGTCTCTAGAATTTGGAGTAGCAGTGTCAGGCCAACCCTGGAGCCAATCCCACTGGAATCGGGCAGTGTGTCCCGCCTCCCTCCTCACCCACTTGGGTCATCATACCTCCAGACTCTGGGCTGAACCCACCCTTCCTTATCCCGACCCAGAGATCCCAGAGCATGCCTAGCTCAGAGTTCGTCCTTGCCAAACACAAAATAATGTTTTCATGTCTAATCAGTGTTAAATCGAATCCTTCCAATTTTTCAGCATGGTCATCTAAAAAAAATCATGAAACACAAAAATTTCATATCTGTGAGCCCTTCTTATCCATGCTGAAAGGCGGTCAGAGGTCCCCCAAAATTCAGTTCACTTGCACCAACACTGACCAAGCATTTATTGTGCTGGAGGCTCTGCACCAGGTGCTGGGAACATAACACATCAAATAACCCAGAAATCCAAATCTAGTGTTTTCTGGTTAGCATTGGAAGGGTTATGTGGGTTTTTTCTTTTCTTTTCTTTTCTTTTTTTTTTTTTTTTTTTTTGCAGCTACAGCAAATTTACTTTTCTAATGAGGTTTAGCTCCAGCCAATATTAAAATGAGCCTGCGCTCCCTGCGCGCACACCAGCTGACAGTAGGGCAGAGGCAGCCTCCGTGCCAAGTGCCTGGCAGGGATTAAGGCTTTGCCACTGATAAGCCCAAAAGTGGAGAATATAAGTCTGGATCAAGAGTTGACTGGATTTGAGGACTAACCTTGCCCAGGGGGCCGTGGGTTCCATGGCTCAGTCTTCAGATCCATGGCAGGAGCTCTCTCATATGTGGGAAATGTGAGCCAGCTATCTGCTCACAGGAAGAACAGCAAGCGGGATGAGGAGTGGAGACACGGAGGCACAGCGTGGGGAGTGCAGTGGTCCTGTAGTTGGAGGCCTGGCTCTGCCCGTCCTCCGGCTGGCTGTGTGGGCCGGGGTTCTCTCCTTCCCCTCTGCCCATCTTGCTTCCTCTGTCTAGGGCAGGTGAGCTGTCTGGCCTCTGAGACCATGAGTCTGTCTTTGGATTCTGGGCTACTCATTCGGCTGTCATCCAGAAACTATTAGAGGCCAACGCAGGGCAGCGGGGGCCACTTCCCTCCCCACCGTGAGCAGCTCCTCAGTCACACTGGCCACATTTCAAGTACGAAACAGCCACATGTGGCTAGAGGCTGCCATCTTGGGCGGCACAGATACAGAACGTTCCCGATAGCACAGAAAGTTCTAGTGGACAGAGTGTTGTGGACCTGAGCCTGCCCGGGTGGTTTGGCAGGGTGGCCAAGTGCAGGACCATACTCAGATCCCAGTTCTGCCGCTTGATAGCTGTGTGGCCTCGAGTCGTTGCTTAACCTCTCTGGGCTTCAGACTTCCCAATTTTAAAATGAGGGTAATAATAGGATGTTTCTGAGGAGGAAATGAGTCATGACAGTTAATCATGCTAATCACTCAGAGCAGGCAATAACTAGGGCTTTTTTATTTTTTATTTGAAAATAGGAAGCCATTTTTATTATTCAAGTATTTAACAATTCACTTAAATGCTTATTAAAGAGCTCACTCTGCCAGGCCACCCACCCCCCATTAACACAAGGCCTTGCTACCTGTCTGACCCTCCCTGAGCCTCTACCTCCTCCCATGGGATGGGATTATTCCTGCACCACGCATCCCTGGGAGCGAGAATGAGATGAGGAAAGTATCCTCTCTTTATGTGGACGAAGCCAGATAGAGGGGCTGATGCTGTTTGGAGGTGGGTGCAACTGAAATTCTGTTTTAACACTAAAAAGCATCTGCTAAGCCTTTCAAAATAAGGGCAGCAAAGGAGGTGTGGTTAGCTGGCACCAGCCAGCACCGTACAGAGCAGGGATGGAGGATGGGATGCGAGGGCCCCCTGCCTGGGCTCACCCCCTCCCTGGTCTGGAGGGTAAGATATCCCAGAGGTCGCCCTGGGCTCAGCAGAGGGAAGCTCTGGGAGCGGGGCCTGCAGGCCTTAGAGACCGGAAGACTGTGCTGCTCAGAGCCCGGGATGCTGCTCCCAGCTGTATCTGCAGCCCACTGTGCCAGAGTGGGGGGCCTCAGTTTCCTCATCTAAGACAGGAGAGGGTGCGTGAGCATTTCCTTACCTGGGAAAATCTCTTCCACAGAGCCAGAGGCCAGATGGAGGGAGCCTGCCTGCCAAGCCACCAGGGGCAGAAGTAGAGGGCTGGACTGAGGGGCAGGAGCTGGACATAGGTAGCCAGGCTGGCACTGGACACCCCAGAAGTAGATTTCTGTAACCCTGGGCTACTCCGTTCTTTTCACTGAGGAGGGGCCGGCGCCCAGAGCAGCCCTATTCCTGTCTAGGACCACACAGCAATGTCACACGAGGCAGAGGCTGCGCACCCAGTGCCCTCCCTGGCAGGCTGTTGGTGCTATTGGCAGACAGATGCGTAGGGGCTGGGGTTGGGGCACAACACTGAGACTCCCAGAGCCCCTTACCTTCTCTCTTCTCCCTCAGACAGGTGACCCAGGAAAACCCATCGCAACTATCCCTGACAGAGCCCTGGGCAAGGTCAGCTCCTTCAGGCCACAGGCAGCAAATTAAAAATACAGACAGACTTTAATGAAACCCATGAATCGCTAGCCTGCCAGAGTGTGTCCATGCACCCTGACCAAAGGATCTCGCCAGGCGGTGAACGTTGGCAGACCCTCCAAGGCTTCAGACCTGGGTTCAGGGCTGCCCAGTGCCCATCTTCCCCAGACATGAAGTCTTCTGGGTCCCCGTAGCTAATTGGGGGTCCCCTTTGGGATGTCTTCCTAGCCTAAGGAGATCACCACTGCTCTGACACCCTTGAACATAAGTCCTGACCCCCAAGAAGCGCCATTGCTGGGTCCCTCTGAGGCAGGGCTGTGGGAAGTGCGATCCCTGTGGCAGTGCTGTCAGGCTGTAGGTAGATATCAACCCCCCAACCCTGCTAGCCTGCCTCAGCCCTTCTCCCTCCCTCCTCTTCCCTCATCCACAGACCACAGAGTGGGAGAAACAGCCACTTGTGGCACAGGGAGGACACTGAGCCCGGGGAGGCCAAAGAATCGGCCAGTCGCACCTGTGCTGCACCTGACTAACGCCGGCCCCGCCCAGGTCTGCCAGCCTGCCTGGGCTGAAGTACAGCCTGCAGCCCAGCTGTTTTCCTCCACGGTCAGAGTTTCTGAACGGAAGCTGAAGTATTACTCTCCTAACTCATCACTTGTCGATATTAACTTCTTCTCCCACACATAAATCTCTCTCTCAGAACAAGTGCTCCAGCTCCGTGTCTCTGCGGCTCCCCAGGCTGTCAGTGGGGCAGGCACACTCCTTCGAGTGGCATATCTGGAGCCTTGGAGGGGGGCCTCCCCCAGGCATGCCTGGTGCCTGTCACCCTGTGATTCCCAGAAGGTGCATGCCTGAGATCACACACAAACACCCAACCCAGCCATGAAAGCTCACTGAAGCCCAGGGTGCTGGCCCCGAGGGGTGTGCTGTCCTTGACTGTATCTAAACAGATGCTCTGGATGAATGACAGGCTCTTTTTCATCGTGATTTAAAAAAACACATAACCTAAAACTTATCATCTTAACCATTTTCAAGTGCACAGTTCAGTAGTGCTGAGTTATTTACATTGTTGCAAAACAGATCTTTCTAATCTTGGCAATTAGAAACTCCCATTAAATGACTCCGTTCTCCCCACTCCCAGCCCCCGGAAGCCATCATCCAAGTTTTTGTCTCTGTGAATTTGACTACTCCAAACACCTCATAGAAATTGAATCCTATGACATCTGTTTTTTTGTGACTGGCGTATTTCACTTAGCATAGGGTCCTCAAGGTTCACCCATGGCAGAGCATGGGTTAGAATGTTCTTCCTTTACAAGGCTGACGAATATTCCATTGCATGTATATGCCGCATTGTCTCTATTTTCTTCATGCAGCCACCTGGTTGACAGGTTATTTGGTGCCAGGACATGGAGCAAAATCTCAATAAATGGCAATTCTCCCCACTTGCCCTTCCCACTTGGGAGATGTGTGGGCAGACAGGCCACCCAGCAAATACTTCCGCCCAGAGGGAAGCTACATCAGTGTCACGGGAGCATGGAGAAGGAAGGTGCCCCATTTTACCTGGTATCCAGTCAGGCATCTGGGGCTCCCTTCCTGCATCCAGGGCTACCCAGGCATCCTGCAGTGCCTAGCCCCGAGTGTGAAGCCACTGGGGTGAGTGCACCACGCCTGGTCCTGGGGGCCAAGGAGCTCAGCAAGCAGAGGCATAGTGAGGGAGCGAAGCATGTCCCAGGCAAATGTACTGGCATGAAAGGATGTCTGCCTCCTGTTCTCATCCCTGCTGCCTTCCCCGGATCCTAGGAAAGAAATCAGCCAGGTACTCCTAGAGTCTGCCTGGGGACAGGAGCCCAGGAGAGCCTGGAGAGCCCTTCCCCCAAGTATGTGGAGGCCTGCCTTACGCCTGTGCCTGGCAGCTTCTGGGCTCCATGTTGGTGGTGGATCCATAGCTCTACTGCTGCTCACTGTGTGATAGGTGGCCTGGGAAACCCAGTATTAGCATACTCTACCATCATGGGCACTGAGACTGAGGACTGCTGCGTTCATCACAGCTACACCTCCTCTGCTAGGGAATACACATGCTGCCCATTCTGGCTCACACATATTCTCAGGTGGCAATCCCCCCACCCAAACACATTGCCCAGGCTGGAGTGCAGTGACACCATCTCAGTTCATTGCAAAAGCTGCCTCCCGGGTTCAAGTTATTCTCCTGCCTCAGCCTCCCTGAAACTGGGATTACAGACACCCACCACCACACCTGGCTAATTTTTGTATTTTTAGTAGAGATGTGTTTTCACCATGTTGGCTAGACTGGTCTCGAACTCCTGACCTCAAATGATCTTCACACCTTGGCCTCCCAAAGCTCTGGGATTACAGGCAAGAGTCATTGTGTTCAGCCCAGTTCAACATTTTATGTTAACTGTTTCTCCTCCAGGCAGTGGGGTTAGCTGACACCCCAGGGGAGGGAGGGACCTTAGGGGTAGGGCAGGTGTAACAGAGGGTGGTGGGGGAGCCTAGAAGTGGGAGGTGGTGAAAGTGAAGTTCTCCAGGCGCCTGAGCCTACATCCTGGGGAGAGAGGCAGGGAGCGACAGTGCTCAGGGCTCACTGGCCCGAGACCCCCACTGACAAGTCAATTCTCTGACAGCTCCAGAGGCAGGAGAAGAGAAGAGGGATGGGGACTACCTGAAATCCCCAGTCCTTCCTGAGTGCCTGTCGGGGAAGCTGGGCAGAGACTCAGCACCAGCCTGGGCTGGGTGGTGGGAGGGAAGCAGCGACCATGCGTGTCAGCACTGGGGCAGCCCCGCTGCTTGACTCTCGCTCAGCGTTTCAGTTCTGAACCTCAGTCTCCCCAGCTGATAAAGCAGGGTAATGGGATGGGTGCCCATCTCAGGTGACTGCACCAAGGCTACAGCAGGAAAATGCATGAGAAAGTGCCTTGTCACCTGGCCCACCCGTGCTGGGGCGCCTTCTCTGAGCAGGGACAGAGGGAGCCGGGGCCATGGTGCCAGTTTCCAGGGGCACCGCCTCACCACAGTGGGCAGGCTGCCCTCCACAGGCCACCCCCTTTTGTCGCAGCTGCATGCTGATGTGCCCAGTTTCCAGCAGGTCCAAGTCACAGCACCGCCTCGTCCTGGGGAGAGAGAATGTGCTGGAAAGGCTGCCTGAAGGCCGGTTGCCAGCTTGCCCCGCCAAGGTGTCTCATTCCTCTGCCCTTCCTCTCCCAGGCACTTGGATTCAGCCTAATTTTATTTATTTATTTATTTATTTATTTATTTATTTATTTATTTATTATAATTTTGGCATTTATTTTAGATTCAGCAGTACATGTGCAGGTTTGTTACTGGGGTATATTGTGTGATGCTGAGATTTGGGCATGACTGATCCTCTTACGCAGGTACTGAGCATAGCAACCAATAGGTAGTTTTTCAGTCCTTGCCCCTCTCCCTTCCTCCTCCCTCTAGAACTCCTCAGTGTCTACTGCTCCCATCTCTATGTCCAAGAGGACCCAATGTTTAGCTCCCATTTACAAGTGAACAGTATTTGGTTTTCTGTTCCTGCTGCACTTAGGATAATGGCCTCTAGTTGCATACCTGTTGCTGCAAAAAAACATGATTTCATTCTCCTTTATAGCTATGTAGTATTCCATGGTGTCTGTGTATCACATCCGCTTCATCCAGTCTACTGCTGAGAGGCGCCAAGGTTGGTCCCATCAGTTCCCTGTAGTGAATAGTGCTGCAATAAACATGTGAATGACACATATTCCTTCAGGTAGACACTCAGTAATGGGATTGCTAGCTTGAATGCTTTAAGTTCCTTGAGAAATCTCCAAACTGCATTCCATAGTGGCTGAACTAATCTACATTCCCACGAACAATCTATAAGCGTTCCCTTTTCTCCACAACCTCGCCAGCATCTGCTGCTTTTTCACTTTTTAATAATAGCCATTCTGACTGGTGTGAGGGAGTGTCTCACTGTGGTTTTGATTTGCATTTCTCTAAATGATCAGTGATGTTGACCATTTTTTCATATTTGTTGGCCACTTGTTTACTGTCTTTTGAGAAGTGTCTGTTCATGTGTTTTGCCCACTTTTCATGCAGATATTTGTTTGTTGCATGTAAATTGTTTAAATTCCTTCTAGGTTCTGGATATTAGACCTTTGTTGCATGCAAGTCTGTAGGTTGTCTGTTAACTCTGTTGAGAGTTTATTTTGCTGTGCAGAAACTCTTTAGTGTAATTGTGTCCCACCTCTAGATTTTTGTTTTTATTGCAGTTGTTTTTGACGACTTAGCCATAAGAATTTTCCCAAGGCGGATGACCAAAATGGTGTTTCTTAGGTTTTCTTCTGGGATTTTTAGATTGTTTGAAGTCTTACAACATTCAAATCTTTAGGCCACCTTGAGTTAATTTTCATGTATGGTGAGAGGTAGGGGTCCAGTTTCATTCTTCTGCACATGGCTAGCTATCAGCTGAATCTTAAAACAAGGTGGTGGTGGTGGTGGTGGTGATGGTATTTACCACTGTGTTTTATATGATCTAACATTCATAGTGCCAATTATGCTTTCCACTGATTCCCTCATTTGATCCCAAAGTAGCCCTGTAAGAGTCAAAGGTGAGGAAACTGAGTCACGGGGATATTAGCGCAGCTCCTGCTTTGGGTTAGGCTCTGGACCCTGATGCAGGAATGCATAAATTAGTAAGGCCAGGTGCCCCCAGAAGAGCTTCTCGCCTGTGGCTAGGGGACAAATCTGAAAACTAGCAAGCAAAAAGCAGGACTCAGGGTGGGAAGTCCCACAGTGTGGGCACCTTGAGTGAGCAGACCTGGGCAGGGGCAGAGCCAGGGAAGACTTCAGAGTGAGAGAGGGAATGCCAAAGGCACAGAGCCCAGGAGTCTCTCCTTGCCAGCACCTCACCCAGAACCACAGAGATGACAGCACCAAGGGAAACTGAGGCACAGAGCAGCCTGGGGCAGCATGACAATGGGAAAGGCAGTACTGTGGGGGCAACCTGGCTCTGCTTACATCCTCCCTCTGGGACATCCCCACCTTGCTTACAGCCCGAGAGGCTCTGCAGGGCTGTTTCAGCTAACCCAAGTCTTGGACACTCAGTTCCAGGGCCAGACTCATCTGGCCACCTGGCTTTCTTATGTCCAGGCCATGCTGGGCTCCAGCAGGTACCAAGTCCATCACTATGACCTGTGCCAGGCTCCACACTGCAGATGGGCACACTCATCCAGCCCCTCATGAGAAACCCTCGCTGCAACCAGCACCCAGCATCCCAAGCAGCACAGCCTTGGGCTGGGCCTCTCTGTAGAGAGGGTCAGATAAGGTGAGGGTCACACCCCTTCTAGCCTCCAAGGTCCAGGATTCTAGGACATCTAGCCTTTCTGGGTTCCGGACTGCTTTCTGCCACTGCTGGGCAGCCTGGCAAAGGGGGAGGTCAATGCTGTTAGCAGCAGCAGCTTCAACGGCTTGCCCCTGGCCCCTGCTGTTCATTGGGTAGCAGAATATTCCTGGCCTCCTGGGGCCCCCACTGAGCAGGTGTGCTGTGGTGGGTGTGTGCCCACTGGAGGCAGCCCTCTACCCATGGTGTCCTGACCTAACTGCAGGCCTCTCCTAGTTGCGCACATTGCTGGCTGGCTGGGGAGTCTCTCAGAACGGGATCAGGTTGGTTGGTATGTTAACAGCATTTTGCTGGAACCAGCGTCCAAGGGCAGGACCCAAATCCTGGTGTGGTCTCTTCCTAGAGCTGGGACAATGTGTACTTCTGATTCCACCTTGCCTGTCTCCAACGGGTAAGGGAACACTGGAGGAAGGGGGGAAATCTCTGGACAGGAGCAAATGAGAACCCTTATGTTCCCATCATGCAGGAAAGAGGAGCCATTCTGGGGTCACCAGCTCATGAAGGCTGCAGGGAGGCCCCCGGGGTGGAGAGAAGGCTGGGAAGCTATCCAATCTGCATCTCACAGCCAGTCCCTGCACGCGGATAGCACTGGGGTCTGGTTAGGGAACCCACCACCCACTGCACCCAGAACAGACCTGCTGTCGATCCATTATTATATCAGCTCATCGCATTTTCAAAAGCATCCTGGTTTGGATAAGGAAGTATAAGATCACACTAGCTCTGATGAACAAGAGCAGGGAAGTCTCAGCTGCCAGCCAGCTGTGCAACTGCAGCACAGAGGCCCGCCTGGAGCACAAGGCTAGAAAGAAACCCGCAGCTCCCCAGAGGCAGGGGGACCAGCTGCCCATAGGCAGGACAGGGCCTAGGAGAGAGCCAGCAGTGCACCCAGGGCCAGGAGAGGTGGGACAGAGCACGGCAGGGACCCCCGCGTCAGAGGAGTACAAGATATGGCTGCTTTCTGTCTGGACCTGAGACGGCTGGGACAGTCACTCAACCCCCTTATGCCTCAGTTTCTTCATCTGTAAAACGTGTACAAAGCTTTGGGATTACAAGGGTTTAACCATTAAATGAGATAACCAATGCAATATCATTTTGGAAGCCACAAATCACTACGGAGGGTGAGCTGTCGTGTTTAGCTGCTTTGAGGAGAAGCAGCCCCCGCAAACCCCGGTGCTGCGGTGAGCTGGCCTCTTCGTGTCACCCCATCGATGTCGCAGCATCCGAAGCCATTGGGTGCCAAGGGCACATGAGCTACTCTTTTATTTGAACAGGGACCCAATCATGGATTTGCCAGCAGGGCACAGAGCAACAGCAAACCCAGCTAAGAGTGTGCAGACATGTGCCTGTGAACACACATGTGCTCACGGGTTGCCAGCCATGAGCACACATGCAGGCACGTGGGTGTCAAGCAGCAGGCCAGCTCCCCTGTGCAGTCACTCAGGCAGGCAGCTCTGCGGTGGCCAGGACAGCCTGGATAGCTGTCAGAACAGAACACTCAACCCCAGCCATTTTCTTGAATCAAATTCCAAGCACCGCGTCCAGGAGGACATGGAGCAGGTGCCCGAGTCGCTGTAGCCAGACTGGTGTCTTCTGAATCATCAACCTCAAGAGAGTGCTGGACAACGGGGAGGGGACACTGGGACCAAACCCATGATCGCTGTTCCACACTGCAGGGCCCTCTACCTGCCGCTCAGGCCCAGGTACACCCCCACATGCGCTGGACCCTGGCTGAGGCCTGGCAGAAAGAAGCAGGCAGGGCATGGAGGCCCAGGCAAGGGAGCAGTTGGCAGCTGGGAGGAAACGAGATGGAAGCTGGTTTGCAATGGCCAGGCCTGGCTTACACTTGGGCATCTTGACTCAACTTGAGAACCCTCTCCCTGGCTCTGGCCCCCCGAGGCGCGGGGTGGCAATGGGGCACTGCCCTCTGGCATGGGCCATGGCGCCTCTCACCACAGGGCGAGGAAAAGGGCACCATGTTGGAATTTCAAGGGATGGAGGCTGGAGGGGGCAGTGGCTAGGGAACAGAAGGGATGTGCTGGGAGTGGTAGGGTAGGCTGAGGGTGGACAGCCCTGAATGCTAGGCCGGCTACATTGCAGTCAGGAGCGGCACAGAAGGATCTTAGCAGTCGGAGTCGGGGGTCTGGCAGCGTGTGGACTCTGACTTGAGGAGGAAAGGCAGGAGTCAGAGAGGTCACCATAAGGTCTATTGCAGGTGCAATCTTGATCTGGACCAGGATCAGGGGATGGAGCCCTAGACCAGGGCAGCCCTGGAAGGAGGCAGCTGTCACAGGGAGAAGGCGGAGTCGAGGGCAGCCGTGAGGTTTTCATGCCTGTATCAGGACCATGTCGGAAAGAAGGGGGCTTGGGTGAGGGCTGCTTCCGGAGGAAAGATGGTGGTTGAATCTGAGGTTGTATGCAAGGTCTCGATGGGGCATGCCAGACAACAAACAGGGTGTAGCAGCTCCATGCCAGAGACAGGGAAACTGAAGCCAAGGGAAATCAAGACATTGCCAGGGGCCTCATACTGGTGTTTTCTCCTCTGACGATCCCAGGCCCTCCCTTCCTCACTGCCTCTTCTTTGGGGGTGACCTGAGGCTTTCAGGCCCATGGCTTCCATCTGCCCTCCAGCAAGCAGCCCGGAGCTCAGTTGGAAGGAGGTAATGGGAAGCCAGGCCAAGCAGACCCGTTCCCTGCCCCTTCCAGGCTGCAAGGTCAACAATGACAGCAGCTGCACTTTATCAGCCCAACCACGTGGCACACGGTTTGCACTGATTTTATTTTTCTAATTATCCTGACAACTGAGTGGGAGGAGCACTATTTCTATTCCCATTTTATAGATGGGAAAATGAAGAGACAGACAGGTTACCCCACAGAATCCCACAGCAGAGGAGGAAAGAGGCTGGTAGGGTGCACAGGGTTGTCTGGCTGCAGGGTTCAGACCCTTTCCACATGGCCTGGCCCCTCCATGCACAGGTCTCCCAGGACAGGAAGCAAAGAGGTGGTGGGAGGGAGGTGGCAGAAGGCTGTGACTGTGGCTGGGTTCTGCCATCACCGTCAGGAGCTATGGGGCTGGGCAGGGGCTGAGGTGCTGAGGGCCAGACACGGCCCATCTGCCTTGGTGTGGGGGACAGACTCTCAGGTGTGCCCGGAAGGCCCCACACCCCAGTGCTCCTGCCTTTGTGCAGTCCTCACTTTTGGTGTGGGTGGCATTCATGACCAACCCCTAACCAACAGACTGCAAAAGCAGTGGGCCATCACTCCCAAGATTACACTGTGCCATGTAAGATTCCATCTGCCAGAAGATTGCCTCTAGATCCCCTCCTTGCTGGTGTGATGAAGTAAGTGGCCATGTTGGAGGCACCCATGTGACAAGGATCTGCAGGCAGCCTCCAGGAGCTGAGGGCAGTCCCAGCTAACGGCCAGGAAGAAGCCATGGCCCAGAAGAAGCCATGGCCCGCAGTCCCGCCACATGAGGCGCAGACTCTGCCAGCCACCCAAGTGAGCTTAGAAGCAGATTCTCCCTTGGTCAGCCCTCTAGATGACAGCACAGCCCCACCAATGCCCTGCAGCTTTCTGAGACCCTGGACTCCTGACCCACAGGAACTGAAGAGAGCAAATGGGGGCTGTTGTCCTCTGCCAAGTGTGTAGCAATTGGTTAGACAGCAATAGAAAATGAATATACTTGTCTTGGGTGTGGGGGCATTTCCTTCCAAAAGCAGGTCTGGCTTTTGGAATGGGCCTAAGGCAAGGACGAAATAGTAGCAAGGAAGGAGGGAAAAGCAGGGGGAGCCAGCACCTTCAATACCAGACTTCTCCCCCAGTCCCAGGCTGGGCTCCAGGGTTCTTCACAAGGACTGCCTGCCAGTCTCACAGATCCCAGACAGCATAACCCTCAGTACTCCCCATCATGCAGATAGGGGCCAAGTGGCCAAGTGGTGCTCAGTCCACCACCATCCTGTCTCGGTCGGCACATTCCAGCTGAACGCCTTCTTCCACTCGGCCACGCAGAAGCACCCCACCGCCACCCCCACCGTCACCCGTCATGACCTGCGAGTTGGCTCCTCTCTGGGGTCTTCCACGGGCCTGGCTCACCACTGTCCAGCTTCCCACAGCCCTCTATCGGGTTTGTGTCCTTCCGCTAGCCTTCTCTCCAGCCGCCGCTCCCTCTCGGGCTCTCCTTCCCCCTGCAGAGCATCTGTGTGCTCGCCACCCCCCCGCACCCACCCCCAGACACACCCCAGCAGAAAGCGGCAGCGTGTGATGTCGCCACCGGGTAATGCCCTGGTCCTCGCTTCAGGACCTCTGCATGGACACTGTGGGGTGATGATGAACTGCTGCCTGAACACCACTAACTACGTGATTCAGGGAACTTCACTGACACCGGCTGGGCCCAATACTGTGTTGGGTTGAACTTCCTGCAGTTAACCGGAATGGGCTTTCACCTGCAGAGTACTACGCTAAACCAAACCCCAGTTGTCATTTTTCACTGAATTATATTCAAAACTGAATCCAAATACTGTTTCTGAAAAAAAAGATAAACAAAGGAAATACCTAAAAAAGTCAGTGAATTATATTTTTCTGATGCTGGAAGAAAACCAAAGTGTGAAAGTATTCTCTGCACCAAGTCAGAACAAAACTAATACTTCCTTCTGCCCAAGAAGGCTTGGTTGTCTCAGTTAGATGGGAACAAGATGGCTCAAGATCTGAAGTCCACACTGCCCTTCCATCAGCAGTCCCAAGTGTGAGCCCGCAGTGACCCAGGCTGGGGGGCAGAGTGCAGACATCCCTGAGCCCAGGCCTGCCCTCCTCCTCCGGGAGCACAGTGAAAGCACGGCTGGGGGAGACCAGCAGCGCCTTTCTGGAGCACTCGGCCTGACCACTGAGGTAGGCAGTGCAGGGGGTGAGAGGTCACAGGCTCTGGCCCTGGAGCAGGGTTGCCAGTAGGTGGGCATGAGGGTGGGCCAGTGGAGGGCCTGCAGGGGGAGGCGGTGTGGACATAGGCGGCGCTGGACGCAGAGGCCAAGACCCGAGTTTGAGCAGCTGTACTGGTACCTGATGCTGTGACCTTGGGCTGATCACACAGGCTCTCTGAGCCTCGGTGTTCCCACATGCAAAATGGGGATAAGATCTTTGTGCCTGCCTCATGCCATGGCTACTTGAAACATCAAGGGACTGGGCTTTGTGAAAAAGGGAGTCCTACTGATTCAATGTAGGATTCAGAGTGGAATCGGCTATGGGACCCCTCCCCAGCCCTCTGCGGTCGGTGACCAGGGCAAAGGAGGAGAAATAGGAGCAGGGCCTGGGAAAGTGGCTCCTGTATGGTGTGAGGAGGTCAGTGTCTGTGTCCTGCCCCCACAAAGGGCTGTGGTGGGCCGGGGTGGGGGGTGGCAGTGGCACTGGTCGTGGCAGGGCCAGGGCTGGGTTAATGAAGTATGGATTGACTGGGCTGGGAGCTGATTAGCGCTGGAATCAGGCTTTTCCTGAGCAGCGCCTGCAGAATCAATACTAATCGGCTGATCCCATTAGGGGTGCCTGCCGATCTGTGGGACAAAGTCTGTGCCTCCCTCTTTTTGGGACACTCAGGTTCCTGGGTGACAGACGATGATGAGAACAGCAGCTATCTTAACCAGCAGGTTGGTGTTCTCTATCCGGTCCACAAAGCACACTGACTGGTGCCTTTGTGATGCCCGGGGTTCCCTCTGCTGTCACTACTGAGCCCACGGCCTCGAGAGTCAGTGATGCTGGTTCCCAGCCTGTTCACGGTGCTCACCGTCTCACTTGTCATCGTCATCACAGAATGTCATGTAAACTGTTGAAATGGCATTTTGAAGTAAATGTATTGTTTCTATGAAAATTTCATAAGGTGAGTCCGAAAAAAAGTTCTCCAAATTAGGTAAAGACTGATAGGAAAAAGTCATATTCTAAAGGGTACTACACTCAGACTCCTCACCAAGTGCCCATCAGCTCTTGAATTACTTTAAAGAAATCAGAACTGGAGCTCGCAGCGGGATGCCGCGGTGTGGCCGATGTCAGGCGGTCAGTGCAGACCTCCCTGACCTTGTGCTGGCAGAGCGGAAATGCAGAGAGCCAGCAAGCGTGGGCGGTTTGGATTTGGGAAAAATTAGCATGCACTGTGCGGTCCTGGGGAAACATCAATTGGACAACTGGCTCTGCAAAAGTTACTTAAATTAAAATGTATGGCATGTATGTATCATTTGGAAAGATTCTTTGCCTTAATGGACTTTTCTGATTAACCACTTAACTACTGTTCCCAATCTAACTGGGTAAAAAGGCTTTTATCGTCCCCCGGAGGTGAGTACCTTGGACAGTTTCTGAGCTTGTTTGTAACCTAGCACGCACACGCACACCAGCTCTCGGGAACGCTTTGCATTCACATGTCACCTGCACTGGAGCAAGCTGTGTAGTCTCTCTCCCCTAGAGTGAGCAAAGCTTCCCCACCCACACTGCTGGATTGCCCACAGAATCCAACACAGTGCTTTGCCTACTACAGATGCTCAATTAATATTTGTTGAGTGAAATTAAATAAGCTCCTCTCCTCAGGGACTGGGGCATTGCTGAGGCCTTCGTTTGAACACCTGCAGCTTGGAAGAAAATCCTTCTATGCATTTAGAATCGGCCAGCCTTGAACCAGCCTTGCACATGCTCTAGCCTCACATGCTCTGCTTCAGCCTGGGCCGATTAGAGCCTTCCCATCTGAGTCCCAGACACCCCCTAGTCCTTATTCACATCCCACGCCACCCTAAAACCCATAGACAATTCCTCCCTGGAGGTGCCATGGCTCATACCTATAATCCCAGCACTTTGGGAGGCTGAAGCAGGAGAATCTCTTGAGCCCGGTAGGTTGAGACTAGCTAGGCAACATAGTGACACCCTGTCTCTACAAAAAAGAATTTTAAATTAACTGGACATGGTGGCATCCACCTGTGGTCCCAGCTGCTTGGGGGGCTGAGGCAGCAGGATCACTTGAGCTCCAGACACCAAGGCTGCAGTGAGCTATAATCATGGCACTGTATTCCAGCCTGGGTGACAGAGTGAGACCCTGTCTCTCAAAACAAAACAAAATGCCACAAAATCCTGCAGAGAGGTGTCCCCAGCATGGCCAATCTCCGCGGGCTTACTCGCCCTTAAGTCAGGACTCAGTTCCACAGGAGGCTGTGTTGTCGGCATTCTTGCCTTGCCTCTGGCCCTTGGTGCTCGCTGAGCTGCACTTTTCCCACGTAGGACATCCTTCGTCCTCGCAGAGGACCTCCAGCTGCTCAAATGGCAGGATCGCTGAAATTTCCAACTCAGCCTCCCTACTGCGAAGATGAGGTCAAGGAGGGCACGTGGCTCCAGGTCCCCGTGGAGCGCCCGCCAGACTCGTCCAGGCCGCCGCCCTCCCACTCCTCATGTTGCCCCAGCTTCTGCTCCCCACCCGGGGACCGCCCTCCACTACCCAACAGGGCAGCACTTGCTTCCACTTGAGGCTCTGAGGACAGCCGGGGAGGGCAGGCCACAGGCTCTCGGGTCTGCACTTGCCGAGACGCCCGAGCATGAGGTCGGTCACAGACATGGTACGAGTGTCAGGTGGGAGTTGTGACCATGGCAGACCTGGGCCCCGCACTCACACACACTGCCCAGGCCGCGCCCTGCCTCTCCACGACATCCCCACTGTGCCTCTACCCAACTCCTCCTCCAGCACCCCGTTCTTCCCCATGTTGTCCCGACCTCCCAGGCTCTCCTGGGTGTGGCCAAGCCACTCCTGCACCTTTGGGCTGATTCTTCTGCCCCACTCAAGGGTCCAGAAGCCACTGTGGGGTCCTTGTTGGAGACAGCCTGCAACCACAGGCAAACACCACCCTCCTGCAAGCCCCAGGCAGAAGCAGCAGGCTGTGAGAAGGGACCAGCACTGGCCCACCTTGCAGCCCCATTTCAGACTGGGGCCCAGAGCTGGGGGTAGGTGCAGCCCACCCCGCTGCCTGGCCCCAGGCCCCTTGCCCAGCCCAGGCATCACGTCCCACGACCCGCCCCCTGCCGGCCAGCTGGCGTTCTCCAGGCTGGGGGCTCTCCGTGTTCTGCTTGATAGCCGCCTGGTAATTAGCTCCACGATTTTGCTACTATGCTTATAATAGCCTCCATTAAAGTTATGGGGTTTTCAAGCCATAATGGCTTCCAGAGTAATTAATGCACAACTGGGTTTATTGCTAAGTTTATTTTTAGAGCTTTTCTCCCTCTCACCCCTCCCTTTTCTCTCATAGATGTTTTGACCAAAAGGACTGGATGGGAGCAGAAAGCTCCCCACAGCACCCTTGCCTGCAGGCTCCGTCCTTCCCTCTCTTCCCTTCCCGCCCCTCCTTCCTGCTCCAGCCTCCAGGCAGGTGCTGGGGCCCCGTGGTGTGGGCAGCTGTTTCAGAGGAAGGTAGCTGTGGTCCAGGTCAGAGGAAGCATTTGGCCTCTGTGTGCCCCTTGCCCACTCTGTGCCTGGCCCAGGTTCAGGAGGCTTGGGGGCCTGGGACCTCTCATCCCATGCCCCTAATAACAGCACAGGGCCAGATGGCCTAGATTCAATACCGGCTCCACCATTTCCTAATGCTTGACCTCAGGCAAGTTACTCCCCTTCTCTGGCCTGGATGAACCCACAGGGAACACAGCCATGCCTACCGCACAGGGTGCTGTGACGTTGCAGGAGCAGGTGAATGTGAAGCGCTGAGCCTCATCTTTGGACACCTCGCACACTATAGGAAAGCTTGTATGAATGACAGCCCAAGCAGGCACGAGGGAGGCTGAGCAGGTCCCAGAGTGGGCAGGGGCCGAGAGGCTGCCCCGAAGGAAAGGGAGTGGCCCGCAGGGACTGAGCTGGCATGACACTCATCTTCTCTCCTTGGCTTTCTCCATCCTGGTATTAGAAGCTTCACCAAAACCAGGGCACTTGAGAAAGCTCCTTCGAGAGTCTCTGAGAACACAGAAAAAATCTTCCGCGACATTTTTGAACCATCAGCCAGGCCCAGCCTCCCTGTCCTTCATCAGATGTGGCCTGAGACCGTGCCTGCCGAAACGTGTCTTGACGCACAGCCTCATGCAGCCCTAGGAGTGGCCTGAGTGTGGAGGGACAGGCTACATCTGCAGGATGTGGCGTGAGGTCACTGGCATCTCACACGAGACCCAGCAGGCATCCCGTGTGGGGTGCTAGGCTCTGTCCCTCACTGGGCCAGCCAAGAGGAGTTTGGGGGGGACACAGACACACACAGCCTAGAACGGCCACTCCCTCCTACACAGCTGTGACGTTGAACCCCAGTGGTCTTCCACTCCCCATGGAATGGGTGGAGGAGACTTTTGGGACAGAGTGAGCCTCTGATGGCAGGTGTGAGCAGGGGGAAACCATGGTGCTCCTTAATGGAAGACAAATCCTGGTCTTCTACAAGGTGTCAGAACTATTTGGAGATAGGACATGATGAGGAGAGAAAAACACACTATTTTGGAAACTCAGGGGCCAAATACCCTCCTCAGCCACGGCTCTCGACTCTGCCTGAAATGGCAAGCACACGTGAGCTGGGGCGGGAGCAGGCAGCATGGCCACCAGGTGAGGCATTGTCCCTGCCCAATGCTGGGCACTGGGACAGGTGGTTACAGCGAGGCTGGCTGGGCTGCCCAAGGCTGCCCACCCTCCCCGCCACCCCCATGGGTCCCTGCTGCATCATGCACGGTGCTCGACACAGAAGTGAAAATGGAGAAAAGGATGTGACAGTTTCCAAGGCGGTCAGGAAGTGTCTGCACTGAGTGTCCTTGCCATGTGAGAGAACAGGTCCCAAGGATGCTACCAGTTGACCCTAGACAGGACCAAGGAACCCCAGCGGCTCATTCTTCTCACCTGGGCCCCTGCTGCTGTCAGTGGAGGACTGTCTCCCCTCAATGTGGCAGCCCCTGTGGGGACCCCTCTCCTTGCTGCTGCCCAGCGCAGCACCTGGTGCTCTGCCCTGCCCAGAGCGGTGCTCCCCAAGGACTCCCTATTGACACCGAAGAGGAAGGCACTCTGGCACTTACCCCAGGGCCCATCCCAGAAACATCTCTTCTTTGTCGTCAAAAGACTGTCACCAAAATGCAAATCAAAACCACAGTGAGATACGATCTCACACCAGTCAGAGCGACTATTATTAAAAAGCCAAAAAACGGGCCGGGTGCGGTGGCTCACGCCTGTAATCCCAGCACTTTGGGAGGCCGAGGCGGGTGGATCACGAGGTCAAGAGATCGAGACCATCCTGGTCAACATGGTGAAACCCCGTCTCCACTAAAACTACAAAACATTAGCTGGGCATGGTGGCGCGTGCCTGTAATCCCAGCTACTCAGGAGGCTGAGGCAGGAGAATTGCCTGAACCCGGAAGGCGGAGGTTGCGGTGAGCCGAGATCGCGCCATTGCACTCCAGCCTGGGTAACAAGAGAAAAACTCCCTCCCAAAAAAAAAAAAAAAAAAAAAAGCCGAAAAACATCAGATGCTGGTGAAGCTGCAGAGAAAAGGGAGCACTTACACACTGTTGGTGGGAAAGTACATTAGTTCAGCCACTATGGAAAGCGATATCCAAAGGAGAATAGTGTTTCACAAAAAAGACACCTGCCCCTGTACACTCACCGCATTACTATTCACAATAGCACAGACATGGCATCAGCCTGGGTACCCATCAGTGGTGGATTGCATAAGAAACTGTGGTACATATACAGCATGGAATACTACACAGCAATAGAGAAGAATGAAATCATGGCCTTTGCAGCAGCACGAACACAGCTGGAGTCCATTATCCTAAGCAAATTAACACAGGAACAGAAAACCAAATACAGTGTGTTCTCACTTAAAAGTGAGAGCTTTTGGGTACTTATGGGCGTAAACATGTGAACAGTAGACACTGGGGACTCTAAAAGGAAGAAGGGCTGAAAAATGGCCTAGCGGATTCTATGCTTGGTACCTGGGCAACGGGATCCATCATACCCCAAATCTCAGCATCACACACAATATGCCCCTAGAACAAACCTGCACATGTACCCCGAATCTAAAATAAATGTTGAAATTATTTTTAATATAATAATTTATGGTATATATGGGGTAAAGAGAGAGAGAGAGAGAGAGAGAGAGAAACCTATCCTTTATCCAGGCTTTGAAAGTAGCTAGCGTTTTAGGGCTGTATGGGAGTTACCCTATTTAATTCTGAGATGACTTTATGGGGTAGGGACCCACAGTGCCCCATTTTATAGATGGGAAAACTGTGGCACAGAGAACTGACACAACTTGGCAAAGGTCAAGTTGCCGCCTATGGGTGGTACAGTTGGGATTTAAACCTGGTGTCTCTGCAGTCTGTGCTTCTGACCCCTGCATCCTACTGACTTTCATAAATTGAGCAGCGCCACGGCCCTGTGCTTGTGGGAAGGACAGAGCCCATCTACCCAGGCAGGCAGACAGAAGAGGCCCTCAGGCGATGGACAGTGAGGCTCCATTGTGGAACCCCCGACCCTGTAGGGTCAGGCCTTGCCGGCACCCGCCCCCTTGCCTGGGTCTCTGGCTATCCACTTCTGTTCTCTCTTGCAGGTGTCCACCCCCGAGAATTCCTGACCGCCGCCCCTGGACAGTGACCCCTTCTCAGACTCCAGCCGGGCCGGGCTCTCCAAACCTGCTTCCGCAATGGGTGGGTTGTGAGTGCTGGTAAGACCTGCTAGCCAACATTCGGCTGCTCTGTCCTCTCCATGCCTGGCCGGCCCGGCCCATGCCTGTTCTTTTCTCCCCCGTGCTGCCGCCGCCTGTGGCCGCCCCTCTCCTGACCTTACCGCCACTCAGGTAATGAGGAGCCGTGGGTGCAGCCAGCCTTGGAGATGCCGAAGAGACGGG
The DNA here is from genome assembly GCF_009761245.1 of Sapajus apella. Taxonomy (NCBI): domain Eukaryota; kingdom Metazoa; phylum Chordata; class Mammalia; order Primates; family Cebidae; genus Sapajus; species Sapajus apella. Next base: position 872,523 of record NW_022436956.1, read on the forward strand.
ACATCCTAGCGATCGTCCTCATCGTGCTGCCCTGGACTCTGCTCATCACCGTCTGGCACCAGAGCACCCTGGCACCCCTGCTTGCAGTGCATAAGGGTGAGCATGCACATGCGCCCCGCCTGCCCAGCCGGGCCCTGGTCGTGACAGTGACTACAGCTGACATGCAAGGGTTCTTGCTGGTACTCACTAAGCAGCTGGGAGGAACCCCGGGATCATTTAGGCCCCTTCATGGGTCTTACACCCTTCTTGGAATGGGAATCTAATGGAAGCTACCCACACACTGTTTTAAGAGGTCCAGGATGGTAGGTCAGCAGACACCAAGACAACTTCCTTGAAAGAAGAGCTTGTTACTCTCAGCATCCAAGAGGAGGGGGCACACCATGCTACCTGGGGAAAAGCTGGGATAGGAGGCGGGAAGTGGGGGGAGTGGGGGGCGTGGAGTGGAGGGAATGGGAGGCTTTAGCCTGGTTTTCGTAGGAAGGGAAGTGGTTTTGGTAGGAAGGGAAGAGCGAAGCACCGTCAGCAGCTGAGCTGTCTCAGAATTGCACGGTCTGAAGCATGTCAGTGGGTTTAGGATACAGGAGCGGTTTCTAATTGTCTGGTATCGCCCTGGGATGGTCTAGGGCAGGGGAAGATTGGCTTGGGTGGGAGAGCTCCATAAAGGCGATGGTGGGTGTGAACGCTAGCTCAGGTAGTTCGCATGAGAAAAGTGTGTTTGCAGGCAGGGTGTTGAGTGTCACTAGGAATTAGCTAGCCCTGGGAGGAGCAGTCCTTCCCCAGATCCGCAGGGCCCCGAGATGTCAACGTGTCATAAAATACAGAAAAACTTTAAAAACAAACATCATTAGCACACACACATACACAGAAAGACGAGCACACACAACTTCACATGCCATTTCATGACGTGTAAGGAAAGTGACCATTCTGAAGTGGATGGTGGGGGAGCAATACGATTTCTGGCATGTAGTGTGCTTTAAACCCTTTCCTAGAGAGTATGTTGTTTGCTGCTCTTCTTTTCCTGCATAGGAAACCCTGATCTAGTGCAGCCTGGTGGAAATAGGGCTAGAGAGAGGAAAAGTCCCATGAAGACCTAGTGGAAGAACTGAGGGTAGAACTGCCTTCCCCTGGCTCTGGGTCCTGGGTTGCCTTTCCCTCTGACACTGAGCTCTCTATACCCAAACCTCCCATGCACCCCACAGCTGGCTGCCCCAGCTCCTTAGCGCTTTGTCTTGTGCTCTCTTCTGCCCCCTCCCCAACTTGCACAAGCCCAACACGTGGGGGCAGGCAGCTGCTCTCCGATTGCAGTGTGCATATTACCTGACAGCATGATAAACAAGAAGGCACCCAAGCCCATGCAGAGAGAGGTGGTGAGTGCCTGTAACCCCAAGATGCAGGCAGTGTCCAAAAATCACAGCCTGAAGTTGTGCTGCTCCACACAAATACCGCGTTCCTGCAAACCCCTAGCTGTTCCTGAAGCTTCCATGAGGAAGGGTCAAGCTCAAGATTGCTACAGCCCACCGCCCATGGCTGGGCACGTGTCGCGTTTCCTCTGGACATCATCTTCTCCTCCCGACTCTTGTGCCTCTTCTCAGTGCTTCTCAGTTTAGAATCATTGTTATCCTGCAAATACATCACTCTAGAGGGGTTAAAACTACTATATATAAAGCGACATGATATCGTGTCGATTGCGTTCTTGGCGGAGCTCCAGGGCTGGAGACGTCAGGCTGTTTGCTAAGCACAGACGGTGCTGCCTGAGGCTGGGGACTTGGCACTCTGTCTCCCCAGAGCATGCCAAGAGCGAGCAAATGAAAGCTGCAGCTGAGTGAAGTTAGGATCACCAGGAGGCTGTTAGGACCCAGAGTTGCAGACGCCCGGAAGCCGCAGGAGGGGCAGAAGCTCAGGCAGAAGCTGAGTCCTAACGCACAGGGACTTTCCCAAGGCACGGGTCCTCCGAGGGCTTGGATGATTTGGATGGCAGAGAGCTAGACATAATGGCTCTAAACCTCCTCCCAAGGCCTCAGTTTCCAAAACATTCCTACCCACAGGATAAATTGAACCTTCTATCCAGGTCAGAACCCTAGAACCCATCCCCGTTTCTTCCACCTTGCTCTTCTCACAATCTGACCCCAGACTTTTCTAAACAGTCCCCTCTGAGCAACTGCGTCTGTGCTGGTGTCCTCCTCCAGCCCCCAGCAATTGCTGTATGCCTTGTGCCATTTGCCATGAGAACTCCTGAAGAGCCGAGAGCAGGTCTCGTGGGTCCGTCTCAATGGTCTCCACACTAGCATCCCCCTCACCCTGCGTGCTGGCAATGACAGCGGTGGCCTGAGGGAGGCAGCAGAAGAGCCGATGCACAGGGTCCTCCCCTTTTGTGTGACTGGCTTGTTCAGTCTCCACCATGATTGCCTGAAGCCAGAAGGGAGCAGAGTTGGCCACTGCCCTTCCACGAGAGAGGAAACTGTGCCTGGCGGTGCTCTCAGCCCCTGGCATGTGTCGACTCATTAATCCACACAGTAACTTGATAAGGTCGATGCTATTATTAGGTCCATCTTACAGTCACTGAAATTGAGGCACCAGAAGCTAAGCAGCTTGCTCAAGGGCATGGGGTTTGCACTGGCAGAACTGGACTGGGTCTGAGCCCAGGCATCGGGATTTCTAGGTCTGGCCCCTGACCCTTACCACCCAACAGTGAGCCAGGACAGTGAGGGCATTGGTGCGTGAGCCCTGCCAGGGGAAAGACGGAATTTTGAGAGAAGGGACACATGGAAAACAAGAATCCCAAAGGCCTCTGATTCCTCCTCTTGCTAGGACTGTTACAGCTGCATAAATCTTGGCAACTATGGGCAAAACCCACAGGATCAAATGCGGTTAAATAGGAAGTTCTGCACCAAGATTTAGAGGACACATTACATAAGGCCAGGAGGGAAGAGGTCGCACCTGACTGGAGGGCTGGAGAACTCCGGGAGCTGCCTCAGGTTCCTGCAGGCCCACGGTGTGGTCGGGCTGCTGGTGTGGCCCTGGGGCTTTGTGGCCTCCACGCCACAGCGGGCAGTGCCGCGGGCAGTGCCACGTGCACTGCTGGCCCAGCCTTGCATGGTGCAGTGTGGCCAGCTCCTGCCAGATGCCAGATGAGGAGAGCTAGGGAGGGGAGGGCCAAGGTGCTTTGTCATAAGAAATCAGCACATTTAGGAACTGAGCATTCAATCTCGGACTATGGGCAGCTTCACTCAGACAGCTAGAGGGCTGCAAGGTGAGAAGGAAGAGGTCATTTCTATGTCATTCCAGGCATCAGAACTAGGACCCGCACAGGGAGGATTGCAGGGCTGCAGATTTCAACCTTAATGCTAAGAGGTCAGGTGAGGCAGAGGGCCGAGCAGCCCTGCAGGGGAGGAGGACAGGGGTCCCTGGCAGGGTGGGTGACCTCCTGCTCTGAATCTGGGGCCACAGCCAGCGTTCTCCTCCCCACATCGCCTACCTCCCAACTCCGCAGATGAGAGCAGTGACCCCCGACGCGACGCGCCACCCGGCGCAGACCCCAGGGAGTACTGCATGTCTGACCGCGACATCGTGGAGGTGGTGCGCACCGAGTACGTGTACACGCGGCCCCCGCCATGGTCCGACACGCTGCCCACCATCCACGTGGTGACGCCCACCTACAGCCGCCCGGTGCAGAAGGCCGAGCTGACGCGCATGGCCAACACGCTGCTGCACGTGCCCAACCTTCACTGGCTGGTGGTGGAGGACGCGCCGCGCAGGACCCCGCTGACCGCGCGCCTGCTGCGTGACACCGGCCTCAACTACACGCACCTGCACGTGGAGACGCCCCGCAACTACAAACTGCGCGGAGACGCCCGCGACCCGCGCATCCCGCGGGGCACCATGCAGCGCAACCTGGCCCTGCGCTGGCTGCGCGAGACCTTCCCGCGCAACTCCAGCCAGCCCGGCGTGGTGTACTTCGCCGACGACGACAACACCTACAGCCTGGAGCTCTTCGAAGAGGTGCGGAGGGCCCAACAGGGAGCAGGGGACGTCCGGCTGCGGGTGGCAGAGGGGCTTTCCCAGGAGGAGTGGCCGGTGTGGAGGCAGGCACAGAGGGAAATCGAGAAGCAGTGCCTGCCGGGCTGGGGTCGGGCGGGCAGCGGAGAACGGGGAAAGGGATGGAACTGCAGGTTAAAGCATCCCCCACAAGTTAGGGGGAAGGCAGGTGGCTCTGGAGCCCCTGAACCGTGTTCCTGGCCCTAGAGGTATCCTCTGAATGGGGGCTGTGAGTGGGTCATTCCGTGACTACCGGAAACCTCTTCGGTGGAACAGTTTGAGCTTGCCTGAGTGTATGGTAGCTGTGTTAGTCTGAGGGAGACGGGGAGTCATTTCAAACTCTAAAGTGGAGAGAGGGAGAAAACAGCAGCAGGGCCATGTTGAGAAGGTCAAGACCAGGCTGTCTGAGAGGCCAGGTCTCCCCCGCAGCCCGGGGCAGGTTCTTCTCAAGTGCCCAACCCATGGGATGGGCCTTGGGGGACAGGGCTGTACTGGACTCCCCTGGGTGGCCTCGGCTGGCCATGGGCACAGAGGCGGCTGATGGGCACAGGCATCCTCCCTGTCAGCAGTGCCTTGCCCTGACTCTGGACTTCCTGCTTGTAGATGCGCAGCACCAGGAGGGTGTCCGTGTGGCCTGTCGCCTTCGTGGGCGGCCTGCGGTACGAGGCCCCACGGGTGAACGGGGCAGGGAAGGTGGTCGGCTGGAAGACGGTGTTCGACCCCCACCGGCCGTTTGCAATAGACATGGCTGGATTTGCAGTCAACCTGCGGCTCATTCTACAGCGAAGCCAGGCCTACTTCAAGCTGCGAGGCGTGAAGGGAGGCTACCAGGAAAGCAGCCTCCTTCGAGAACTTGTCACCCTCAATGACCTAGAGCCCAAGGCAGCCAACTGCACCAAGGTGAGACCCTCCGCAGAACTGACAGCTGTGACACAGGTGTCTCAAGTACATCCAGACCCTCCCTACAGATCGGGAGAAGGAAACAAGGGCCTCAAAATAGCTGGGCTTCCTTCCTGAAACCTCCTCCCAGGAAGGCAGTTTATCACCTGTGAGGCAGGGACACTGCGGACAGGCAGGGAAAGGGAGAACAGCTGTGCTCCAGGACCTCCCTGCTGAGCACTCATGCACAAACACGCCTGCGCATGCACACATGCACACACACATGCACATGAACATGCATACATATGTACACACACACACGGGAAGTCTTGGGGTTTCTCTTTTCTGTAGCTCTAGACTTCCCATTTCCAGCAGGTAAGCATCACAGGTCCAAACAGCAAAAATAAGGGGGTAGTCTAGAGCCACAGAAAATAACTATAAAACAATTGAGAAAATCTTGATGGAACAATTGAAAAACTCTTGAAGGAAAGGGAGGGGCTGGAGAAATGTGTGCACGGTGTGGGAGGGAGCAGGGCGGCAGCAGAGTGGGGTGAGGGGCCTGGCCCACTGTGTCTTGCATCTCTGGGCACACAGATCCTGGTGTGGCACACACGGACAGAGAAGCCAGTGCTGGTGAATGAGGGCAAGAAGGGCTTCACTGACCCCTCGGTGGAGATCTGAGCCTCAGGATGCAGGTATGGGCACGTCGAGGGGGGCCCACGCACTGGGCAGGGAGGCACCAGGTGGGCCAAATCAGCTCTCTCACACTTTTCCTCTGGGCCTGTCACTGTGGAGGACAGGCAAATGTGGGCAGGAGTGGAAGGCAGCACCACAGTCCCCTTCCCACTGGGCCACCTACAAGTCCCCAGGCATTAACTTTCACCCATGCAGCTGGGTCCTTCTGCCACCAGACTCTTCAGAGGGCGTCACCTTCCAGACACCCCGCTATGATTGTTCTGCTGGCAGTGACGCCTGCACCCCACAAGTCACTGCTATTCAGACTCTCACTGGCCAGAGTCTATACCCCCAAGTGTGCCTCTTCCCCTGTGGATTCCTTCACCATGTGGCCATGGTGAGGACTCATGGACTCGCCGCTTGACAGCAGCGAGCCCACGGCTGTCATAGCAAGAGGTAGCACAGAGTGACAGCATGGAGCCAGAGCCCACCTCAGTGCCCAGGAACCCCTCTTTGCTGTTTGATCTGACTTCTCTGGGCCTCAGTTTCCTCATCTGTGAAGTAGGTTGCCGAGGGCACCTAGAACAGCACATAAGTCTCATCAGTGTGGCTATTTTGATTCGCATCTTTAAAGCCCTCTCTGGAAGTAGGCCACAGGATCCACCTACACTTCAGAGGCAAAGAAATGATGTTGGGAAAAGCTAAATGGACGTTCCAAGGCGATGCACTGGCTGAGTGAACTGTGCTGAGTGGTTGGCAAAGCCAGGCATTTTCAGGGGCTTTTCTGTGATCTTATCCTGTCTCTTAAAAGCAGCTGGCACTCCTGACTCCCTACTCTAGGTTATGCCAAACAGAGGTGGGGGCTTAGGTGGTGAGACAGACCTTTGACCTCTTGCCCTGGAGCCAGGCAACTTTCTGAACGGTGTTTGCATCCCCCTGCCTGCAGGGCCGCAGGGTGTCACCCAGTCACCTTGGCCAGCACCACTTAGAATGCATCTGTACAGAGCCTCGCTCCTGCCTCCTGCCTCCTGCCCTCACCTTCCCCACCTGCCCCTCAAAAAGGCCTCCATAGGACCTGGGGGCCTGGGCTCTGTAGAGGTCCTGGTGGCGCTGCCTGGCCCTTCCCTCCCCGGCCCCACCCTGAGCTGACACCTCACTGCTTCCTCCTCTCCCCTCACAGGAGCCTCCTCCTCAGACCCTGTTCTTGGCCTTCCATCCTCTCCCCATGGCTGATGGTCCCTCCAAGGCCGACTCCTAAGGAATCACCATCACCCTCCTTTCTATTCTGGGGGCTTTTGAGAGAGCCCAGCCTGATGCCAGGACAAAGGACAGAATTTAAGCACAGAAATCCCAGACCTGTTGTTCTCTCCATCCAGCGTGACCAGGGCCCAAGAGACCTGAGGGCCAGGGTGGGGTGTCCAGCGCCAGCCAAGCCGCTGCTCCAGCAAGCCTCCCCAGAGCTCCCCGCACTGCCGGGGCTGCAGGAGCAGGGCAGTGGCACCCACACCAGCTCTGCAGTGATGCGGGCGGGAGAGAGATGAGAAGACCCTGCAGTCAAGTGGAGCACGGCTCTCCCTGGCTCCCTGCCCCTGAGCCCAGCACGAACACACAGGGAATTCTGACGACCAGAGAGCAGGCCAGGGGCATCACAAACGCCCTGCTCCTCTCCCCAGCCCCTGCTCTTTCCGAGAGCTGCCCGCAAATCAGACATACCTCTGTGGCTCTCCTCTGGTTCATGTTTACAGAGCATAAGGCTGTCTTTGATCCCAACAGGCACCCAGCCCTGCAAGGGGGGAGCCTGGGGCCTAATAGGCACCCCCTGTACCTCAGGCTGTGGTGGGAGCAGAGTCCCCTCCTCTGGCCCCTCTTCCCTCACACCTTCTCCTCCAGCACTGGCAAGGGGTGGGCTCTAGAGTCAGCACAGGTCACTACCTGACCTGGACTAAGAACCTCACAGCACCTCTGTCCACACACTGCCTCCCTGCCGCCCACCTGGGCTGCTAGGCCCCTCACTTGGACTGGACTGGGGAGGGAAGGCGCCTTTTCCTGCAGCTCTTCAGAGCCACAGACCTCAGGGTGGAGTGAGCCCACGGTGGGCAGTAGGCAAGGCGGTGGGTGGCGGGCAAGGAGGGACCTCTTGCAGCCTGGAAAGAGGAGGCAGGCCAAGGCCATTCCCTAACTGCAGCTCCCTCCTGCCCCTGGTCTGAAGAGGAGGCCTCTGGAGTAGCAGAGGGACGGAGGAAAAGGGGACAGGGGCTGCTGGGACACTGAGCACGAGGAGGCCTGAGCACACTGCTTCGGAAATTACTCCAAACACAAAAAAGGGAAAGAAAATGTCACTTCCCCTAAGTTGGGAGAATGCAAAGCTATCCCGCCTCATGTCCGGCTGCCCACTTTCCACCCTAGAGAAAGAACAATGTGCCTCACGCCCTCCCCAGGCCTCCAGGGCCGCTGGAGAGGGCCTGGGCTCCCCCTGGCACAGCTGGGCTCTCTGATAGTGGTCTGGCTCATTCTCCTGCAAGTTGGAAGCACAATTTTCCTCCCAAGTGGAGGAAAAGGAAAGGGCCCCAGCCTACCGAAGAGGCATTTATTCTTTAACTAACAGCCTCCCACTCCACTAAGACTGACCAGGACAGGTCTGAGGGCCATTCAGAACCCACGCCTCACTGGGCAGGTGAGTGGGGCTCAGTCCAGAGACCTAACATTCAGAATACAGCATTGGCTGCCTATTTTGAGATGGATTTAACCTCCCACAGTGTTCATGAGACCATCTGATGGAATCAGATCTCTGAGCCACCTTGCGGGACATTTTCCCCACCTCTTACACCCTGGATGCCATTTTGGAAACCACGCCCTTGGAGGCAAGTGGGGTGGCATGTGAGAGAAGGGGGGAGGTTCACAGGGGGTGAACTTAGGTGTGGGCACTGTCCTGCCTTACTCACGGAAGCCAGCCCTGAGTGCCAAGGTCAGCTTGGCTGGTCTGAGGCCACCTTCTTAGCAAAAAACCCAGGTTTCATTTTCAGGAAATTGATAATGAACAATAAAATGGGGGACTTCTTTTGGCAGATGCTAGGTCAGATGTTTTCACCTAATATCCTCTTTTAGCTGCATGTATATTTATTTATAATTATAACCCTGGTGGACTGCAGCCTTCATCTTGGTTGGGAATGAGTTTGTTATAAATCAGAAATGGGTCCATGATGACAATTCTTTTCCAAACCCAGTCTGTTCCCTGTTCCCTTGCTGGCAAGCCCCACCACAAAGGAGTAAGGCCAGGGGCTAGGAATTCCAAGAACAGAGGCTGGGGTGAGGGTGGCACCCAGGCAGCTGCATCTGGTCTGTTTTAATTTAACTGTATTTAATTTGCTTTCAAAATTAAAAGTCAAATACAGTTTTTAACAGTCCTAATCCTCTTCAGCCCTGCCTTATTTTATTCTCATTTGTTAATTTAGCTACCCAACAAGTATTTATCAGATGCCTGTTATAAGCAGGCGTAATTCTAGGAGCCGGCACACAGCAACGAAAAAGATGGCTCCCGTCTTCACAGAACTGAGCCACTGCCGAGAGGAGAGGGCGATAATGAATGCATGGTATTTCAGATGCAATCTGTTGCATGGAGAGTGACGCTGAGTAGGGGAGACGGAGGGTAGCAGTGGAGAAGGGTTGGTGCTCTGGAGGGTGGCCAGAAAGGCCTCCCTGATAAGGTGACATCTGAGCAAAGCAGCAAACCCTGACACGCAGCTCCCTGGGTCCAAGGAGAAAGAACTCTCCGCCAGGTGGAACAAAGGCTGCTCAGCCTGCTTGTAGAGCAGCAGAAAGACCATCTGGCTCAGCTGACTGGGCAGGGGCTGCTGGGGCGAACAGCAGTGAGGGATGAGGTGGCATGGGAGCAGGGAGTCCCCAGGCACCAGGTGAAACCAGAAGGCAATGGGGGGTCCAGCACAGAGGACTAACAATCTATCCACCTCTCAGAAGAGCTGCCCTGCTCCTGCGCAGAGGAGAAACAGAGAGGGCAAGGGCAGGTGGAGGCATGCCTCCTGCAATCATCCAGGCCAAGATGCTGTGGTCTGAATGGGGGCATAGGGGTTGGGCCAGAGAGAAGGGTCAAATTCTAGCCGAGTTTAGGAGGCAGAGTCAGTAGGATCTGCCTCTGGATTGGATGTGGGAGATAAAGAGAGGTGCCCAAAATAGCCTGAGAAACAGAACAGCACTGCCGTTTCCTGATAGGAGGCTGTGTGCAGGAGGGGTAATGTGGGGAACTGGAGCTCTGTGTCAGGTGCCTGTTAGAAACATGCAGAAGAAAGTGCAGAAAAGCCTCCTACACACCTGGAGCTCAGGTGCAGGCCAGCATCAGCAGGTGAGAGTGTTGAACCTACTTCCAGGTGTCAGGTGAGACCTTGTACAGTGAATGTGGACAGAGCAAAGAAACAGTCCAAGGAGTGAGCCAGAGACTCCCAGCATTCAGAGGCTGGGGTATGAAAAGGGTCCTCCAAAGAGACTTAGATGAGGCCACACCATGTGGAAGATATGGACAAATCTTTAGTCAACACTGGGGAGTAAGTTCTGCCAAAAGGTACTTTGATAGAGAAGCTGAGGAGTTAACTGGCGGAAGAGAAGGGCAAGAATCAGACGCTGGCACAAGACGACCTCACCTTCGGAAACGGCAGTGTGTCCTGCTCAGGTCTGCATGGAAGTGTGATCCAACAGGCACTTTATAGGAGGATTTGCAGGAAGATTCCTTTCCATTCCAGTCCATCACTTTCTCATAGAACGCAGCTCACACACAGCTTTGCAGAAGCACACGCTCAGGTAAAGTGGGGCAGACAACCTGTGCCCAGCTCAGGCCACACCCACGTACCCCTGGTCTCATCCACACCATAGCCCCAGGCTTGCCGTTCCAAGGCAGTTCCAGAAGAACCGGTGAGTTTGGGCAAAACCGGGGACCCTACCCCATCTTGTTCCCGAGCCACTGTCCACAAGCTTCCCTTTAATAAGCTTCATTTAATAAGGCCTTCGCCCAGCTCAGCTGCGGGGCTGCACACCATGAATGTCCCCTGCACCTCCCCCTGGGCAGCCACACTCAAGCAGCAAGCCTGCTGGCCTCAGTGAGCTCCACCGCCCACCATTCCCCAGACCACCTTCACGGGGCTCAGAGCTCTCACTGTGCCAGGGATGTGTGTGCTACTTGACTTTTTGACTGTTATTGGAGATTATTCGCTTTTGGCCGTAAATGCCAGATGTAGTTTGTGAAGCAAAACTCAGCCCCACAGTTAACTCATATATAGCGCCCCTGGCTGCCTGGCATATTCTGACCCTTGCCCACCAGCATGAGAATGAATTTGCATTTGACCTGTCCTCTCCAGGACACTTCCAATCCAGCAACATTTGAAGGGGCGGTGGGGTCGGCAGGAGAGTATGGGCCCAGGGTCAGGGCCCACCCACCCCACAGATGGTCCAAGTCTGGGCCCCTGGGCAGCAGTGGGGCCCAGGGGGAACCTGACCGAGAAAACAAAACTCATCTTCCAGACAGCCGTCCCCTCTGGCAAGAGTGGCACACGTGACCACTGTCACCAGAGGGGGTGTGATTCAACACTACCACTTTACTGCAACTCAGGACAGCGAGCCCACGCCAGCTGTTGGGCTGAGCCCCAGAACAAGGCTCAGATGCGGATGTGGACACACTTGGGAGGGCTGCTCAGGCATGGGGTCGCGGGGCAGGGGCCACGGACCTGGGCCTTCTGTCCCTCCACCCTGGACGTGCAGATATGGGCCATGGCTTCTGCCAGGACCCAGACATCCTCCTCAATGAGCAGCAGAGACACTCATTAACACAGGAAGACGCAGGGCTGAGGATTAGTTTCTCCAGCCCAGCCTGTCACCGTGGGAAGCAGCGAGTGGGAAGGGAGAAGGGAAGTCACATGTTTCTCACACAGAGTTCCTTCCAGAATCCCAAAGAAGGCTCAGAAGGTTGTGAAGGAAGAACAAAGTCAGCTCAGGTGAGACACCCCCTCCCCACCCTCTCCACTGGTGACACGCCCACGGTTTGGGGGATAAAAGGAACCATGAGGGATGTGGCCAAGCCTCCCACGAACCAGCAAAGAGCACGCCTGAATCCAGCAGACACTCGAGGGCTGTGATCTCCGGGCAGGGGCATGTTTCAGCACCTTTTCTGAGGCCAAAGGCTTGGCGATCTGATCAGCCGCTCCCACCCCAGAGACAGGCTGGCAGCCTTGGCAGAAGAGCAGGGCTGTAGGAAACGCATCATCAACACGGCCAGGCCCAGAGCCACCCCACCTTTCCCTGCAGACTCAGGGTTCTGAGCGGAGGCAGGGCAGACTGTAGCGCCCAGTCCCTGAGGTTGCTACTGAAGGAGATGCTTTTGCAGGGGAGGGGTGAGGCAGGAGCCACAGGCTTCAAGTCAGGAGGAGGTGGCAGCCTCCCACAGGTGCCAGCAGGAGGGGGCGCAGCTCCTCACTTAATGTACTGGTTCCTGCCCAGGTGGGGGGTTTCCGTGAACTGTAACGCAGGGCCCGCCATCATCTCCTCAAAAACGATGACCTGCGGAGAGAGGGCCCTGATGGGAGGGCAACTGAAGTCTGTCCTGGAGCCAAGGAAGGTGCTGGGAGGCAGCCGGGTCAGAAGGAAAGGGTTTGGGAACCAGGCTGGAAGGGACAGGGACCAAACAACTCGTCTGCAGCAAGGAGGAGGGAGGAAGAACCCGGCTGACACCTCTGCATCCCCGCCACCCTGACCAAAGGCTCCCTGGAGGGCAGCTGGGCAGGGCATCTTAGGGAACGGGAAGGGGCTGGAAGCTCCCACCTGGTTGATTCCGCTGCTCAACCAGGGACCTGGGAGGTACAGCGTCTTCTGGGGTCCAATATTCCAGTAACGTCCAAGGTTCTGGCCATTGATGAATACAACCCCCTTCTCCCAGCCCTTGAGACAGAGGGAAAGGTGTTTGTCTATCACAAGAGCCACAGCAAAAGTGAAGGCAGATACACACCGTGCGTGCCTCTCTCGGGTCCAAGAGACCAAAGCGAGCCAGTGTCCAGACAGCCATGAGGGTGAGCAGGTGGGATGCTCTATTTCTGTCCCCCAGTGCCACGCCTCCCAGGCATGGCCCCCAAGCTCAGACTTCTGCTGTGAGCCTACACCCCAGGCCCAGGAAGGCCCCAGCACCCTCTCAGACCCTCTGGGCACAGAAACCAGCAAGGGCTCAGGCCATGCTCATGTGGCTTTGGCTCAGAGACCTCTGAGGTGAGAGGGAGGTGGGAGAATCCAGCAGAGAAAGAAGGCTACCAACCTCCAGCTTCAGAAACGTGTCACAAGGAGTGGAGCTGACGGACAAGCTACTCAAGAAGAAAGCAGGGAAGGTGGGTGTTTCTGGGAGGGAACTCCATTTGTCCGGGCCGAACCTAAGGACAGAATGAGAGGCAGGAGAAGGAGGAGGCCCTTCCTCAGATCTGGACCCAGTCCTGCAGCTAATTCCCCATCCAAGGCCGCCCACCTCTTAACCAGGACACAGAACGACAGCAGGGTAAGATGCTGAGAATTCCTAGTCTGCAAACGAGGCTTCCAGTGTGGATGCTGCCCCTCACCTTGGGCCAGCTGATCTGGGCCCTAGGTGCATTCACACCTCGGTAAGGGCCAGGCCACAGTGCCCTAGGGACCCCTGGGCACTGCACAGCGCTGTACCTATGAGAGCACATGCTGGCGCTGGGCAGGGACCCACCTCTGAAAGAAGCTCTTCTTCATATCCAGGCTGTAGATTCTGAATTTTTTCAGGGGTGAATCATTCAGATAGAGATTTCCAATTAAGCCTGTGGGAGGAAGGCAGGACACGTGGGTGGTCCAAAGGCAGGGGCCGAGTCAGCCGGGCCATGGCCATGAGGAGAGGCCCTGGGAAGCTGGGGTGAGGAGTGCTCAAGTGTACGCTCCCGGGGGGAGCTGTCCACTTGCAAGCAAGGCTCCCTAGTAACTTTATTGGGGACAGGAAGGAGGAAGACCCTGGTTTTGCCATGGGAGGGATATAGAGCTGAGGTGTTACAGCGCGGGAACAGCCTCTGGCCTCTCTCTGAAGGAACCCGAGGGGGTTCCGGCCTAGCTGCAGGGCCAGTTTCAATGGGGCCCAGGCTACACAGCCCGAGTAACTCAGGCAGAAGTCGTCTGCCACCCAGGATGAAAGCTGTGCTTTAGAAGTATCTGGTCTGTGATCAGATGCCACCCTCCCTCAGGCATCCAGCAGGGAGAAGCTGTGCCCCCTTGAGGAGCCACTCCTCAGTCTCCGGGGCCTGGCCAGCGCTGCCAGTCTCAGATCTCAGAGCTGCTGAGTGGCCAGCGTGGGAGTTTGGAGGCTTGGGACTGTGGAGAGGCCTCGTGGGGCCTACAGACTCTGCGGCGGCAGGTGCAGGTGTAGGTAGGCACACACATTTCTCAAGGGAGGTCTGTGACTTATAAACATTGAACTGTGATTCAGAAGACAGGCCTCTACAATGGGGGCCCAGGGGACCCTCATCAAGGGGTCAGGGAGGCAAAGACAGGAACAACGGTTAGTCTGGTGCTCCTTCCAACTCCCAGGGGAATTACGGAAGTGGGGACTGGCCCAGGGAGGGAGCTGCTGAGGGAAAAGGAGTGTGGGTCTGGATGGTCCTGGCTGCTGCTCTGAGGCCTGTCTGGAGGGGCCCTCATCCCCAGGCCCCAGGCCCCAGTGTCTGGGCCATGTCGCTTTCCTGGCAAGCCACCAGATGGCTCTCGGATGAAATGTGGACCAAGAAGAGCTCTTCCAGTTTCCTGCACTATACACGCAGACACCGCGAGAGAACAGGGAGGTCACCAGTGCTGCTCACCACAATCATATTCATTTTTTTATAACTTACCTGAAACCACCCACATTTAGCTAGAGTTTTTTTAAAGGAAGGGCTAAATTAAAGCATGAAAGATATAGTAGGCCAGGAAACGTAAAGCAAATGGGCAGCCCGTTCCCAGAGGGGCGCGCTGCCGACAGGCGCTTAGTTTGCTGTATGACCTGCCTCCTCCTCCCCCAGCACCTGAGGTGAGCTATGGATTTCCCGAGATGGATCAATAAATCAGTGTGGAGGCCCAAGAAGGCAGGGGTCTTGTGCCTTTCCTTGGATTCCTGGAAATCCCATTCATTGCTCCTCACCGCCATCCCCCAAGCAGACATCCTTGTGGAAACGGACTGCAGCCCAGGGGAGACAAGAGGCCAGCTCAGTGTTCACCGAGTTTATCACGAGCACATGGACGATAAACATGTGCAGTGCTCACGGGGCTGTCATCTTCCAGACTGCCTTCCAGAGAGCCCCAGCGGCTTCTCCTCTTCCAGACAGCCCCAGCAGGGCTTCAGTGGCCCACTCAGAACTGGCCTCATATATGGGACAACCCAGCCTCCACCTCTCTGTAAGGGGCCCCCACGGCCTGGTGGCACGCTAGCGTGGAGAAGCAATAGCCGCCTACGTGCCCTGCACATCTGCTCTTCTTTGAACATGTGCTGGGACCCACCTTTGCGCTGGTCATCAATATTCTCCCCGTAGTTGACTCGCCCGCGATTCTCCACCAAGAGCCTCAGCACGGTGTAACCCTGCCGGGGACAGGGGGCCAGCAATGACCTCCAGAAGGCAACAACCGCCCCTCAGAATTTGCCTGTGAGCCCCAGTTCTTCCATACACTCTGGGGATAGGAGTGCACATCCCAGCTGGGCAGAAAGCCACGCTCGCCCTCTCCACCTGCAGCTTGTGGGTAAGGAGCCACGGGCCTCCAGGTCTTCCTCAGTGACTCCCCCCAGGCTTCCTCGAAGCAGCAGGGGCTAGCCATCACCCAGCTCCCGAAGACAACAAACCTGGATCAGGGGGACAGCGATCTTGGTTGTCTTGTAGTCCAAGAATCCTATGGATACTGTGTTCACAAACACCTGTCAAAGGGAACAGATGGGAGCGTCCATGGCCAACAGGAGGAGGGTAAGCGGGGTCTCCACTAGGCCAAGAAGGGCAGCACTGTGTGCCTGTGGGCAGAAGAGGGGCCAGTGGGCAGAGCAGAAATGAATGCCCCTGTGAAGGGTCGCAGAGCTGACTCGGATGGGCCATTTTTACACACTGGCAACAGCTGATTCTGACGGGAGGGCATGAGATGCGTCCTGCAGGGCTGCTCGCTAGAAGGTCACAAGAATTTAGAAGAGAAGCTCCTACCTGTCCCCGATCACGCACGCGGCCACTGAGGATGCCGGACGAAGCGATGTTGGTCTCATAGAGAATGTACCCAAAGGACTGTCCGTTTCCCCCGTTGATGGGCAGGTTCTCCATATTGATGGGTGTTTCAGCTTTGATTGGCTGCATACAGCAGAGACAGAGGATCAGGCAGGCTGAGGAGAAGTGGGGTCACAGACAGACTCTGCCTGGGAGCTGGCACATGGGGTGGAAACAGGGGTTTGGCCGGAGCTTCCTATTTTGACTTCTAATTGCACTGAACCTACAACTCTCCAGGATGACTGGGAAGAGGGTGGGACAAAGGGGTGTGCACCAGCAGAGTGCACCTGCAGGCGGGGGACACTCATCACAGCCCCCCTCCGTCTGCTGGAGGAGGCACCCGCTTCTCGGGGAGGGGGCGGCCTGTTCCTCTTCCCCTCACTCTCGTCTCTGAGGCTGGAGGAAGGAAAGGCCCATGGGCCACCCACTGTCCCTCAAGGGCCTTTCTTTCTCCCCGCACCACACTCCAGCATGAGTTTGTCCTTTTCACTCTGAGCTCCAAGGCTGGAGAGCGGACCTCAGAGCCGTCAGGCGCTGGCCTTTCTCTCCCACACCCCCTGTCTGCAGGGGTTCTGGGCCGTGCTGCCCCCACAACTGCCCCCAGCACTCACCTCCCCCATGTACTTGAGGGCGTCCCACAGGGACAGGTACAAGACTGGTGTTATGGGCTCATATGACATCTTGGGAATAAGGTCAGGTGGGGGAGGCAGAGGGGTGCCTGGAACACACAGATAACAGGGTGAACCCCAAGGAACCCAAATGTCACCACCTGCTCATCCTCCCCACCCAGCTGCCATCCACAGGCCCAACGTGCTACTGCATCCCAGCACCAAGAGGAACAACAGGCCAGCTCTCAGTACCCGCCGAGGCCAGGGGAGGAAGGCCAGGCCTGGGGGCAGGCTGGGGGCGTTCTCCCATCCTCCATAGGAGATAAGGAGCCTTAACATCTGTAACAGGTGAGCTGGCAAGATGAAGACTATGATGGAAGCCGCCTCACACACCTCCCTGTCCTCGTCCAGGACATTCGTCCACTCAGATGAACTAGGGTGGAGGTGGGACAGTAAGGAACTCTTTAGGGGTCTGAGAGCAGAAGCGGGGCCCTGAGTTGCACTTGAGTCTGCTGCTGCTGCATACCTGAGATGGAGCCAAAGAAGTCTCGAAGCTTCATGTACTTGGCCGTGTAATCTCCAGCTTCTGTCAGCACAGCATCATAGTCTGCAAGACACCGGGCCCCGTCATGGTCATTCCTGTCCCCAGCACGGCACATGTGGCAGCATGAAGAACAGGGAAAAGCTCAGGAGGGTAGTAGGTCTTGATCTCAGCCGTTGGGGACGCAAGAAACTTCTGAGCCATTCAGACAAAATACTGTAGACATGAAAGACCATGCATCTACAACAAGTGTCCATGAGGCCAGGTGCGGTGGCTCACACCTGTAATCTCAGCACTTTGGGAGGCCAAGGCAGGAGGATCACTTGAGATCAGCCTCGGCTACACAGCAAGACCCCATCTCTAGACAGAATTTTAAAAATTAGCCAGGGGTTGGGTGCATACTTGTGGTCTCAGCCACTCAGGAGGCTGAAGCAGGAAAATTGCTTGAGCCCAGGTGTTGGAGGCTGCAGTGAGCTATGATCACACTACTGCACTCCAGCCTGGGTGACAGTGTGAGACTCTCACAAATTCAAAAAACAAACTGTCCATGATCACAGCATGGCCCTAAATTTCTAGCTGCAGGTATAATTTCTACTTTCTGAGACTCTCAAAGCGGGCAGGATCACACCTCCTCAAGGGCCTGGGCAGGGAAGGCCTCCCTGACACTATCCTTCCCTGCCACCCTAAGGGGTCCTCTTTTCACTTCCTTTGGCCAGCCTCTGCCAAAGAGGCCTCTCTGCAGAGTGGCCTGCTGATAGGCACACCACTGGCTTGAGGCTGCCCTCCTCTGGAAGTGTGACATGATCGTCCAGGCAAAGCCCCAACCTTCTCCAGGTACTCTACTGCCAAAGACACTGAAGGTGCCAGAAGTTGACCCTGAGGGCCTCTCCACAGCAAGCTCCCGCCATGCCCATGCAGGGCAGACCAGGGAAGGCAGTGTTGATGAATACTTGCCGTAGCTGGTGACATCCGACTTGTAGTCATGGAAGTGCATGGCTCCATTCATGAAGCCAAAGTTGGTGCCTCCATGGAACATGTAGAGGTTGATGGAGGAGCCGGCGTCCACAATGGCAGACACTGTTTTTAAAACCTCTGCCAGAAGAGGGAGAAAGGGGATGAGCAGAGTGACTTAAAGTCCTAGATGAGCCAGGGTCCCTTCACTGCTCTCCTCTTTCCCAGTCCCACCTCAAGGCCAGCCTTGTCACTCTGTCCTTCTAGCTCTCACTAAAACCCCCATCACAGAAGATTAGGGGTGGAGGAAGTGTGGGCCAGAATCATGGCCCCAGAGCTCTAGCCTCCGGTTGTTTGTAAATCCTGGTCAAGTGTCTGAGTTCCATGTGGACCACCTGCAGCCCAGGCCGGTCACAGCCTTCCAGCCAGCACGATCTCACCAAGTGAATCTGTCTGACCAAGCGTCTCAAATGCACAAAGATGGGACACATCCCTAGAGAGAAAACTCCAATACCTCCCCTCTTCTACCTTTGTTAGGAAGTGAACCATGACAGGACAAGATCATAGCAAAGGAGAAAACGAATGGTTGATCAACATATATTTTATTAATATGAATCAAAGAAATGCAGACTAAAAATGATGTGCTGAGTAGACAAATATTAAAAGTTATTTTAATACTCAGTGTCGCTGAATCTGTGGGAAATGGGTGCGCTCATTCAGCGGCAGCGGTTGAAGCAGCCACCGTTTTTCTGGGGGCTGAGGGGTGACCATGCGCATCAACATGGCACTGAGGTGCGGCCGTGCACTCATCACAGGGAAAGCCAGGTGCGCAGAGCGCAGGCTCCGGGACGCTCACCCAGATGGCGGCTTCACGGAACCACTGGGAACAACCAGAGCAACCGGGTCTCAAAGCGTGGGTTAGAATGGGGTTCCTCACATGCTTTAAAACAGTGATGTCAATCTGTATTTGGTCGTATAGAAAGCTGCACGTATGTGCATTAACTAGCACAAGCAGGTGACGCCATGGAGTGTGAGTGCATGTGTCTTCTGTGTGCGTGCAGAGTCGTCGGTAGAGATACATAAATAACTGCCTGCATTGGATACATCTAAATGTTTTCTCTGGGCTGCGGGATTTTTATTTCTTCTCTATCCTTTTTTCTGTATTTTCCAGATGTTTCCAATAAGCATGCGTTACTCTTCTAATTACAAAAACATGAACAAGCAATGTTAAACGCCTTCCTATTCAGCAAAGTGTCCAGACAAATGACTCAGGAATATCCAGTCAATTTCTGCACACAGATAATCCCAGCAGTCTTGCACCCCCTATGGCTGACTTACATCAGTTAGCAGGTGACTGAAACTCATCCTCACTTCTTAGGTAGCACACATGCTGGATGTAGTAACTGCAAGCACTCACCAGAGGAATCCAAGATATTGTGAGGGCCTCCCCACGAGTCAAACCACCCCGTCCAGTACTCCATCACCATCTTGGGCTGAGTCCCCTGGACACCACAAAATGAGAGTTAGACATACAGGCTGGCCAGACAAAAAAGAGGGAAGCACTTTGTGGAGGGGAGCCCCAGGATCTCTGCCGTCTCCACTCTCCCCTGGCTGCATATCCACTGCCTACAGGCCTTTGGAGGTGGGACAGAGGAGAGGGCCAAATTCCCCTGCACACCACCAGCTCTCCTGTCACATGTGGACTCCACACCTGCAGGTATACAGCCAAAAAAGCTCCCAAAGTCAATATGGCAAACCCTGATGGTTTTCATGCTGCATATAGGCTAGCAAGAAGACACCGGTTTGCTTTCTGGATCGAGCCAAGCTTTGCCTGTCCTCTTCCAGGGAAGGGGGATGTTCTACCCAGGGCAACGCCATACCTGAGAGGGATATGTGGACGCGGACCCCCCGGGCACTCCCTTCATTAGCAGAATAATCAGATGCTGTAGAGTGGGCCCTCTTCAAGGTCCAGCTCAGTTTAAACAGCAGTTTGCAGCATTTTCTGACCAGAAAATGAGGGTCTTACAGCGCAGCTATTCACGGTGCAGGTTCTGCAGCCACAGTTTGGATTTATACCCTGGCTAGGTCACTCAATAAATCTTAAATCTTCTTTCTGCATACTGACTTTGGCATAGGACTGCCCCAAGGAGGCCAGGATCATTCCTGGGACTATGCTCCATTCTGCCTTGTTTTCAGAAACTCAGAGCACCTGGGGGAGGTGTAAAGACTAACACACTAGTATTTCAGGCCCTGTGCAAGACAGCCTTCCTCACTCACTCAGTGACAGTTTGTCAAGTATTCTCTAGATCAGTGATGGCCTTAAGTTCAGAGGGCAACTGCATGCACAGGGGACGGGACAAACGTACGGTCCGTCGAGTAGAAGGTACCAGCCATACCCAGCTTATAGCCAAAGTAGTTACAAGAATTTTTTTAGCAAGACTGGCAGCTTGGTTTTCTTTACAAGCCACCTACCTCCCGAGAAGGAGACACGCTGCACCACGTTTAAGTCACTAAAATGGGAGAAGCGGATTCGAAGTCCTGCAAGTCAGAAATCTCCCATGCCAGAGGCGAGCTGGTTGGCGTGGGGGATTCAGGGCTGAGGAGGTGGGTGTCCTGCATGGGCCAGGCCACTGCACGGCACAACCGGCTAAGAGCTGGAGCCCTGCAGTGAGACTGCAGTTCCCAAGCCGCTCCTCACAGGGTGCCTTATGCACTCTATGGCTGTCTCCTTCACTAGCTTATATGACTAAGGAGAATTAAATGAGAGAGCGCACACGATGCCCTTAGCACACTGTGCCTGGCAGGTAGGAAGTGCTCAAGAAACACTTGCATAGTTGTGCCATCGTGAGTCGTGGACGCAGAGGACAAGTGAGGTGCTACTGGACATCACCTCTTGGAGCACATGTGGGGCCTGCACTGTGCATTCAGAGAGCCATTGATTTAGAAAAGGAGGTGTCCAAGTCCCCTTCCTTAAGGAGAGCAGACATCTTTGGACTGTGCACAGAAAGCACTTCAGCAGGGCCATTTTGTTAGCAGGACAGCCAGCCTGGGAAGGCTGGGGCATGGCTACCTCTCTAAGCATGACCTTGCAGGCTAAACATAAGGCATTCTGCTGTATCAGCTGCTGTGCTGGGTGCTTTCCAAATATTACCTCATGTAATCTTCAAACAACCCTGTGACTTGACACCATAAAGTGATGGACAATCATCATTCCCACTTAGAAGAAAGAGATGCACAGAGAGGTTAAGTAACTTGCCCAAGGTCACACAGCACAGGGTGGGAAACCCAGTCATCTTAGTCACAAGTGTGAGAGGCCGCCCTACCCCACTGCACACACGGGCAGGCTCTCAGGAAATGCCAAGGAAGGAAGGCCAGAACCCTGCTGGATCTTGCCCGAGCCGCCGCACAGGAGCCCACCTGGGAGTGGGGCCAGCCCTCCCATTTCCTCCTGGGAGCTTCCTGCCCACTCCGGCATCTGCACTCCAGGAGGAGCGCAGCAAACACACGTGCGGCCCCACACAGAGGTGGTGACTCCACGCAGACATGCCTGAGGACGCAGCCCTGCTCTGAAAGACCATCAGCTGGAATGGAAAGCAGCCCAGCATCTCCGCGGGCATCCATGCCTGTCCATCTAAGCACAGCTCCACTCCAGGCCCAGGACCAGTGTGACCATGTGGCAGGGGGACAGTCCGGGGCGTTCCCACCACTCAGTGAGCCAGGGGACAGCCAGGGCCTCTCAGCTCTGCAGAGGGCTGCAGCTTGGCCCCAGTCCATCCATCTCCTTCTGAGGGGCACATGAGCTCAAGAGAGGTCAGAATGGGAGTGCGGCGTAAATGCTTATTGGTCTGATGGATGTTGAGGGACATCTGAAAACTCCTCCCTCTCTCTGGACCTAGAATGGACCATGCTTTCTGACTTGCTGATGACACTAATCTTTCTAGGACTGCAGGGGCCTCACAGGTTAAGGTTAGATGGCTTATGTAGTATAGGACAGGGAAATTCTTCTTCCCCCCTCAATCCCTGGGAGCAAGTCTAGAGCAAGCTGCGGCGACAAAAGTGGAGTCCTCTAGGAATGCACCAAAAGGGCCCCTCTTTCGGGGCAGTGCCGTCTGCACTGTGTCAGCCTACACAGCAGCCCTCGGAGCTGTTTGTGGGCAGCGGGGCTCGCGGGCACACAGAGGCATGGGCGGGCAGCCGAGAGGCCAACAGCCCTAAGTCCAGCTCCCTGCACTGGGGAAGGTGAGCACATTGGCTGGCATTCAAAACGCCTGCAGGCCGCTGAGCAGGGCGGGTGGCAGTTTCCCTAGGGCTGGACTCACCTGGACGTTGAAGAGAAAGGTAGTCAGTAACTGCAGCTCATGTGTTGACTGCAAGTTGATGGTGGCCAGCACTGTTAAGGGGAAGAAGAGAGAGAGAGACAAAGCATTGCCCCAGAGCCAGGGACCCCAGACCCTTCTCAATCCACAAGCACCATAAAGTAACCGGCCTTGACACTGTTTCCCACCTCCAATTAGAAGGCAACCACAGCCAGGCACAGGGGCTCACACCTGTAATCCTAGCACTTTGGGAGGCTGAGGCAGGAAGATCACTTGAGGCCAGGAGTTCGAGACCAGCCTGGCCAGTATGGCGAAACCCCATCTCTACTAAAAACATGAAAAAATTAGCCAGCCTTGGTGGTGCATGCCTGTAATCTCAGCTACTCGGGAGGCTGAGGTGGAAGGATCGACCCCGTAACACGTTCCTTTTAAAATTTAAAATGCCATTTTCAGTGGCTTTCCATCAGTGAAACACATGCTCAAGAAATGTGCACTCTGTTGGGCTGACAGCCAAGGATCCCCGCACCCACCCCAGCAGCACAGCCTGACCCTGGGGCCCCTCACCTGCCTGACGTCTGCCTAACAGTCAGTTCACGCCCATGACTGCAGCCTGGGCTTCTACAGGCCTAAATACACACGAGAGAAGCTGAGCTGGCCTGGCAAGCCCAACCACCTTGACTCTCTGCTGCAGGACACAAACCTCTGATTGCCAGTGAAGAAATGCAAGCAACAGCTGAGGCTCTGTGGAGGTGCGATAACTTGCCTCCAGGTCACAATAATTTGACTCAAGGTAGTTGCAGAGCAAGGCTGAACACTGGGACCCCGTGACGCCAACCCGTGGCCCTGCCTGGTCACTGCCCTCCAGCAACCCACTGGGTAAGACCCTGCACCCAGACTCCCCTCCCCTCAAACCAGAAGCCCTTTGAAGACAGGAAGCCACTCTGAAACTGAGCAGACTGAAGCCTCAAAGTCCACAGCATGCACATGGCTAAGTGAATGCACGCATCTCCGTCCTTCCTTCCTGACACCTCTCACAAATACAAGAGTGGGGGACACGTAGACGGGCCACCAGGAACAGGAACAAGAGGAGCCATCGGGAAGTCCGGGGACACAGAGGACACAGTGACAGTAAATGGTCTAGGAGTGCAGAAGAGGTGACAGTCAGCCCCAGCTCCGGTCCAAGGCTTCACCACACTCCCAGCACCAGGCCCAGAGCACCACGAGGTGGCACCCCATCCCCAGCCTCAATGCTTGTTCTCACCTGCTCCCATCCCCTCTGGAGGGGCCGTCCTGCCTGAGAAAGCTGGGCCTCATTGTCTGCGGCAGTGGGCATGTGCCGGGAGGTAGAAGGGAGGGCGGAAGGGGACGCAGGCAGTCTCCATAGTACATTCCTGCCCGCTCCTGGCCTGGCCCAGAACAGCGGCAGCAAGACTCCAGGGCTTCTCTGTAAACACTTAACTGTGCTAGACATACCCTAAACCCTGACAAGTGAGTGTCTTTTCTTGAAAAAGCCACCATGGTCCAATCACCCCATGGGGAAGAACTGTCAACAGTCTCTCCCACACCCAGCGCTCCCGAGTGGCAGCCCAGAGCCTGTTTTCTAAGCTGATGGGTAAGGACCGATCCAGAGAATCCCCTTGTGCAGGAGACAGTGGAACAGGCAGCAGGAAAACAGGCAAGCAGCGCCTGGGAAACAACACGTGCCCGGGACAGGAACACAGGGAGCGCACGGGACAGGAACACTGGCGGCGCCGGGGACAGGAATACAGGGAGCACAGGGGACAGGAACACGGGGAGCGCAGGAGACAGGAACACGGGGAGCACAGGGGACAGGAACACGGGGAGCTCAGGGGACAGGAACACGGGCAGCGCAGGAGACAGGAACACGGGGAGCTCAGGGGACAGGAACACGGGGAACGCAGGGAACAGGAACACGGGGAGCTCAGGGGACAGGAACACGGGGAGCTCAGGGGACAGGAACACGGGCAGCGCAGGGGACAGGAACACGGGGAGCACAGGGAACAGGAACACAGGGAGCTCAGGGGACAGGAACACGGGGAGCGCAGGGGACAGGAACACGGGGAGCACAGGGGACAGGAACACGGGGAGCGCAGGGGACAGGAACACGGGGAACGCAGGAGACAGGAACACGGGGAGCACAGGGGACAGGAACACGGGCAGCGCAGGGGACAGGAACACGGGCAGCGCAGGAGACAGGAACACGGGCGGCGCGGGGTGGGGTTAGGAGGACTACAGGCAGCGTTTTTTTTAAAAGCAAACTACCCTCGGAGAGAAATAAGAAAGGCAGTATCCATTTTTAAAGTATGCTGTGAGAAGAGAAATACATTCAAGAAAAGTGTGACCCAGGAAGCGACGGGAGGACTGGAAGATAAAAGTTCAGGAAGTCACTCAGAAAGCAAAACCGAAGGACAAAGAGATTTAAGAAAGAAAAATAAAAAGACGTAGAGAATCACTACGAGCACTGAATACACAAACACCAGGATGACCGAAAGACCCAAGGACAAGAGGGTGGAATGCCATCAGAGACACACACAGGGAGCATAACAGTGCAAGCTCACAGGATCCGCAGCACCACGTGAAAAGGAGGGCCGTCTCCCTGAAGAACATGGCAGGGGCGAGAAGGGAGAGGACACAGGAAAGGCTCAGGAATCGGAGTGTCCTGTACTGCAGCAGCAACAGCAAGTGCCCAGGAGTCTTGGAGCAATGCCTGCGGAACTCTAGGAAACAGGATTCCACGTGGGATGCCGCCATGCAGCAGCCCTCCACCATGCAGGCCTGAACCATGAGAGCGAGGCCTCCAGACAGCCGGATCAGACCCAGCAGAATCAGACAGGCATAGGACCGGAGAAGCACCAGCACAGGTGTCTGGGACCTCTCTGACGAAGCATTTGCTTAAAAGAGAAAGCAGCAGGGGGGGTTGAGGGTAGCAAAGAGAATTGAAATGAAAAGAAAAACAAACAGAATTATTACACAGAAAACTAAGCACAGTGCAAAGCGAG
The DNA here is from genome assembly GCF_009761245.1 of Sapajus apella. Taxonomy (NCBI): domain Eukaryota; kingdom Metazoa; phylum Chordata; class Mammalia; order Primates; family Cebidae; genus Sapajus; species Sapajus apella. The sequence goes on from NW_022436956.1 coordinate 897,807, forward strand.
CAGGTTGGCACCCTGAGAATTCATAGACACTGTGCAGGGCATCACCCACGTGGCAGGTGTTCACAGTGAACTGTCGTCACACACCCACGAGGCCCTCGCTGGCGCCCCTGAGGACTGAACAGCCACACTGGCAGGAAAGTGCAGGTAGGGCAGGAAAGAACACTCATCACCCACTGAAACAAGAAGTCAATAGGCAGAATTTTAAAGCAAATGAGGCAGGGTTTTATGTGCACAGTATTTAGAATTAAGAAGTAAAATATCCCAGGAAAAAGTCAGACTTGAAAATGGTCATTTCTGGAGAATGTGATGAAGAGCAGGCAACACTGTATTTCTCTACCAACATTTTCTATCATTTCACTTTTAGACCATTTAAATTTTTTAATCAAAAAAAAAATCATTCCAGGCAGCAGGTGGCACCAGGGGCATGCAGGTGGGTGCCTGGAGGTGGGAGGGCCACAGGGAGAAGCAGCAGAGATGCCTGGCTGGATGCAAGGCCTGTAACCGGGAGGCGGCCAAGCACTAAAAACGTGCCCCAGCATGAAAAGGCATCTCCCACACAGCCACAGCCCCTCCGGAGCCTGGAGCAGGCCTTAGAAGCACGGTGGGGAGACAGTGCCACCGCGTGGAAACTTTGGGAATCACCGCTGGTCCTCCTCACCAGACACACAGGATCTGGGTCCTTGACTAACTCACTTTGCCTGGGGACAAAAGCCTTTTCCTCCCCATTCATGGACCTTCACTCCCTGAGTGCCAGCCACATGCCAGGTGCTGCTGTAGGGATATAGAGAGATCTTCCAGCAGCTCGGTCTGTGAAGGGACATGCAAAAGAAGGAAAAGAAAGTGTGGGATGTGCTACAGCAGACACAAGCACCACTGCACAAGGCTGCAGGAAGGGCCCTGCGGCAACCAATGGGAGGGCCCTACGCTCACCCAGGACACAAACCACGCCTGGGCCCTAGAGCACAGCCAGAGGCGGCCGAAGCCCAAGGCCCGCCAAGAGCACTGCTAGGTGAAACAGATCAGTGAAGTAAACTGCCCCGAATGTGAGAGTGCAAAACGAAAGCAGGGAGACGGACTGGGTGAGCCCCAGGAAGGAGGAGCTTCAACCTCAAGTGGGTGCTAGAGAAAGCTTCACTGTGAAGGTGACTTTGGGGAACAGCCATGCAGCTCTCTGGAAGAAGAGCAGAGCCCCCAAGGCTTGGGGCTCCAGGTGTTGGAGGAACAGTAAAGAGGGTGGAACAGAGTTAGCAAAGGGGAAGGAGCAGGAAACGAGCTCAGCCAGGTCCTGGAGGCCAAGTGGAGACGCCTTTCGAGGTCATTCCCAGAACCTGCACTTCACTCTGAGTGAGACAGGGACGGCTGGCGTTCAGCAGGAGGTAGGGTGATCCAAACGACATTTTCAGAGGCACGCAGAGGCTGTTATGCTGAGAACACATTGTGGAGTCGGCAGTGAAAATGCTACTGCAGCAATGCAGGCCAGGAGCGCTGCTGGCAGGTGAGCGCTGAGGCCTGTGGAATTCCAGCCACACTGGCTGACAAAGCTAAGGATGGCTTGGGCGCCAGGCAGATAGGAGAGGAGCTCACGGTCACTACCAGGTTCAGGGTCCATGCCGCTGGGAAAAACAGAGCTGCAATTTTCTGATAACAAGAAGCCCATAGTCATCTTCAGAGTGCCCTTAAAGCCTGAGCACCCAGCAGGATGGGAAAACAGCCACCCAGCCAGCCATGCACCACGGTCTCTCACACGGACCCTCCAACCCTCTGCAGCCCAGTGCCACACACACAGGAAAAGAACAGGCACCAGAGACACTCCTGCTTGGGTCACAGTCCCACAAGGGAAGTGCACGCAGCCTGGCCAGGGCCACTGCTGCCCTACATGGCCCCACGCAAGTGCGGGTACCTCCGTGGACGATCCCCTTGCTCAGCCCATCCTTGTTGTCTGAAGTCAGGAGCAGTTCCACAATGCCACGGTCCTCCAGTGCCTGCAGGGAAAGATCAGATAAGTCCGCGTATGCCCTGGCTCCTCAGAGCTTCTGCAGTGACACACAGCTGTGGTGGGGTAGCCTGAAGAGCTAGAGGGAGAAATGTCAAATAAAGCGTTTATTTCTCTGCTGAAAACTGAAAAGTCTCCTGCCGTCTGCACCGGCCATGCTCAGCACAGCTCTAATCAGCATGAATTCCCATCGCAGCAGGAGCAGGGCTGGCAAGCTGGGGCAGCCCTTGGTTACTCCAGATCTGGAAGGTGCCCCACAGGCCAGCTACCATGCCTCAGCAGGTCTACGCCACGGCTGGCTCAGGGAAGCCTGCTGCCATGTGTCACCTGCCACTGCCTGCTGGGCTCCAGCAAGCGGGTCAGGCCTGCAGGATGACACCTACATCCTTCCCTTCACCCACACCACAAGCAACAGGCCTGTCCCTTCCCCACGCTGGCCGGTGTGGGTCTGGGGGATGGCAAGGTGCAGGAGGGCCCACCATGCCCTTTCACATGCCCATGGTGTGCTGCTCATGCCCAGAACAGCAGGAAGCATCCTCACAGGCTGTAAAGCAGAGTGAAATGGAAGGAACGCTGTGCTTGAGAGGCAATGACAACAGTAACCACGCAGAATGTCCCCTGACGTCCACAGAGCAGTCACTGCCACGCCAGGCCTTCCACTCAGCACTGTACACGACTGTCCTACGCAAGCCTCACAGTTAATATCTTCACAGTACAGACGCACCTTGGAGGGGTGAAGTCAAGCATCACGGGTAACAGGGCCCATGCAACATAGGCCTGAACCCAGAACCAGAGGCTCTGCTCTGAGGTTCTGGGCGTTTTTGGATCAGAAACCCCAGCAGAGGGGTCTTCCTGTAATCTTCCCTGCAGATATTATGACAAGACTGTTTATTTCCGCTGAAGTCTTTTGGAAGTGGGGAGGTAAGGAGATCATCTGCTGGGCGAATAAAGCTCATGTCCAGTCTCACACACTGGGAAGGAAAGAGCAGAGGGCGCTCTAGCCTCAGCACAAGGGAGCTGCAGAGTTCAACCGTGAGGCCATGTGGGATTTATCAAGAGCCCTGCATTTACCACCTCACAGTAATGAGTCATGCACTGATGTTTAGAAGTGTTTACTTAGGTCCCTACCACATACACACACACTTAACATTTCCTGGGCATTAGTTTACTGACTCCACCCCCTAAGGGATAATTACTTCTGCCTGAGCACTGGAGACCCCGAGCTAGCCTGGGGCGGGCACCTCTTCTCTCATCCCAGCAGCTTCACAGAGAGGCCGGGCCATGCTCCTCAGAGCTTCAGGAACACAGAGGCTGGATGCCACTGCTTCTCTTTGCCCACCTGAGTCACACAGGAATACCTCCGCCCAGACACCAGGGAAGCATGAGTGGAGGGACGGCGCTGTGGGAGCTCTGCTCTCCTCTAGTGGGGCTCTCTTCTGCAGGTGAGTAACTAAGTCAACAACTGCTGAGAGGCCCCGGGGCCCAACAGACAGTCTGAGGAAATGGGATATAGCAGGAGACACCTCAAGTCCTGTGCCAGGATGGGATCTTTCTGTAGGAAGCTGGAGGAGTGGCCTACCCCAAGCCATGGCTGGGCATGGCCATAGGGTAGACCTTGCCCCTTTCCAGCTTGAGGAATGCCACCCTTCCTGGACACGGCCTTGCTCCCTCCTAAGAGGGCTTTCTGCAGGTGAGAAGGGGAAGAGTACATACAAACCCACAAGCTGAAGGGTTTGAGCCCCAGTGTCCCATGTGGAGGGACTGAATCAATTTCCAGATGAAAAATGCTCTGAATGTCACAGCAGAAGGGATGCTGCCCGGGCATCAAGGCCCAAAGCCATCCAGCCCTCAGACAGGTGGAGTCACTGCAACCACTTACGCTTCCTCAGTTCACACCACGGCCACACCTCCAAGGTACTACACAACAAATGCCAATGATTCCGTCAGGGTCTCAGTTATTGACAACTTACTAGAACGGTACTGAGCTGTGTGATGTTACATCATACTCGCAATTCGTAGAGGTGAATACACTTATTAGTCCCACTTTATAGAAGAGAAAAAGGAGGCTTAGAAAAAACTCAAGGTATTTTTTCATAGTCTCAACTACTAAGGGACAGAAACCAGATCTGAACTGTAGCCTGTTCTTTTAAGTCTGGCTTTGCCCTTCCCCGGCCAGTCATGCATTGAGTCAGTGGCTCTCAGCCTTCCCTACACACTAAAATGAGATGACTGAGAACCCCAAGAATTCTTATTGGCTTGGTATGGTACATGGCCTGGCTGCAGGGATTGCCTAAAACTCCCTAGATAAAGCCAGTGTGCAGCCTGGGCTGGGAACCACTGCTTTGGATGCTGGAATTGAAGCAGCCTCTCCAGGAGGCCTTCCTAATCATCACCGTGCAATTAAGCCAATTCCTTTATTCCCAGCCCCTGCAACACCGCGTGTGTACTGAAATTCCCAGATGAAATTCAATCAGCAAGTAAATAAGTGACAACCCTGTTGAAATAAAACAACGGAGAAATTTCACTAATAAATGATGTTGGAAGACGTATTAATATGATAAAAATATTAAACCCACCTGTCATACCACAGCCCATAACACACACCAGAGGAAGGAATATAAAGAAACACACCAAGAGGACTCTTACCTTCTTGACATAGGGCATGTAAGCGGGGTCTTTGTTATAGGAACCATATTCATTCTCCACTTGCACAGCAATGATGGGTCCCCCACGCTTGTACTGGGGAGAAAAGACGGACAACCAGGAGCTGAGTTTGTAGGGGAACGGTAGTATCGAATCCACGACGCCCATCACCAATGACTAGCAAAATATCCCATTTGAAAACTAAAATCTCAAAAGATTTGGTATATAATTAAGAGTAGTATCAATAAGACAGTGGAGGAAGAAGCACCAGGCCTTTGTTCTCCCATGAAAACATTAAACAAACAACTCCAAACTGACCAAAATAACTTAATAGGAGCTCTGGAAACCAGTCAAGTGTTTAAGCAAACAAGTGACCACCAAATCAAACCAAAAAGCCACATGCAAAATGGTACAAAATTTTATGAGGTTTTCACAAGTTCTTGCCCCACCCCCTCCTCAGTGTAGTATGGTGTGATCAAGAGCACTCGTCCCAACTTCCAAGTCCCTTGTTTACAATGTTCTAACGTGTTCTGCCCAATGTACTGGTTTCTGTCTTGTCTGACATGGAGCTCACACAAGAATCGTCAGCATAGTTTGGACTTCAGGCTGGAAGCTAAAGATGGCAGTGGCAGGTTCCGCAGCATATGAAAACTACCAGAGGACTACAAACCCTTGGATGCCTAGGGGCAAGGAATTACAAGCAGAAGAAAATGAAGAGTATCTAAGGCCGCAAGTAGAAGGGAGTGAGACTCTCTAGGAATCAAAGACACTTGAAAGCGACCAGGGAGGTAGGGACAGGAGCACACACACAGATACAGACAACACATGCCCAGAAAAGATCAGCTCTTAAGTCTTCACACGGGGCTGATCTCTGGGCTTAGGGGCCCGTTAATTAGTGAGGGTTCCCCTGAAAAACTGCAAAAACTGAAATAGGTGTCTACTTTTTCAAATGCCCAATGTTCAACCAAAAAGACACAAGACATAAAAAGAAACAGGGAAATATGACTCATCAAAGGAACAAAATAAATCTCCAAAAGCAGTATCTGAAGAAACACACATACCAGACTCAGTAGAGCAAGATCATAACAGCTGTTGTAAATATGCTCAAGGAGCTAAAGGCAGGCAAATGATATATGAAGAAAATGAGAATATCAACAAGAGAACAGAGATTATTTTTAAAAAGAACCAAAGGAACTTCTGGGGCTGAAATATACCATATCTAAATTTAAAAATTCACTAGAGGAATTCAACAGCAGATTCAAACAGGCAAAAGAAAGAATAAGCAAACTTAAACATAGGTTATCAGAAATATCAGGTCTGAGGAGACAAAAGAATAAAGAGAAGTAAACAGAGCCTAAGAGACTTACACAACACCTTCAAGCAGACTAATAATAATTATGGGAATCTTAGAAGAAAAAGAGAGATAAAAGGGTAGGAAGATTATTTATGCAGAATAATAGCTGAAAACTTCTCAAATTTGAGAAAAACCATGATTATGTAAATCCAAGGAGCTCAAAAATTCCAGAGAACCACACAGGGACATACTATAATCAAACCATTGAAGACAAAAAGAGATTCCTGAATGCCACAAAAGTTTTGGTCACATACAAGCGATCCTCAATAAGACTATAAAAGATATCTCAGCCAGAAACTTTTCAGGCCAGAAGGCAATGAGCTGATATAGTCAAAGTGCTGGAAGGAAAACGTGTCAGCTTTTTTTTTTTTGACACTTCTATATCCAGCAAAACTCAAAAATGAGGGAAAAATTAAGAAATTCCCAAAGAAAAGCTAAGAGAGTTTGTTAACAGCAGACCTGTCCTAGAAAAAAACACTTAAAGTTGAAATGAAAAAATGCAAGTGTAATATGAAACTAGATGAAAATACAAAGTTCTCCAGTAAAGATAGACACATGAAAAATATATTTTAAAATACTATTATAATTTTAATTACAATGTATATTTTTATTTTCTATGAGATTTAAAAGACAGATAAAAATGATTATAAACCTAAGTTAATGGGTACACCACATATGAAGACATAATTTGTGGCATCAGTAAAATAAACTGGAGGGGCAGAACTGTAAAGGAGTAGGGTTTTATGTACAATTGAAGTTAGGTTTGTATTAATTTAAAACAGAATGTCAAAACTTTAGTATATTATATATAATCCTGAGCTAACCACAAAGAGCATATCTATAGAATATATACAAAATGAAATTAAAAGGGAATATAAAAAAGTGTCACTATAAAAAATCAACTAGATACAAAGTAAGGCAGTAATAGAGGAAATGAGGGTCAAAAAGCTGTAAGAGATGCAGAAAACAAAAAAAAAGGCAAAAGTAAGTGTTTCTCTATCAGTAGTTATTTTTAATGTAAATATATTAAACTCCCCAATCAAAAGAAATACATTGGCATAATGGATTTTTAACAAACCCATGTCCAATTATATACTGTCTACAACATACTCATTTTAGATCTAAGGATGCACATTGGTTGAAAGTGAAAGGTTGGAAAAAGATATTTTACGCAAACAGTAATCAAAAGAGCAGGGGTGGCTTTACTAATATCAAACAAAATAGACTTTATATCAAAACCTGTTATGAGGGACAAAGAAAGACATTATAAAATATATATAATGATAAAAAGTTCAATTCACCAAAAGGATGTAACAATTATAAACATATATGCACCAAACACCAGAGTTCCAAAGTATATAAGCCAAACACTGGCAAAATTTATTTAAGGGAAAAATAGACAGCTCTACAATAATAGTAGGAGACTCAATATCTGAATATCAATAATGGCTAGAATAACCAGACAGAAAAGCAGTAACGAAATAGAGGACTTGGACAATATTATGGACCAGTTGGACCTAACATATATTTTTTATATATATATAAAACATTCCACCCCAAAATAGCACAATACACATTTTTCTCATGAGTACTTAAAACACACTCCAGGATAAACCATATATTAAGCCAAAAAACAAGCCTTAATAAATTTTTCTTCTTTTTTAAAATTACAGAGTCTCACTGTGTCACCCAGGCTGGAATGAAGTGGCACAATCTTGGCTGACTGTCACCTCCATCTCCCAGATTCAAATTTTGTGCTTCCACCTCCCAAGTAGCTGGGATTACAGGCGCCCACCACCACAACCAGCTAATTGTTTTTATTTTTTAGTAGAGAAGGGATTTCACCATGTTGGCCAAGCTGGTCTCTAAATCCTGACTTCGAGTGTTTCACCTGTCTTGGCCTCCAAAAGTGCTTGGATTACAGGCACGAACCACCATGCCCAGCCTCAAGCCTTAATAAATTTTAAAAATTGAAATCATACAAAGTTTTATTTTTCCCGATCAAAATGAAATGAAACTAGAACTCAATAGCCAAGAAAAAAATTCTGAAAAATTCAAATATGTGGAAATAATAAAATCTTAACCAATAGTCCAAAGAGGAACTCACAAGAGAAATTAGAAAATATATTGAGAAAAATGAAAATGAAAACAAAATTATGAATTACAGTGAAAGCAGTGCAAAGAGGGAAATTTTATAGCTATAAATATATTTAAAAGACAAAAGGTATCAAACTAACAACCTAACTTTACACCTTAAAAAAACAGAAAAAGGGAAACAAACTAAACTCAAAGGTAGCAGAAAGAAGGAAATAATAAAGATTAGAGCAGAGACAGATAATGAGAGAATAGAAAAATTAATGAAACCAAGAGTTATTTGAAAAGATCAATGAAACTGACAAACTGTAGCTAAACTAAGAAAACAAGATACGATTCAACTAAAATCAGAAACAACGTGAGGATATTACTGCTGATTTTATAGAAATAAGGATTACAAAAGAGGAATATGAACAAATCGTATACCAACAAATTAAATAACCTAGATGAAACACACAAATTCCTAGAAACATACTGTGCCAAAACTAAATCATCAAGAAATACAAAATCTGAACAGACACATAACTAGTAAGGGCACTGAATCAGTAATCAAAAACCTCCCAACAAAGAAAAGTCCAGGACCAGATGGCTTCACTAGTGAATTCTACCAAACATTTAAAGAAAACACCAATCTTCCTCAAACCTTTACCAAAAATTGAAAGGGAAGGAACACTTCCTACCTTATTCTGTAAGGTAGAATACAGTAATGAGCTCTCTATGCTTTTCTTTGGGAATTTCTTAATTTTTCCCTCATTTATGAGTTTTGCTGGATACAGAAATGTGAAAAACAAGTTGACACTTTTTTCTTTTATTACAAACAAAAGCCACTATAAGAAAACACAGACTAACAGTCCTAATGAATACTGATGCAAAAACCCTCAACAACATGTCAACCAACTTAATTCAGCAGCATATTAAAAGAATTATAAACCATGATCAAATGAGACTTATTGCTGTAATGCGAGGATGATTTGCCATGTGAAAATCAATCAATGAAGGCCAGGCAAGGTAGTTCATGCCTATAATCCCAGCACTTTGGGAGTCCGAGTTGGATGAATCACCTGAGGTCAGGAGTTCGAGACCAGTCTGACCAACAGGGTAAAGCCCCATCTCTACTAAAAATACAAAATTAGCTGGGCGTGGTGGTGGGCGCCTGTAATCGCAGCTACGTGGGAGGCTGAGGCAGAAGAATCACCTGAACCTGGGAGGAGGGGGTTGCAGTAAGCTGAGATAGAGAGATAGAACCATTTCACTCCAGCCTGAGCAACAAGAGTAAAACTCTATCTCAAAAAAAAAATAAATAAATAAATAAATGTAATATACCACATCAACAAAATTAAAAGGAAAACCCACATGATGATCTCAATTAATGCAGAAAAAACCACGTGACAAAATTCAACATTCTTTCATGATTGAAAAAGAACACTCAATAAACTAGGAGCAGAAGGAAACTACCTCAACATAATACAGGCCACGTATGGAAAGCCCACAGCCAACATCATATTCAGTGCTGAAAGACTGAAAAGTTTTCCTACATGGTCAGGAACAAACCAAGTATTCCTGCTTTCGGCACTTCTATTCAACATAGTACTGGAAATCCTAGCCAGAGCAATTAGTCAAGAAAAAAATAAAAGCATCCAAGTTGGAAAGGAAGAAGTTATCTCTGTACACAGACAACATGATCTTAAATGCAGAAAGCAGTACAGATCCCCATACCCCGGAAACAAAAAAAAACAACCATCCAGCTAATAATTCAGTAAGCTTGCAGGATAAATAAAATCGATGCACAAAAATCCATTGTTTTTATACACTATCAGGGAACAATTCCATTGAAGGCACCATCAAAAACCATAAAATACTTGGGAATATATTTAATCATGGAGGTAAAATATGTGTACACTGATTGTACATTACAAAAAAATACTAAAAGAAAATCAGGGACAAAGGAGCAAGATGGTGGAATAGAAGCCTGAGCACTGTTCATCTGTCCTGCTGGAACATCAAGTATTAACAATGATCTGCACACAGAAAAGCAGCATCACTAAAACCAAAATTCAAGTGAGCATTCACAGTATCTGGTTTTAACTTCATATCAACAAAAGAGACATTGAGGCAGGCAAGAGAGACAGTCTTACACCACTGATGCCACCCTCTCCCATCTCCCAGCAGCAACCAACCAATGAGGAGAGAGGATCTGTGCATTTGGGGAAGGGAGAGCACAGTGACTGGGGAACTTTACATTGGACTCAGTGCTGCCTTGTCATAGCACAGAGTGAAGCCATCCTGGGCTCCGCCAGCATCCACCTAGAGGGAGCACTTGGACCAGCCGTAGCCAAAGAGAAACTGCACGTCCTAGCGATTGGAACTTGAGTTTCTTGGCAAGCCTCACCACCATGGACTGAAGTGCTCTGGAATCCCAGGTAAACATGAAAGGCAGTCTAGGACACAAAGACCACAATTCTTAGGCAACTCCTAGTGCTAGGATGGGCTTACAGCCAGTATACTAGCATGGCACATGGTCTAAGGAGACACCAGCTGGCATGGCTAAGGGAGTTCTTGCACATCCCTCCCCCAACCCCAGGTAGCACAGCTCATAGAAACAAAAGTGGCTCCTTCCTTCTGCTTAAGGAGAGGAGAGCAAAGACTAAAGAGGACTTTGTCTTGCATTTTGGATACAAGATGCTCAGCCACAGAAGGAAAGGGCACTGGCAGAGTCAGGAGGTTCCCGTTCTAGGCCCTAGCTTCCAGACACTTCTAGACACACCCTGGGCCAAAAGGGAAGCTGCTGCCTTGAAAGGAAGGACCCAGTCCTGGAAGAACCTGTTAAGGAATTGATATCCAGAAAGTAAAAAGAATTCCTATAATCAACAACATAAAAACAAACAACTAGATTCAAAAATGAGCAAAAGACTTGAATAAACATTTCTCCCAAGATATAAAAATGACCAATGAGCACATGAAAAGATGCTCAACACCAATAGTCATTAGGGAAATACAAATCAAAACTACCATGAGAGACCACTTCACACCCACTGATGGTTCTCTCCAGATAAACAGGAAATAACAAGTGTTGGCAAAGATGTGGTAAAATTGGAATGCTTGTGTATTGCCAGTGGAAATGTAATCTGGTGCAATTTCTTTGAAAAACAGTATGGCATTTCCTTAAAAAAACTCAATGTAGAATGACAAGTTGATCCAGCAATTTCACTTCTAGGTAGGGACTGGGAAAGATGTTTGTACACCCATGCTCATAGCAGACTTACTCATAGTGGCCAAAAGGCAGAAGCATCCCAAATGTTCATCAATGGATGAATGGATAAACAAATGTGTTATATACATACAATGGAATATTATTCAGCCTTTAGAAGGAAGGAAATTCTGGCACAGGTGAACCCTGAGAGCACTGTTAAGTGAAATAATCCAGTCACAGTACTATGTGATTTCACGTATATTTGGTAGCTAAAGTGATCAAATGAATAGGGACAGAGAGCACAATGGTTTTCAAGAGATGCAGAGAGGGAAGAATGGAGAGTTTAACAGGCACAGAGTTTACATTGGGGAAGACAGAAAAGGTCTGGAGATAGGCAGTGGTTGCAATAGACTATGTTCCCCCAAAATGTACATGTTGAAATCCTAACCCCCAGCGTGAAAGTATTCAGAGGTGGGACTTTCAGGCGATGATTAATCATGAGCAGAGTCCTCACGAACAGGGCTAGTGCTCTTATAAGCTCTCTGACCCTCTCTGCCATGTAAGGTTATGTCAATAAGATGGCCGTATATGCCCTGAAAGGGGCCCTTCCAGACACCCAACCTGCCAGTGCCGTGACCTTGGACTTCCCACCCTGCAAAGCTGGGAGAAATGAATCTCTGTGGTCCGTAAGCCACTCAGTCTAGGTGTTTGGTGGCGACAGCCTGAACTAAGGCTGTCGAGATGGGCACACAACAGTGTGGGTGTACTCAATGCCGCTGAGCTGTACACTCAAAGATGGTTAAAATGGCAATGTTTATGTTATGTATACCACACTACAACAGCAACAAAAATCAAATAATTGCGTTCTTATTTAAATATGTCAAATTTAAATAAGTTAAATAATAATAATTATGTTATCATTTATTTGAAATAGAAGCATTGGCTGGGCACGGGAGTGCACAGGCTGGGTGCGGTGTCTCATGCCTGTAATCCCAGCAGTTTGGGAGGCTGAGGCGGGCGGATCACGAGGTCAAGAGATCGAGACCATCCTGGCCAAGATGGTGAAACCCCATCTCTACTAAAAATACAAAAAATTATCTGAGCATGGTGGGAAGCCCCTGTAATCCCAGCTATTCAGGAGGCTGAGGCAGCAAAATCACTTGAACCCAGCAGGTGGAGGTTGCAGTGAGCCGAGATCACACCACGGAACTCCAGAGTGAGACTCTGTCTCAAAAGAGATGGAAGCATTGGTGATTTGCTGTACATCTGCAAGTGCCTCTAAGCCTGCTCCCAGGATGGCCTTCCCGCTGCCCACCCAACTCTTACAACCTTCTGATCCCCTCAGTGGCCCCAGCTTCCCAGCAAGATCTAGGCTAATGGCTTCTAGCTCCTTGCTCCTATCATGATTAGAGCTGCCAGATTTAGTAAACAAAAATACCGGACATAAAGTTAAATTTGAATTTACAACAAATAAATTTTTAGCATAAGTATGACCCATGCAATATTTGTAATATATTTACACTTAAAAATTATTCCTTGTTTATCAGAAATTCAAATGTAACTGAGCATCGTGTGTTTTATCTGGCAATTCCCTTTGATTTATGTGTGCAGTGAGTATTCCATACCACTGACTTGTACTAATTTTTTATTGATGTACTAATTTCTCAATGTCATTCTTTATGACATTACCACTGTGTTGATTTTTCCCATTCCTGCTTTCCACAGCTTCCAATTATTATATAAAATATTAAGATACTTCCTTTCCCAAAATTTACTTTAACACACATTTTGAATAGTAAATGTGTACCATGCAGCACCTTTTTGGTAGCAGAGGGAAGTATCTCATAAAGTCAGCAACGGGAATTTTATAATACACAAAAAGTCCTTCAGTCTTATAGGCAAAGGTTAATCCACATGTGCTCCAACCTGTGCAGAACTGAGCCACAATGCTATTGGGACACTGGTAGATAGATGCATGTTCCCGGCTCTCCAGGCATCCCTATCTCTCTGGTACCGTGGAGATGCCAGTGGATGGGTGTTCCCGGCTGTCACTGCATCACTATCTCTCTGACACCGTGGAGACACCAGTGGATGGGTGTTCCGGGCTGTCATGGCATCCCTGCCTCTCCAGTGCCATATGTAACAACGTGAGCGCTTACATCTCTCTGTCCTTTCAGTAACACACCCAAGTGAGACAACACTGAAGTGCCAAGATCTTTCAAAAGACAACTATTGCAAGTCCCTCAGTAATCAGTCTCACGCAGTGGGAAAGAGCGTGTTCCTGTGTTCAAGAACACTGGAAGCCCCTTGGTCTGAGAACTAACCAAGGATGATTCACTACCTAGAGGAAGACAGGCGAAGATCAAAGAAGATCCCATTTGCTTGTACCTGGAGTGGCACCACCCTGGACATCAGGTGATCAAAATAAAGGTCCACTGCTTCAGTGAAGCCCTTGTAAGTTGTCCTCAGCCTCATGCCAGGGTCTTGGAGTAGCCAGCTAGAAGTAAAAAGGGAGGGAAGGGAGGATGTTAGCGTCACAGTGGGGTTTGCTGTGAGCAGGCTGCTGGTGCCGTGAGAAGGGAGAGGCCCCACGGTGCTTCGGAACGACCTGTGCCCTCCTCCACCCCACTCAGCCCAGAAGTGGGGAGACTGTGCAAACCGATTCTGGGACGAGCACCCACTTGCACTCCTACAACTTCCCTTCCCAAGGACACACCATGGTGGAAGTTCATTTCTAGCTCCACAGCTGCAGGGCCTGGCTGCCAGCAGTGACAAAATCTTTTCACAGGACTCCAGGTCCAGTTTTTAAGAATTTGCTCTAAGATCCCATTACAAAGGGTAAAGCCAAAAGGTTAGGAATCACTGAGGCTGTGGAAGGATGGAGACACTGCTTTCCAGCATCACCCCAAAAAACAAGCCTGATGGAGACTGCGAGGGGCTGAGCAGGATGCAGCCGCTGTCCTTGCCAACGCGGCTAACACCTCGGCATCAGTCTCATGGGCTGTGCAGAGCTCAGCACAGAGCAGCCAGTGAGCAAGAGCTGAATTCTCCCTCCACCCAGTTGCTGTGATCCCAAACTTCCCAGAGGAACACAGCAGCATGGATTAGTTCCAAAGCTGGAGTCAGGGCCCCTTCTTCTCACTTCAGGTTCTGAGAAGACGCTTCTATTTTCTAACAAAAGGCTCTGAGGCTCCTCTTGCCCTGATCTGGAAGTCCTAAACAGGTTAGGAAATTATCCCATTTCCGTTGGTAAAACAATGGGTGAGGAGAGAGCAGTTTCCTCTAGACTGACATCCCCACATTCTAACCCCACCTGACAGGTCAGCTTTCTCGCTCCCACCCGGACTGTCCCTCTGCAGGCGTGCCCACATGCCCCTCTCACAAATGAGCAGGTGCCACATGGGCAGGGTTGGGGGGGCAGTCAGAGTGCCACCGCTCCCCCTTCTTCTAAGTTAAGACTGTTAAACCCTTCATCCTCCTGTGCCCGGCCCTGGCTGAGCCGCAGAAATCGCTGACGGTGGCACACAGCTTTCTAATCCGCAGGGACTGGGGAGGCTGCCCTGGCTTTGTTCACGTCAAGGGCGAGCGTGCCAAGCTGAATGGATCAGTGCCTGAGAAGTGACCCGGGGTAGTGGAGACAGAAGCTGTGCCCGCAAGGGAAAGGCAGGTCGTGCTGGAAACCAGGAGGAAAACAAGGCCAGGGCTCCCCAGGGGAGGGGAGAGGGCTTGGGGATAAGGATCAGCCTCTTCCCCCGGGGCAGCCCAGGTCTAACTACCTGGTATACCGTGGGAGCTGAGAACGGTTACGCCTGTTAACAAGAAAATCTTACAGGCAACAGTGATGAGGATGAGGAATGAATGAGGTCCCAGCTGATTCCTGTCCAGATTTCTACTCCAACCACAGAATACCAACCTCAGCCAAGACTACACCTGGGAAGATGACACATGTGGGCCAAGATATGAAGACAAAACCATAACAAGAATTTGTTTCTGTTAGGCTTCATCAAAATACTTGGACTTTTCAAAATATGCTTGGTAGCATTCCTAAGAAACAGACAGAGAAGGTTTCATCTTTCCCATACTGTAGACAAGCCGGTGAATGACCTGCCAGGGCTCCCAGCTTCACAGCAGAGCCTGAAGCATGGAATGCCCGGAGGGTCAGCCCTGCTGCTGCCTGTCACACAAGTAGCCCACGAGGGGCTCTGCAAGGGCACCCACTGCAGCATCACTGAAAAGTGATGCCCCCTGGGTGCTGTTCTTCCTGAAAAGGAAATTCAGTACAGAATGGGAGCTAGAACACAGAAACAAAACTAAACCTGTGTCTGTGAGCTTTCTACACAGCACACAGGACCCTTCACAATTCAGCTTACCTGGGCAAGCCGCCGAGGTCAATCTCACTGCAGATGTAGGGCCCTGGACGCAGAATCACCCACAGCCCGATCTCCGAGGCCATCAGGACAAAGGCCCTAGAGGGGTCCACATTGTCAGCCCTTCCCACTACAGCCAGTGGTGAGGCTGGTGGGGGCTGCATGCACCACAGGGTGGAGGAGCTGCCCGGTGGGGTGAAGGGACAGCTCAGCCCCACCCCCAAAGAGCAGGGACTCCCACACCAGGTCGGAGGCCTGAGCTGCCCCCAGGCTCAGAGCCTCTGCAGAGCTCCATTGGGGGCCTGAGGAGGAAGGGCATCAGCCAGGGCACAGGGGCCTTCACAGTGAATATGACTCCAATAGAGCCTTGCCAGCCTAGAGGGGCCTCCCTGTCCCAGCCCAGGCTGCTGAACCCCGTGCAGAGTCGGCGGCTTCTGGGGTCTTCTGCCCCTCTGGGTTGCAGTGGAGAGGTGAGGCCCGGATGCTGCAGGCCCAGCCCCGCCGGGTGACAGGTCATGGATGGGGAGTGTCTGGGTCCTGGGTGCAGGGCCTCTCATAGTCCTAGAACAGGACCCCAGACCCAGGTCCCTCCCGGGTTCTCTTTGCTAATCCACCCCCAGTAACTGCATCTCTGCCCCTGCCCCTGGCCAGGTCACAGCAGCAGCAACAGCACATACTCCAGGTCCAGGTTCCCAGAGAAGTCGAATCTGCCTCTTTCTGGCTCATGCAGGTTCCACGGAACATAGCTGCAACAGAAATAATGATTATCACCTAGCGTGTGTCACTCATTCCAATTCATCTCCCACATTGCCTTCTTTATCCTAAAAATCAAATATGATGGCTGAAGATATATGTCTTCATGATTTTAGGACTAGAACCAAGAACTAAGTGAACCAATCTAGAGACCAGAATCGAGGGCAAGCCCTCTTCCCTCCGTATCAACAGGATTTGGACAAAGCATAAGACCTGCTGAGTAAAAGGTCTGGTGCTCTGACCCCAGTCAGCTTACCATGCCCACACCCCACTGGAACGGAAGATGTGACTTTATCCGAAAAACAGCTAAAAGGAGCAAGAGGAAAGCTCAGTGATCATCCCGTGTTTACTGAAGCACCCAGAATTCCAAAACATGCAACAGAATGAAGCTTCCAACTCTAGACAAGACAAGGGACAGAGCAGGCTCATGGACAGGCTCAACTAGAGAGGCAGAGGGGACAATCCCTGGATGACACAGTGACGACAGCTGCTCTTCTCCCGACCCCACCCCATCACTGGCTTTAGAGGAGCCTCTGCCTACTACAGAGAACAGTCCCAGCTGAAGGGAGGAGAGGCTGTCTGGCTTCCAAGTCGGACACACAAGTTCTGCATTTCAGCAAATATCTGCGGTGCTGCCCATATGGGGCGGAGCACTGAGCCCGCAGCGCTCCCGCAACCTGCAGGAGTCCTTTCTGGGAAGTCGTCAAGGCTCAGCACATCTCTGTAACTCTTTAAGGAACTGTCTTCAAAATCGGTTCATAAATCACCCAAGAAAAGCTACTCCTTGATTTGTAATCACATATTTTTGCCTGAAAATGGAATAATCCAGCCTCATCACCCCCTTTATTTCACAGACTTAGAGCCAAGTATCTGCTGGCAATTTGGGGGAAAACTCCATGAAAAGATCCAGGTTATTCACAACCAAGCACATTTTTTAAATGATTTGCAAAGTCCACATTTTATTGCATGCCTATCATGTGTCATCCCACAACAGAAGCTGGGATGACACGCACAGCATTCTAAGACCACTGCCCTTGAGCAGAGCTAAAAACTGGGGGCAGAGCCTCTCAGGCAGCTCTTCTGAAGAAGACCCCATTCACTGGCTGTATAAACTGGAAGTGCGGAGCCTGCTTGTTAAAAAAAAAAAGGTTTGCTAGCAATGAAACACCTCCTCCACCTGCACTCAGCTCCTTCATTATACTCTTGCGCGACATTGCTACCTCGGTTCCTCTAGACCTTACATCCATTCATGTCCCTCCACGCCCATGAGTCAGGAGCTCTGTGGGGAGAGGAAGAGGGAGACCCTGGCTCTCTGCTTTTGGCAGATGACCTGGGCTGGTTCCTCTCACATTTTTTTCGCATGCAGACACCAGGAGCCCTACTTGGGAAGCAAGCCCCATGGGGGAAGGAGGCAGCACCTACGTGGTGAGGGTGTTCAAGCCACAGGCCTTCATCTTCAGCAAGCGGTCCCTCCAGTACTCCTTGGGCACACGGAAATAGTGGATGGAGCCCCCGAAGATCCAGAAGGTGGAGTCCTCCAGCATGAAGTTCCAGCCCTTGGCCTGCAGCCCCAATTGCCGATGGCGGAGCCACAGAGGGACCAGGGTACTCCAGTCCAACCTGGAAAGACAAAGGCATTCTGGAGCCTAGGGACTCCGGGCCCCAGAGAGATCAGCGTCCTTGTCCCTCCACAGGCCCTCGGCATTTCCTTCTAGAGAGGGCCTGTGTCCAGGTGGCCGGAAAAGCTCCCCCCTTCGCCTCAGCCAAACCTTGGAAGGGGTCTTTCTTCAGCACAGGGCCCCGCGGCAGGGGAAGGGCAAGCCGAGGCTGCAGCCAGGAGCAAGGCCAACACAGCGCCCGGCATGAAGGCTGGCGGGCTAAAAGGAGAGAGGACAGCGGTCAGCCACAGGGGAGCTGCTGCCAGGGCTGGGCCAGCTCTGCGGCATGCCAGGGCGCCACAGCAGCAGCAGCTTCACCCAGTAGGTGCCCCCGTGCCCTGGCATGCCGCAGCAGCCCTGGAAACAGGGTCTGGGGTAACGGTGTCCACTCATCCACCCGATTCCAGGTCACAATTACTTTCTGAAGATCGCGCACCGGCCAAGAGATGACCCAGCCAGGCAGAGTCCCCCACGGGAAGGCTGTCGAAAGCCTTGGCCCACGAGAAGCCCCTCAAGCATCTCTCGGGGGTGGCCCCGGGGAGCCCTTCGGGGGGGTCCCAGTGACAGTACTGCTGGATGGGTCTCCTTCCCGCCATCTCCCGAAGGCCATGACAGAAGCTGGGAGACCCACATTTCAAGCCAGGAAGTTCATGAATGTTGGAGGCATGAAACAAGCGCATGGCTGAGTCTGGGGCAGGAGCCTGCACTGGCTGCACCTTTGTCCTCACCGGACGCTGTCCAGCCCTGACACCCAGCGGACCCCTCTGCACCAGATGCTCCCTCAGCTGAGTGTCACAGAGGGACGGGGCAGGCGAGGGGGTCAGATGGACAGGCACGAGGAGACGATGCCCACAGGACAGAAGACAGCCCGGACATCACCCGCCTCTTGGGAACTCTGTCTGGGACCACTCTCAGGCAAAGAAATTTGCTTTTTTACCTACTGCTTTCTACTTTTCGCAGCCCCAGGGCCTTAGAACTCACACCCGAGCACCAGGACTACAGCTCTGCTGTGTCACAGATGAACGGGTCATCTCATCTGGGGCAACCTGGGAAGCTGTTCACCACATTTTTCTTTCTCTAGAGAGAAAACTTTCATGTTCTAGTAAATGGCTTGCAAATGACATTTTAGGACACAGTTCTTCCAAAGGACTGTATGGGAGAGTGAAAACAAAAGCACTAGCCAGAATGGGAAGATACGGACATGAATCCTGACCCCCAGCTTCGCAGAGCTGTTGCCTTGGGTCGGTGACACCAGCTTTGCAGGCAGGAGCTTCTTCCTCTGTAAAACAGGGCTAACGTCCGTCCCAACTGCTCAGAAATGCTGCTGTGAGGGTCCCAGAGAAATGCAACCCTCTATGCTGTGCAGTCGAAGAGTCTTACCTCTATCTGAAATCCATTTATTTTAGCATGTGCTTGTATACTAGAGAGCTATGGAAACCTATTCACCACTCTTTTTTTGTCTAAAGAGAAAACTTTAGAGAGAATAGCCTCAAGTGGGTTTTATTTCCCTGATGCAGAATAATCCCAGCCTCTCCATTCTCCCCATTGTGGTACATAATTTATGTGCTAGACTTTGTGCCAAGCCATCTTATTACAATTTCTAAAATTTGACAATGAAAGATTTGTACACTGAGATCCTATTAGATCAACACAGCCTGTAGACCAGAGGTGGGCCCAGTTGGGCCTCAGGTCAAATCCAGCCTGCCATCTGTCTTTGTGCTAAGGATAATTTTCACATTTGTAAGTGGTTGGAAAAAAATCAAAAGCATAATATTTGGGGACACATAAAAAATTATATGAACTTCAGTGTTCATAAATCGTCATACTGGCACACAGCCACCCCGTCTACGTACGGCTGCTTTTTGCATTAGAGTACTTGCAGTAGAGACTGTGCAGCCTGCAAAGCTGGAAACATTTGTGATCCGTCCTTTCCCAGCAACTGTGCTGGCCCACATCCTTGCAGATGAAGCCCTGGACCGCTAAGATAAGGCCTCGGGCCCCTATGGGCCACCATCCTGGCCTTCCTTTGGTGTCCCCTGCTCTGCTGACCAGGCGCCTTGCTTTGGTTACAGACTTCCAACGACTCTGGCTTTGTCAGAAGCCTCCCTCACCTCAGACACAGGAGAGTCTGTGTGTCCCTTGGTTCTGACCACACCTACTCCAAAGCACACACCCTGCCTCCTGCTCAGCTCTCCCTACCTCAGGTACTCACCAGACTCAGCTGCCCACTGCAACACAAGTTCTCCCCCCAGATCCCACAGAGGCACATGCTGGGCTCACCCTAGGCCAGAATGAGGAAGAACTGGATGGACAGATTCTTTTCTAAAAAACAGGGGTATTTTGACAATCTGGTGGTGAAAATACACACACACATACACACACACAATATCGCTGTTTGTAAAGACATTGATAATACAACTTAGCAATCACTCCACCAGGTAGCAAACCTTATTCTCAGGCCAGAACTTCAAAAGTACAATCTCTAATTCTTATTAAAGCACACATTACTTACCCTAACATCTATTTATGGGTGCCAGAGCCTCCACTCCCTACCCTGCTAAGTGCAGAGGTGTAGGCAGGGTTGGAGAAGCTTCTCTGTGACCCGCATTCCAACACAGTCCCTGCTAGTAAAAAACACCTTTAACCTGTCCCCTTGATTAGCTGATGACTAAGGATCAGCAAACCTACCTCTAGGCTGACTTCTCCAGGTGTGGTCTGCAGGCAGCAATGCCTCGGAACCCCTCAGGGTCACAGCCACCTGACTCAAGGTGCAGACGCCTGGAAAGAGGCATCCGAATTCAATAGCTTCTATCCACCAACCAGATTTCCAGGTCTTCATCTGCAGCTTGTCAGAAATGCATAAACCTCAAGGCTTACTTGCGACCTATTGAATCAAAATCTGCATTCTAACCAATCTCAAGGTTACGGCTTCAGAAGCCCAATCTGTATCTTCTCCTTTGACACGTGTACACAGACTCCCTCCCTGGATAGAGCTGATCTTTGCTAGTGTCTTTATAGCACACCATTTTCTATATTTTTAGGAAAAACGTTCTTCTCAGTGCATATCAAGAGGCATGAAATAAACATCAAAAACAAAAAACAATCTAGCTGTTATCCAATTCTGAATTCTAGAAAATTCCACTGTTTCTTCATGGGAATTTTCTGGTAGGTTACTAGACAAGTTGTCAATGTATTACTAAAAGGGATGAATTCACTGAGCAAATGAGGATGCTAAGTGTTGGTTTCTCCAAGGAATTCACTGCAGGGAAATGAGGCCATACAAGTTAGAGCCTCATAAACAACGAAGCATCACATAAATGGTTATTATCACTAATAACGATCATTAATACTAAGAATCATAAGATGGAGAATAACGCCGTAATTTTCTGAGTAACTCAGTAATAATAAAATAAAGGAAATATCAAGTGTGTGGTTAGAGTTGGTTGGTTTAAAGGTCAGCAAGACTTCACTCCTAAACTAGGCTTGATACCAAGGAGCTAACCAAATCCTAAGGCAGCCCAGCGTGTTTCTGCCACCTTTCTTGGGGAGCAGTTCATCCATGATGGATCTTTATTTGATGAAACCAGGAACACCTGCCTTCTTTCAAACTGGAACTTATGTTAACATTTTCTTTTTCTTTTTTTTTTTTTTTTGAGATGGAGTCTTGCTCTTGTTACCCAGGCTGGAGTGCAATGGCGTGATCTAGGCTCACCGCAACCTCCGCCTCCTGGGTTCAAGCAATTCTCCTGCCTCAGCCTCCCGAGTAGCTGGGACTACAGGTGCACACCACCACGCCCAGCTAATTTTTGTATTTTTTAGTAGAGAGGTTTCACCATGTTGACCAGGACGGTCTCGATCTCTTGACCTGGTGATCCACCCTCCTCGGCCTCCCAAAGTGCTAGGATTATAGGCGCAAGCCACCGCGCCCGGCCTATGTTAACATTTTCTCCTGGAATTTCTGTTGCCTGTGTATCTTGGCTTCATTTATAGAAAGTGACTTTTCTGCCTTAGAAGATACTGGACAGCAGGCCCTGACCACTGGCCTGAACTCAGTGCTCAGTGCCCAGGTCTGCTCTGCTCAGAGACAGGCTCTACTCCTCCACCTGGATGGAGAGGGTGGCCACGGTCATGGTCCAAGGTGAGGTTCCTGGAAGAAGGCAGGTAGGTCAGGACTTCTGATGGAGCTTCGCACAACTTAACAAGACCTCTGCAGCCCATCCTCACCAATTCCTTTTTGGCAAGTGGAAAGGGGCAAGAACTATTCGTGCTGAAGGCTGTGGAAGCTGCAGACGTGAAAATCGGTTGCAATGGAAACCTGAAGCAGAGGACTGCTGTGCCCCGAGTTCTGCTGTGCCCCGTGGTGAGGAAGCAGGGGAGGCAAAGCCTTCTGGACTGATTTTCCCTTGACTGGTGAGGCGGGTCCCGAGGATGAAGGGTACAGGGCAGTCTCCAGCAGGCAGGAGTTCTGGGAGTGGTAAAGAGTGCCGGCAGATGTGAAGGGATACAAAGGGGCAGATGACCTGGTGGCAAGGTCACCACTTCTTTCTGGGAATGGGACTGACTGTCGAGTTTCAGAGGGGGTCTTACAGGGCAGCTGGGTGGGAGGTGAGCCAGATCCTATGGCCACCAGAAAGGATCTCCTTGAGTGAGGTGTGCCAGGCGTGAAATGCGTCCTGCCATGCCAGGGGGCATCCCTGCCTCACTCATCAATCCTGCAAACACTCATCAGGAACTGGGTCATGGTAGGGCTGGGAGGCCTCACTGGGGTCACAGTCATTTCTTTCTGGTCTGCCATGCAGAGTATGACCAGACACAGGTGGGCCAGGAGCTATACAACTGTGCATAGCAGAGATGGCGGCGTGAACATGAGGAGCATGATGACCGGCGGCAAGACCAGGCAGCACTCACACAGTCCGGGGCTGGCCACGGGCATATGCAAGCTGGTGTCTGGGGCAGGAACTGCAATAATTGTCCTTCAATTCCCAGAACGTAAGTCCTTGCCGGCCCCAAGGGCCAGTTATTCTGACACTATAATAATGTGTTCACGTACTTGTTCATCTGAGATGATGGCTTACTAATTCAATTTCTGTATGCACTGCGGCCCTGTTAGGGCCTCCATAAGCAGAGGTTCAACTGAATCCAAGTTCAGGGCATCCTATGAAGATCCTGACCAAGAAAACACTCACCTCTGCCCTCCTCCAAGCGGCCATGCCGGAGACCACCATCTGAAGGTAAGTGTGTTCAGCTGCCCACGAGACACCAAGCACATGGGAATTCCTCACTTGGATCTGTCTTCAGTGCAGACTTCTATTCATCACTCTCAGGATTCTGGTTCAGTTCTTGGCTCCCATGAGGCTCAACTTCCTTGGACATCCTGCTCCCCTAAACTGTGTGTTTGGGGATATTTTGGTCCCAGCAGCCTTCAGTCCTGTTCTCTCCACCCTCAGCAAAAGAATTTGAGGGCCAGGGGAAGGATTTATTTACTCTTTGGCCCAGATGGTGCCCTTAACGCCTCTACTCCAAAATATTGCCTCTTAGACCAAACCCTGGGCTCCAAGAACTTCAGCCCCAGGAAAATGGAACTCGGTCCCTGTGCCTGGCCCAGCTTTCTCTACGTGCTTCTTGGTCTGCGCCCAAGGCAGTGGACTGCTGTTTTTCTGGGAGAGGCATTAAATATGCCCATGGGCTTGGGCCTGCCATTCCCAAGGCAAGTACGTGCATTTTGCAGAGATGTGAGGTCCCCAGCAAGAGGTCCACAGCACTCCTGCAATCCTAGCTCCTCCGCTTTTCCCTCTTAAAAGGTTCCCAGGTTAGACAGGAACCCTGGCCTCACATCCAGGCTCTGACCCAGAAGCAATATTGGTGGCTCAGAGGGCAATATTTCCTAAAGACTGTAGGAAGTGAGTACATGAAGAAGAGTTTTCTAGACCAAAACCTTGAGATCCGATAGTGAAACAACAAAAACCCCTCACTGTAATCAACTACAGAACAACAATAACGGCAACAAACAGTGTTCTGACGTTATGTGACACTGCACGTTCGCAGAACTTTGGGGGCGCTGACAGCATCATAAACAAGAAACGGACTGTGTCTCACCCAGAGAGAAAGCTGTGTTAGGCGACACAGGCCTCTCCTGTTAGTGACAAGCCCCCTGATCTTGGAGATGCTTATAGGCTCTAAATGAAATGATCTCATAAATAGGAAACAACATAACTATGTGGAATATTTTTCTTAAATCCACCACACAGGACTTATCTATGGAGACATACAAGACATGCACCGGTTCTTACAAGACTCAAGAGTCTACTCGCCCCTGTCGAGTTGGGCTCAGAATCTCCTTTACACTGATCCAACAGAAAAAAAATGTGCTATTTTGGAAATGTCTATTAAGATTTAAAATGAATCTACGGTCAGCAATTCTACTTATAGAAATATATCCAACAGATATCTGCAGCAACTTTGTTTACAGTAACTAAAAGACTGCAAACAATCAATGTCCATCAACAGAAGACTGTTTAAATAAATTATGTGTGTAATGGACAAGTGGGATAATATGTGTAGCTATCTTCTTGAATATGCATAGAATATCTCTGACAGAAGCCATTATCCGTAATAATAGCTGATATTAAGAGGGGATGGGGAAGGGTGCCTAGCTTAGAGGTCAGGAGTGGGAGTTTCCCTCTATTTCCCTCTATTCCCCTTCACACTCTGACTATCTTACCATGTTCATAAATTACCTACTCACAAAATAACTTCTTAAGGGAAAAAAATACAATCTGTGCTTGAAAGGAACAAGCCCATTAACTGTTTTGCTGAGTGTCAGAGAACAGAAGCTTCGAGCATCAACAAGGAGTCTAACAGGCAGACACCAGTCAAGAAATAGCTACCTCGTTAGCACGAGCCTCTAAGAACACCTGCTGCCCTTCTGTCACAGGAAACATCCACACCATGAGATCTCTTTTTCAATACAGTCTTCAATATCCAGGGCAATAGATTTAAGCAAAAGCTAAAACTGAGTGGAGAGGAAGCAGCAAATATCCCAACATCGACACCAAAATCCCTGCCTCTGCTGCATGATGCTGGCGAGGGAGGGAGTGCGTGCCTGGACCCCAGAGTCCTTTTCAGGTGCCAAATGTTCTAAAACCTTTTCCTTCAAGCTGCAGCATCTCCTGAATGCTTCCCAGAAGAGCATCTGACATGACCTCATGGAACTCTGCATCACTTCATCAAGGACTACATGTTTTTATTTCACTTGCCAGTTCCTTGGCTTAAGGTGGGAAGAACCCTTTGGCCAACTATATTTCTGCAGCCAAGGTTCTTTGTTCCCCGTCTTCTTGGTAGCCCAGTTCCTCCCTTAAATCATACCTACACCAATACTATGGCTGCTCCAACACAACTCTGGTCTCCTTCAGTTGCTGGCTAGCATGGTCCTGTAAGAATCCCAGAGCTAACTCGATGTTCTAGCACACGGTGGCTCAGACATCCCTCTTCCTGATGATGAGCCACTGCTCAGGTAGCCTTGCCTCACCACCTGTATCTAACAGGTGATCACCTGCTGAAAGAGCCACTTCCCTGATGCTGAAAACTTTACTACCACAAGATGAAAGGAACACTGTTCAAAGAGTTTAAACATTCATGAAATATGACTCAGGCCTCAAGCAAAGCAGAGTCCTAGAATAGGCAAGGCCCATAAAATCAATTACCTCCCAAAAGCTCAAGAGGAGAGGCACGATTTGGTCACCTACCCTTGGAAGACAGGACTGGCCATGATTTGAATCAAAAAAAGTGACCTGCATTGCTAAGTTAGCAACCTTGTTCAGGAGAAGGAGTTTGCTACACTCTCCTCCTTTTCCTTTCCAAAGGAAGAATTTGGCATCTGGAATCTAGATAACAGCAGAGCAGGGCAGCATGTAAGACAGACCTCAGAGAAGAAATGAACTTACCTCTTAGGAGCATGATGCTGTCTGTCCACCTGAAGGCTTTCCCCTCTCCCAACTTTCCCAGCTAAAATTTCAGTATGAGAGATTCAGAGTTGACTGCATTTTTGCTCAGTAATGCATTTATATAAAGGAAAAATCCTGAGTGAGAACCACACCTTTAGATAATATCAAGCAGATATTCTTGTGTCCATCGAGTGGGAAGAGGAAAGGGAAGGAAAGGCAACTGGCTCAAAGGCATGGTTCACACTGATACATGCATCGCAGACCTCAAAATAATATGCTGAATGAAAGAAGCCAGACCAAAAAAGAAAGCATGCTTTAAGATTACAATTCTATGAAACACTAGAAAATGCAATCCAATATATCATGGCAGAAAGCAACAGATCAGTGGTTGCTTGGGGCTGAGGAGCAAGGAGGGGTAGGAGGGAGGGATGACAGAGAGGTACATGGAAACTTTGGGGGCTGATGGCTGTTTACACAATCTTGATTGTGGTGGTAAATCCACAGCCGGATTTAGGTATATGTCAAAGCATATCAAATTGTACATCTTAACTATGTGCAGTTTGTTGCCTGACAAACTCCAATAAAGGTAATTTTTCAGAAAGACCACTGTTCAAGCTTAAAAACAACCCAAAAAACCTAAGATTGAAATCCTCCCCAAAAGTCAACCTGGCTTTCCTGGTTCTTTGATATGATGTAACCCACCAGCCATGACTGACCATGAACCAGCCTAAGGAAAAGTTGATGGGAAAAAAAAAAAAAGCTATAGCCAAACACCCCCACCCCGTGCCAGACACTGCCCAAATACCTGCCTTCTGCTACAGGAAAGGGGCTGCTCCTGACAGCTCCGCTCCACAAAGCGTGAACTTGGTGACCAGTTTCCATGTGATCTATATTCCACTGGCCACCTCAACACTCCCCAGTAACAGCTGGGAGAGGCCCCCACCTCCCACTCAGTTAATGACCCCGTCAGAGCTGGAGCAAGACAGGAAGAAGAAGAGACAAAGAGGATGTTCTCCTCCTGCCTCCAGAGATATTACAGCAACTCAGAATCATTGGTGTCCAGCCCAAGTCAGACAGGAGGAAGTGGGCAGAATGTACCCATGAGGGTGAAAAAATCAAAAAGATGCCAAAAAGACGTGTATGCCACAGGATCCAAAGAGGACTTGCTTCAGGGCTTCCTGGGCTTCTGCCCTACCTGCTAGAAGGATGGAGTGGCAGGAAAAACAACTTTCCTAGGCATGTCAAACTGTTTCCACAGCCTTGAGTCACCGCTCCTTATTCTCTATTGCCATTCCACACCGCTCCAATGGCCCCAGACTGACTCCCAGTGTGGCCGCCCCACCTACATGGGGACACGGTTACCTCACCTCAGAGAAGCTCAGGCTTCTTCCCAGCTAGGTCAGACACCCCACCTCTGTCCCACCACACAACAGCAAACACTCAGCCTCCTTCCCATGCCTTTTCCTGGGGACCTTTCAGATGTGCCACTCAGCCCATCTCTAGTCCACAGTGCTGCCCCAAAAAGTGACCTGCCTGGGTCCCCTGCACGGACTCCTATATCCCTGATTAACAATGGGCCTGCAACCGCTAGCCTTTCTCTGGGGATCTTGAGCGCCTTGCTATTCTGCTGTATGCAGGAGGATCTGCTGCTGCTGCCCTGAGTAATTCTTCTGGGGTTTGCATAAGCTTTGCACAGGGAGGAAAGCTGAGCATCCCACAGGAGCCAGGGCCAGTCAGAAAGGAATGGCTTAGAGATCTTAGGCAGGACAGAAAACATCTTGGGAACAGCTGGAGAAATGAAATGCCCGAAGTTTTCTGGGCCCCAGAATGAGAAGAAAACCACGTCCTTTTCCCAAACAATATTATGACATCCTTACTATCTCAGAAACAAGAATCAAGTCTTGACGAGGTATAAACATAGAGTTTCTAAGTGTGTTCTCGTGGCGACAAAAGATTTCCAGATATTTATCTCTATCAAAAACTTTCCAATCTCCCAGGGGAAGTTTAGAGAAACTAAGAAGGGGAATAAAAAAGAAACAAATGACAAAGCTGAACGGTGTCGTGACTGCCACCAGTTCCAACCGTTCAGCCCGTTCGATACTGCCGGTCTGCTTCCCACTGGAGGTTTTGCATATGGAAAGTGCTGACCTGAAAGATAGGGTCAGGGCTGTAAGAGCCTTAAAATAGGCACAAGCTAGAAAAACTCTGGGCTAGAGCACCCAGAAAACTTTTTCACAGGCCGTGGGTAAATCGCGGTATCACTGAAGTCACCCATTTGCCATAAACAACATTTTGTAAAAGGGGGAGACGAAACTGTGAGCTGGTAACAGGTGAATGGTGGGAAAGTGGAGAGAGACGACCTATCAGTCCTCAAACTGTGCAAATAAATCATGGTGCAGGATCTTGGAGGCCCATGGACAGTGTTCGCATGATCCTACCAGGCGTGCTGGCTCGACTGTAGTTGCGAGGCTGGAGCGCCGGCCTCTGCGGAATAAGGCGCCTACCAGAGGCTTGGGGGGGAAAGGGGGACCTGGGGCCAGAGCAGAGGGAGCTTTCCGCGCAGCTGTGGGGACAGGGCTTGACGGCGGGAGGGCTGGGGGCGTCCACGAGGGGCAGAGCCGCGTATCACAGGCACAGCGGGGTGGGCGGCTCGGGGCACAGACACTGGCTCCCGAGGGCACGCCGGGTGTCGCCCAGAGGCCTGGATCCAGGCAGGAGCAGAGTGCCTGGAGGAGCCGCAGGGGAGCTCGGGGGTGTTGGGGAGCTCCCAGAAAGAAGCGGCTGGGCTGCTTCCCTCGGGATCTCGGGATTTGCCGGTCGCGGGAGGCGAGAACCCGAGGTGCGGAGGGCTCGGGGTAATGTGGGGTCCGGCAGGTGCTTCGCGGGGCTCTCTCTCACCTGCGGAGCACCAGGAAGCTCAAGATGACCAGAAGCAGGAGGCCCAGCGTGCGGCCCGGCCTCCGCCAGAGGCTCCACGTGGTCATCGCCTGTTCTCTGCTCTCGGGGACCAGTGTTCCCACTCTAGCCCGCACTCAGCCGCGCGCGGGAGCCTAGCGCGGGGGGCGGGGCCGCGCGCTGGTCGCCTTGGCAACCGGCCCGCCGGCTCTCATTGGCTGGGGCTCGCGGCTCCGTGCTTCCAACCCTAGGCCCTGCGCAAGCAGGGGCGGGGCTGGGCGGGGAGGGGGCGGGCTGGGACGAGGTCTCGGTAGGGGAGGAGGCTGGCAGGGGCTGGGCGGGCGGAGGCGGGGCCTCATCGGGGACTGGGCGGGGCTGGCGGGGACAGGACCTCGGTAGGGGGCGGGGCTTGGGCGGGGCCTCGGCCGAGGGGGACGGAGCGGGGCTGGGGCGGGGCCTCGGCCGGGGGCGGGGATGGGGCGGGGACAAGGTCTCGGTAGGGGAGGGGACTGGAGGGAGCCAGTCCCGGGCTGGCCGCGGGTCCCCAGGGTCGCGGAGCGGCGCAGTCCGCGGTCGTCCTGCGCGCGTTGCGCAAGCAGGTGCGGGAATGCTGCACCCCCGCTGCCCGGCGCTTGCGTACGGGTCAAACGCCGAGGTAAAGCCACCCCTCGCATCGCTACTTCAGGAAGGTCGAACAAAACGCGTCCGCAAGGCAGGGGCAACCAACAGAATCTTTTAAAACAATTCAGATTCTGAAGCAAACAACTTTTTGAAGTAACAAATCATCCTGTGAAAAGCCGGGATTTTGAAGAACTGTATTTGGGCACATTTCAATGTGGTTCATGTGTGAGTAGGAGTCGTCCAAATATTTTCTGTCTGGTTTCCGCCACTCTTACTCTGGCCTTGACAACAAGCACTTCCAATTTTTTGTTTTAAAAAGGTCCATATAAAACCCTCACATTTTAGGAAAGGAAAAATATAATTCTTATTCCGAAACAGAATTTATGTCCCAAAGAACATCACGTAGTATTTAGGTGCAACTGACACGTGGTAGCAATCACAAACCCAGCTCCTCCCTGGAACAAAATTCAGATTTTACTGAAAGAAACTCGAGGAAAGCCAGTGTTTTCCAGAGCATCCGGGTCTGTCGAACTTCTCCCTCCCATGCTGTGAATTCATTTCCTAAACGCGGGCATAGTTTTGAACTTGGAAAGCCGGCAGGACCCAAATGAAATTGTGGATCTTGGAATGAAGACACGCACGTGGGTGTGAAGGGTCCTTTGTCTAGCATCAAGCACATATTCAGTCAGGGAGCAAAAGTTAAACCCAAGAGACGCAAAAACAAACAAACAAGAGGGGGAAAACGCTGGCAGAACTGGGAAGGATGAGCTGGGCTTGCTGCAATCCGGATCCGACCTCGGCACCGCAGACGTTCCCAGAGGCTCACAGAGAGACCCCGCTCGGGAGGACGCCTCCAAGCCAGCTCCTTTTCCCCATTGGTAAGGCTCTGATTGCTTGATGGCTATGAAGTCTATGAGAAAACATGTTGGTTTAATTAGAATACCAGCTAGCCCCTAAGCATGTGGAGAAATTGTCAAAGCCTAGGGCCTTTGCCTGCAGGGGATCATCCGAAAGACACGCACCCCACATTCATCCTCTGGCTTCTGGTGACGTTGAGCAGTAGCAGAATCTATCAAATACGAGGGAATTCTCAAATGGTTTAAGCAATACAAACATCTCCATTTTTCTTCAAATGTTAGCAAAAACTTAACATGGGTTCTAAAAACGGTGAACTCCTTGGCCAAACCTTGTGTCCTTTGTTTTTATTTGTGTGAGAAAAATATACACAGCTGAGTGTTTTCAAAAAAATTTCCCCTTAACCTTGTGAGAAGTTCAGAACCAGGGACACACCCTGCTCACAGTCTAGGAACAATTTTACTTTAACTGTGCTTAATGATGCCAGAGAGTGCTACAAAGGTAGCACCCACCCAAGATGTTTCTTGCTGAGAGGCGGAGACTTT
>NW_022436956.1:928817-1015021 GCF_009761245.1 Sapajus apella
AGTGCTGGGCTTACAGGCATCAGCTACCATTCCCATCCTGAGACTTTCGTTTTTTTAAACATTAGCAAGATACTCATTCAGTGTCTCCTTTCCAAAATGTTTAGTGATCTTAACCCAAAGCAGACAGCGAAAATAGTAAAATCCCTGGGAACAAAAGCTACAGTTACAATGTACTGGCATTAGAGTGATGTCACAAAGTGGTCTGGCAAAGTGCTTGGCTTGGTAATGAATCCTCTCTATGGTCATTACAATTTGTCAGTTATTTATTTATTTATTTATTTATTTTTTTTTGAGACGGAGTTTCACTCATGTTACCCAGGCTGCAGTGCAATGGCGCGATCTCGGCTCACCGCAACCTCCGCCTCCTGGGTTCAGGCAATTCTCCTGCCTCAGCCTCCTGAGTAGCTGGGATTACAGGCACGCGCCACCATGCCCAGCTAACTTTTTGTATTTTAGTAGAGACGGGGTTTCACCGTGTTGACCAGGATGGTCTCGATCTCTTGACCTCGTGATCCACCCGCCTCGGCCTCCCAAAGTGCTGGGATTTTAGGCTTGAGCCACCGCGCCCGGCCCAGTTACTTTTTAATACATAAATGTGGTAGAATTAGATCTCTGGCTAAGATCTTCAAAGGCTGAGCCTGAAAAGTGATAGTGGAGGCCTGCTACAGCTAAGGATCAAGTTCTGTGCACCCCTCCCCGATGTAATGACTCCTCATAAAGAGGAGTCATCCTCTTTCCAGGCCTTCTTTCTAGTGTCCAGGGTTTAGAAACTATACGAAGTGCTTTTAAAAAAAAATTAAATCCTGTTGATATGCCATGCCATTGTTCTAAGTCAGAGCTCCAACAGACCCAGAGGGCATAGTTTCTTCCTTGAAAATTCCTATGTCACACACAATCTGTGGAAAAACAGAAAAACACACAAAATGCACACACACAGGAGAATAAAAACCACATTCATTCAGAGTCAGTGTAGTGAAGTCGTGAGAGAAAAGGGATCATATCAAACTAATCTCATTTGCTATTTCACTTTTTATTTTTAGTAGGTAACAGGTTTACCGATCAGTTATTCATTCACATAACTCATTTTTGTGGGCATTCTGCTAATGCTTTAAATATAGTATATCTGAATTTTAGGAAATCACTGGCAACATTTCTCTTAGTCGTGAGAATAAGATGAAAAATTGTGGCCTTCTATGATCCTACAGTCACTTGGGCTCCTGGACCAAGATATAACCCTCTCCTCCCCACGTCCTCCTATGGAGAGACACCTCTGACCAGCACTCCCCATCCACCCTCCACTCAGGAGGAGCAAAGTCCAGTTACGATGTCAAGTTGCCAAAGGTGTTGAACAAAGAAATTAAGAACACGGGAATTCCTGGGAATAAAAGAGGGCCATTTCAACCCTAGACAAAAAGAAAATAACAAGACCTGGAATGGAGATTTGGTCTTGGAAAAAGAAAAGAGAAGGCTGATCTAAGTTAAGGGAAGCAGACAAAGTTTTTGATCCCCAAAGATGTGTGTGAGTGGGACTGGAAGCAGCCTGCGCACATCGGGGAGGGGTGCACAGAACTGGATCCTTAGCTATAGCAGGCCTCAACTATCACTTTTCAGGCCCAGCGTTTGAAGATCTTAGTCAGAGATCTAATTCTACCACATTTATGTATTAAAAAGTAACTGACAAATTGTAATGACCATAAACAACATGCTGAACACTGTTTCATATGCCTGGGTTATATCAGTGGACAAAACAAAGATCTTCTCTTTGAAACTTCTGTTCTAGCTGGGGAAGAAAGACAACAAAAATTAACAGAATGAATAAGTAAACTGTGGAGTATATGAAAAGATAATAAGCTCCATTGCAAAAATTTAAAAAGTAATAAGGGGGCTGGGTGCAGTGGCTCATGCATGTAATCTTAGCACTTTGGGAGGCCGAGGCTGGCAGATCACTTGAGGTCAGGAGTTCAAGACCAGCCTGGCTAACATGGTGAAACCCCGTCTCTACTAAAAATACAAAATATAGCCAGAAATTGCTTGAAGCCTGGAGGCAGAGGTTGCAGTGAGCCAAGATCATGCCACTGCACTTCAGCCTGGGCAACAGAGAGAGACTCTGTCTTTTAAAAAAAAACAAGTAATAAGGGAAGGAGGACTGGGAATGCGGTGGGGAGGGTGTGCAGAAAGGAGGTCTCCCTGGAAAGACATTAGCTGAACAAGAATCTGAACACAGTGGGAATTCTCCATGCAAGCGAATCAATATCTAACCTGGAGGAGGCACTGCCCAAGCAGAGAGAACAGCTCGTACCAATGCCCTCAGGAAGGAGCATGACCTGGTGTCCTCCTAAAAGCTAGGGGGACAATGTGGGAGGTGATGGTGAGAAGGCAGGAGATGAGGAGAGAGAGATGCAAGGGCCTGGTCATGCAGGGCCTTTAAGAGAAGGGCTTTGACTCTGAATGAAATGAGAGCCACTGCAGGGTTTGAACATGGCCGTGATGATAACTTAGAAGGATCACTGGTACTGTGCAGGAATCCCTGTGGGAGACTATGCTGGCTCAGCAGACAGCGATGGAGGTAGTAAGAAGTGTTGGATTTCTGGAAGTATTCAGAAAGCAGACACAAGAGGGTTGTTGCAATTCATGGATTGTTTGTGGAGGGAGAGAAATAAAGGGGGCTTAAGAATGTCCTCCACAGGCTGGGCCTGAGAGACAGAAGTGCTGGTCACTGTGACCTGAGACGGGGAAGAACACTTTGCGAGTATGGGGGGACATCAGTAGCTAAGCTCTGACCTACTGCATTGGAGAAGTCTGGGAGGCATCTGAGTGGAGACACCCCACAGGCTGCTGAATATCAATCCTGATGAACCAGAAAAGATGTCTGGATGGAGATACAAATTTAGGAGTTGACAGAGTTAATATTTAAAGGCAAGAACCTGCACCAATGAACAAAGTGCAGGCAGAGAAAACGGACTGAGGACAAGCCTTGGCATACCTGCTACTGAGAAAAGACAAGGAACCACACCGCCAACAGGTAAGATTAAAGACATACTGAGGAGGCCGGCATGGTGGCTCACACCTATAATCCCAGCACTTTGGGAGGTCGAGGAGGGTGGATCACTTGAGGTCAGGAGTTCGAGACTAGCCTAGTCAATGTAGTGAAACAGAATCTCTACTAAAAATGCAAAAATTAACTGGACGTGGTGCTGGGTGCCTATAACCCAGCTACTCAGGACGCTGAGGCAGAAGAATTGCTTGAACCCAGGAGACAGAGGTTGCACTGAGCCGAGA
This sequence comes from Sapajus apella, assembly GCF_009761245.1. Taxonomy (NCBI): domain Eukaryota; kingdom Metazoa; phylum Chordata; class Mammalia; order Primates; family Cebidae; genus Sapajus; species Sapajus apella. The sequence continues at coordinate 932,097 of NW_022436956.1, forward strand.
TTATGCCACCACACTCCATCCTGGGCGACAGAGTGAGACTCCAGCTCAATAAAAAAAAAAAAAAAAAAGAAAAAAAGGAGGACGAGGAGGAGGAGGAGGAGAAGGAGAAGAAAACAAGACAGACTGAGGATTGACCAGCGGATTTAGTATGTGGCAAATGTTGTTGAACTGAACACAGGCAGTTTGGGTGTACTTGAGGCTCATGGGATTTGGGAAGCCAACTGGAATGGGTTCAGAAAGAAAGGGTGAAGAGAAATCTAAGACAGTCAACGTAGATGACTCATTCAAGGATATAGGCTAGAGCGGGGAAACATAGGCTGGGTGTGGTGGCTCAGACCAGTAATCCCAGCACTTTGGGAGGCTGAGGCAGGTGGATCACCTGAGGTCAGGAGTTCGAGACCAACCTGTCCAACATGGTGAAACCCCATCTCCACTAAAAATACAAAAATTAGCTGGATGTGGTGGCGAATTCCTGTAATCCCAGCAACTTCGGAGGCTGAGGCAGGAGAATCACTTGAACCCGGGAGATGGAGACTGCAGTGAGCCAAGATGGCACTACTGCACTCCAGCCTGGGCAACAAGAGCAAAATTCCATCTCGAATAAATAAATAAATAAAGGAAACACATAAATGAGATCATAGCTGGGGCAGAAGAGGGAACTGAATCAAGGCCTGTGGGCTGTTTTCATTTCTACCGCAGCATGCTTGTACACTCAGAGTGATCCTGATCAGCAGACAAAGCAGGTGAGGTAGGAGAGACCATAGAGAATTTCTGGCGTGAAATCCTTGAGAAGGTGAAGTGTAGGGACAGGGCGACCAAGTGAACGGATTAGCTTTAGGTCGGAGCACATGGGACAGTTTAAGGCCTCACTGCATTCTTGGCAACAGAGTGATCGCTGAGGTTAATTTTAAACCCACAGCGTGTGAGAGAGGCATGTCTTTGGAATGTGTTATTACTATCAGAACACAGTTAGCCCTCTGTATCCGTGGGTTCCGCACCTGTGGATTCAACTCACCATGGATTAAAGATACAATTTTGTAAAAAATTCAATCTAGGGTGGAGGGAGTAGAGATAGTTAGTGGGTACAAAAATATATTTAGATAGAATGAATAAGATCTAGTATTTAATAGCACAACAGCGTAGCTGCAATCAACAATAATTTATCATACATTTAGAAATAACTCTAGGAGGCAGAGCAAGGTGGCTCCCGCCTGTAATCCCAGCACTTTGGGAGGCCGACCTCCAAATCAAGAGGTCAGGAGTTTGAGACCAGCCTGACCAACATGGTGAAACCCATCTCTACTGAAAATACAAAAATTAGCCAGGCATTGTGGCGCACACCTGTAATTCCAACTACTCATGAGGCTGAGGTAGGAGAATAGCTTGAACCCGGGAGATGGAGGTTGCAGTGAGCCAAGATTGCACTACTGCACTCCAGCCTGGCAACAAAGCAAGAGTCTGTCTCAAAAATAAATAAATAAATAAATAACTGTAGGAGTATAATTGGATGGTTTGTAACACAAAGAAAGGATAAATGCCTGAGGTGCTGACCACTTCATTTACCTTGATGTGATTACTATGCATGGCATGCCTGTATCAAAATACCTCATGTACCCCATAAATATGTACACCTACTATGCACCCACACATTTTTAATTAAAAAAAGAAAGCTACAAAAAAATCTATACTAAACATGTACAAACTTTTTTCCTGTAATTATTCCCTGAACAATACAGTGTAACAGCTGTTTACACAGCATTTACATTAGATATTATAAATAATATATATTCCAACATTAATTTATATTATACTAATAAATAATGTTAGAAATAATCTCAAGATGATTGAAAGGATACAAGAGAATATGTGTAGATTATATGCAAACACTGCCTCATTTTATTTCAGGGACTTGAGCATCTGTGGATTTTGGCATCCACAGGAGATCCTGGAACGAGTCCTCAGGTATACTGAAGGACAGCTGTATTCACTTTGAAATGCAAGTATGCATTTGAGATATGACATAAAGTGAAACATTAAAATTTCATCAATAGGTTAATAAAGCAATTATTGATTCTTATAAAAAATATTGATTTAATATCCAAAAACAATTATTAAGAACTTTCAAATATTGAAGCACATAAGGAAATAGATTGACAGTTTACATGAATATTGAGAGCTTTATAACTTTGGGAGAATATATCCTCTTTAAGCCAACAATGTATTTAAAAAAGTTAAAATATAAAATATGTGTATAAAATATGTAAACATTTTATATCATATGATGTACAAATTTAAATGTATAAGTAATAAATATATATTAACATAAAGATTATGTTGTCATAATTTTTATCATTTTAGAATTGCTTGATGAATATCATTTATAACACTAAACAACATGCGTGCCTTTTATAAATCAAATTTATTTTTATTATTTAATATCACTCAGGCCATGAATCTTTGAAGAAAAAGTCTCCTTTGAAAAAAAAGTATTCTTTTCCAAAAGAGTAAGGATATCAGTATCCTTCTTCTTGCCCAGGCTACAGACCTTTCCATTCCCCTCAATTGAGTACGGAAGGCAGAAGTGAAACTTGTTTTTACAGCAGCTGCATCTATAATAAATCATTTTCAATTCAGACAGAACAAAGAACAGGCAAAGTACAAAGATAAAATGATAGTGGTAGGCAATAAATAGGCACGTTATGTTCTCACTAATCTAACTTCAAAGGACAGACTTATAATAATACTTTTAAAAGGTAATTTCTTATAGCTTTGAGTCTGTGGAGACTAAATAAAAAGCTTCTCAGAATAATTGCTATATCCTGGTATTTTCAGTAGTTTTTTGGCTACCAAAGAATTGTTTAAATCTGTCTAAGTTATGTCTCCAAGGTACAAAACTCCTTCTACAAAACATGCTACTAAAATATGTTTTCCTGACTTATATTTTACTGTGTATCAGTTGGTGATATTATTAAATATCCATGTCTTATATCAGATATTTGGATATGCAGAAACAAATAGAAGTTGCCTTAAAATTTGGTACAGTAGCTTAATGAAAATTTTAACAATTCTTCCCCTTTATTCTTTGCCATGATTTCTGAGTATAGCACAACAATCCAAGAAATAGTTATAAAAAATTAGGAAATAAAGTTGCCATGCAATTGTCATTGGCAAAGAAAAAACAAACATGGCTAAGGCCATAAGTGGCTTAGGAATTACAAATGTATAATTGCTTCATTCATGACTTTTAGCTCTGCATTTAGAAAGAAATTTCAGCACAGTTTAAGGTAGGGGCTCTTCAGCCAACATCAAAGTCCGTGACATACAAAAGATTTTGAAACTCTCTTATCTCTTTATGCAAGACATTCAGAAAGGTTGAATAGCAACTAATACATGCTTTTAAAAAAAGCGTAAGCAAAAAAAAAAAAAAGGCTTAATATTATGCTTTACAGAGAGTAACAGCAACACAGGCCTTATAAGCAACTAATGATTTATTTGCTGAAATTTGCTAAAGAAGTAAACCCAGTGATATGGCCAGAGAGAAGTTACCCTTCCATGACACCTGATGAAAGACACTACCACCTTTCTGTGGAAATGAAAGCTGAAATGCACATAAAATTTCAGAGATTTTTTTTTTTTTTTTTTTGAGATGGGGTCTCGCTCTGCCACCCAGGCGGGAATGCAGTGGTGCAATCTCGGTTCAGTGTAACCTCCACCGCCCAGGTTCACGCAAGTCTCCTGCCTCAGCCTCCTGAATAGCTGAGACTACAGGCACCCACCACTATACCTGGCTTATTTTTTTTTTTTTTTTTTGTATTTTTAGTAGAGACAGGGTTTCACTATGTTGGCCAGGCTGGTCATGAATGCCTGACCTCAAGTGATCCACCCACCTTGGCCTTTCAAAGTGCTGGGATTACAGCCATGAGCCACTGCACCCAGCTGATTTTTGTCATCTTAAAGTCCAGGTGCATTACTTCATTGCTATATGTTTGAATTCAGTGTTTAAGAGGACATTACAGATGGATATGTTGCATGGTTGTTGTTAAGTTTAGATGTTGCAGATGTTACATCTTAATATATAATTTGTACTCATGATCATCACGATTATTAGTTCTGCTTTCCTCCTTTACACTACATTTTCCAGAGTTCATAGGTTTATCACTACATCCCCAGACAATAAAGTTTTACGTAGAAATGTGGACGTACCTGACAGAATTTTCTTCCATTGAGATAGTCATTCAGACTAGTGGGAGAGAAGATAATCTGACACCTTTATCTTCATTCCAAACAGAGGGTTCTCTTCCCTCTGGACACCAGATTACTTACTAAATTACTCAAAAGCCCTAGGCACTATATTTAACAGGTTGATAAGATTTGGTTATAAAGCATTGGTTTGAATTTAGGCCAAGTGCTGTGTTTTGTATATAAGAAAGTGCTTGGTTCCCAATGGTACCATTTTTTTTCAAATGGTACCACTGGCTTTCAGAGTGATTGGGATATTCATGTGTGTGTGGCTAATCTAGCTAACATCGACCCACTATCATTAGTAGCCTTGACTATAACCAGATAGACAGGGAGTAAGAAGACACAGAGGACCCTGTGCTAAGCTTTGTTGTCACACGTGATGTCTGAAACAAATGACCAAATTGCTGTTCCTTCTCTGATTGGATGTGACACACAGGCTCACATAGTTGAAGGGAAATGCCTAAAGGCATTGCTCATTTCCCTCTGCTTTTCCCTACTCCTACATATACAGAGAGAAAGAGAGAAAGAGAGAGGACAGAGACCAAGAGTTTGCCCATGAGTACACACAGTACTCTCTGGCATGGGGAAATCAATATCCTTACTCTTCCCCAGGCTACAGACCTTCCCATTCCCCCCAATTGAGTATGGGAGGCAGAAGTGAAACTTGTTTTTATTTTATTCACATCTACTTAATGATTGATAGTCTTAACATAAATGCTCTTCCCCAAAAATGACTTACAGATGAACTCCAGTAACCCAAAAAATGTGTTCAGACACGGTTTTACAGCATTGGCTTGTCTGTAGATTCGATGTCTGAGCCACTCACCATCTTCTCAAACAAGATGACCTGACAAGAAAAGAAAGATTGATAGTGGGAAAGGTGAAACGTATTTAGTACAGGATGAAACAGACACTGCAACTCACATTGATCTGAAAGTTTATGAGATCTCAAGGCAGAGATTAGAGTGACACACCTCATTGTCTTCTGGATGAAGCCAGGCTCCAGGAAGGTACAGTGTTTTCTGAGGCCCAATATTCCAATATCGCCCAAGGTTACGTCCATTGATGAACACGAATCCATAATTCCAGTTCTGAAAGGAATGGTGGCTTGAGATGCAGAAATAGGTTCACATTAGCAAGGTAAAACCTAAGGCACTTGGGGAGTGAGACCAAGACTGAGACACTTCATGGCACTCAAAGGGAGGTGAGTTTAGAGTGGGATGTGATCTGGAACTCCTACCTTGCTGTCTAGGAACGAAAGAGAAAAACATAAATAGAACTAACCCTTTAATGGTAAGGCTGCTGTTGCTTCTGTTATGTGATATATAATGTTATATATTTTAAAGAGCAGATCTTCTACTTCTAGAAATAAATACTAGGTAATACTGATGAACACCACTGCTGACAGCAGTTATTAATATAAAAGCTGCACATTTTTTAAAAATCTACTTGCAATGTAATGAAGAATTACAGAACCAAGATCTAGAAGAAGAAAATGGAAAGACAAGAGACATCCAGGCAGTTTTTCCACTAGAGGCACTTGCTTATTCTGGGATATAACAAAAAGGTCTAGTGTGTAAAATTGGACTCCCTGAAATACTCAAAATTAAAGGCCAAATTTGCTGAAGTGGATTTCAAATAAAGTAGTTATGTGCTATGTATAAGAGAATCATCAAAAACATAAGGTATTGAAAAAATAAAAGAAAAACAATGGATAAATATATGTAAATCCTAACCAAAAGGAAGTTGCTATAGTTCTGTTAATATTCAGAAAAATAATGCTTTAAGGCAAGAAGCATTATTAGAGATAAACAGGAACATTTCATGACGGTAAAAGTCTTAATTTACCATAAATCTACATATAACATACATAAGGAAAATAAAAGCATAGATTCAAAACATATCAGTGAAATTGACAGAATAATAAACAGAAATAATTTTACAACCATAGTGGGAAATTTTATACAATCTTTCAATAGTCAATAGGCAAAGCAAATAAAAATAAAGATATAAAACATTGGAAAAAGATGATTAACAAAATTGAATGAATTGTCATAACAGAACATTGATTTAACATCTACAGTATACACACATTCTTTCAGGTATACCTCAGAATATTTGCAAGCTGGACCGTGTGTCTTCACATAATCTTCTCAGACTATAATGCAGTTAAGCAAGAAATTGATAAAAAGATAACTGTAAAATGTCCAAATTCTTGGAAATTAAGAAAAGCACTTCTAAATAATCCATAAGTCAAATGAGAAATGACAAAGGAAGTTGGAAATATTATAATTCATTGATGATGACAATAAAATACATAGAAAGTTATAGGGTCTAAGACTATCAGCAGATTTTTCAGCAGAAACCTTGCAGGCTAGCATGGAATGGACCAATATATTTAAAATGCTGAAAGCAAAACAACTGGCAACCAAGGATACTACATCCAGCAAAATTGTCTTTCAAAAATGAAGAAGACTTAAAGACTTTCAGACAAAAACTGAGGGAGTTCATCACCACTAGACCTGCCTTACAAGTCTGCCTTACAAGACTCAGGAAGTTTGGCCCTAACCTGCAGGAAAATTTGCTGGCCTTCTCTTTTTTTGCCTGCCAGCTCCTTACAAAAACAAAAAATGCTAAAGGAATTCCTTCAACTTGAAAAGAAAGGTCCTTCAACATTACCAAGAATGCACAAAAAATATAAACTTATTGGTAAAGATCATCAAGTTTCTCCCCAGCAACAACATGGTCCCCAGAGTGGTCTGCAGCTTTCGAACAGTACTGCCAGGATGTCCAGCACCTCAGGTTGACTACTACCTGCCAAATTAGCACCTTCAGCCTACACTACTTCCCTTAATATGGGAAGAAACACAGCCCTACTATAGCAAAGTTCTGGTCCCAGGGAAGCTTCTCAATGTCCCCGAAAACATGGAAGTTGTCATTATGTGCAAGTCCTTGTGAAACATGTGACCTTCAACAATCCACACAGCCTATGAAGGAAAAGTGACATTCCAAATTAAAATTTAGAGGTGAAAGAGGAAGAATATGTATTTCATAATTCCTGGCAGACTCAAGAAGATTGGCCCTAACCTGCAGGATAATTTGCAGACCATCTCTTTTGTTGGGCTTAATTTGCCTGCCAGCTCCTTACAAAATCATCCTTAAGATATTCTAAAATACCAATACTGAAGTCAATTTGATACCTTCAGAGGACCACCTACACGTGAAGTGTTGACCGTTAGTATCAGCTGTTTCTTATGAAACATTTATTATTTTTTAGATAGAATCTGTAGTTATGATTGAAACGTTAGGCTAACATGGCAACCCTAAAGCAGCAGCTATCCAACTAATAAGACCCTAAAATGATTCATCTCTTTCTATATAGACATCACTTGTCTCACTACAACTTATTTTTTCTGTATTTCAATATGAACCATTACCCATATCATAGAAAGTATAATACAAAAATTCATGATGCACTGATATGAAATATGGCTTATAATTACACACATTCTGAATTCTTACAGAATGTAATTCCTAAGTCATGAAAATCAAATATATTAAATTTATTCTTATTCTACGTAAAAAAAAAAAAAAAGAAAAAGAATGGGATTCATTTCCAGTGTAAGCAAATCCATAAAGATAATAAAAAGATTGCGGTTGCTGGGGGGTAGGAGGTACGGAAAATGGGGAAATCATTGCCAAATGTTACAGGGTTTCCTTTAGGATAATGAAAATGCATTTGAACTGCAGATAGTGGCCTCACAGCATTGTGAAGGCACGAAATGCTACTTAATTGTTCACTTTAACAGAGTTAACATTATGTTATGCAATTTTACCTCAAAAAATCTTTTTAAAACTTACGGGACGCAACCAAATCCATGCTTAATTGATGATTCGTAACCTAAATTCATATAATTAAAAAGAATAAAGACTAAAAATCCAGTATCTAAGTATCTGTGTCAAGACATTATAAAAATAAAGCAAATTACTCCTAAACTAAGAAATTGAATAAACAAAATAATAAAGATAATGACAGAAATTAAAGAATCAGAAAAGAAATACATATATAGTAAGAGTCATAGCCAAACACTGCACTTTGAAAGATTAATAGAATTGATAGTGTTCTGGTCAGAATTATCAAGAAAAAACAGTGCATCAATATCCTATAATAAATGACAAGGGGAATGCTACTACCGATGATCTAGACATCAAAAACAAACATTTTAAAGGCAACATATTTAAAAATTTAGATTAAGTGGTAAAATTTCCAGAAAAATATATTTTCTCAAAGCTCACTTTAAAACAAAACATAAATAGTATTTTAAGCTTTCAGTAATTGAATCCACACTTACAAACTTTCTCAAAAAGAAAATGCCAGCTCTGAAAGCCTTCACCAATGAACTCCATTAAATGTTTGGGGGTTTTTGGGGTTTTTTTGAGATGGAGTCTTGCTCTGTAGCCCAAGCTGGAATGCAGTGGTGTAATCTCGGTTCACGGCAATCTCTGCCTCTCGGGTCCCGGTTCAAGCCATTCTCTTGCCTCAGCCTCTGGAGTAGCTGGGATTACAGGCACGCGCCACCATGCCTAGCTAATTTTTGTATTTTTAGTAGAGATGGGGTTTCACCATGTTGGCCAGGCTGGTCTTGAACTCCTGACCTAGTAATCCACCCGCCTCGGCCTCCCAAAGTGCTAGAATTACAGGTGTGAGCCACCGTGCCTGGCCCATTAAATGTTTAAGAAGTAATACTTGTCTTACACAAATTTCCCCCCTAAATTCCTTTATGAGAGCCCTAAACCTTGGCAACAAAACCTGACAAAGATATCTCAGCCATGAACATAAATACAAAAAAGTCTTAATTATTCATCATAGACAAGCACTCGATATCATCTAAGTGTTCAGAAAAAGTAAAATGGTTAAATAAATTAGGGTGTATTTACTAAAGGAACCCATTACAACAGTGAAAATGAACAAGTCACTGCAGCATCAATAAATGACTGAACCTCACAATGTTGAACAAAAGAAGACATATGAAAAAGAATATTCCCTGTACGATTCCATTCACAAAAAGTCAAAATAGGGGACACTGGCCTGGAGTGTTAGAAGTCAAGGTAGCAGAGACCTTTGGAGAGAAAAGGGACAGCGGTTGGGAGGGGTGTTCACGGTATTTTTAAATTTCGGTGATAACTACATGGTGCTCATTTTGTGATCATTTGTTGATCTGTACATTCACATTTTATATGTTTATGTTATTTATATATATTTATACAGAAAAAAATATTCTAGGTAAAAACTAACCTACCAACTCACCCCCCCAACACACACAAAAGCAAGTTGCAGAATACAGTACGTGTCACAATTCTATTAGTGTAAAAATAATTGTGTATGTGTGTGTTCAGACAAAGGCATATATAAAAATGTACCACTGTTGGCAGTGTTGAGTTCTGAGAAGCAGAGGCGAATTGGAATGGGGTGGGTTGGGAATCTTCAGGCTTTGCTCTCTCCCTCTTGTTATTGTTTGAATTTGTAATTGTTTTGATGTGATATTCTCTAAGTAATGATAAGTTAGTTGGACTGATCAATGTTGGAAGGTTTGGCTGGAGGTGAGGAAAGAAGAGGAAAAGAAGAAAGGGAGTATTCCCCAGGAACACTGGCTTTGCTTCAGGACCCTAAAAATAAATCGGTGTTTGAAACACCAGGGCAGCAGAGGGTGCCACCTACCAGCAGGCTCAGGAAGGTGTCCTTAGGAGAAGGGCCAGCCCTCAAGGTCCCACGGTAGAAGGCGGGGCCCGGGTGGCTGTCTGGGACAGGCCTCCAGGTGGCGGAGCGGAGCCTAAAAGGAAGGCCAAGCATGTGGGAGAGGAAGTCCCCTCCCCACCCAGTTCCCAGGACTGAACCCAGGTGGCCTGGGCCGGGCCTAGGAGTCTGTTTCAATGAGCTAGAGCAGACTAGACACGTTAAGATCGGAATCAGGTCGCTTGCTCCAGGACTCTAGTTCTGATGCTGAAGCACTCGACAGCCTGGAGTAAACCACTCAGTCTCTGTACCTTGGGCTCGTCACCCGCAGTGAGGAATGCGAAATCTCAGAGTTCCCTGATCACCGAAGTGTGCACTGGGGGCCGGCCGGAGCATACCTCTCAAAGAAGCTCATTTTCATCTCCAGGGAGTAGATGGTAAAACCCTCCAGGGAAGAGTTATTGATGCTCACAGACCCAGTTATTCCTGCAGATAGGAGGCAGGAAAGAGACTATGAGCCAGGACTGGGTATTCTCCAGCGTAGCGGACAAAGAAACGCAGATGTGTACGTGCCTTAGGACAGGGGCTCAGCCAGGAGGGCAAATGTTTGTCTGACCTGCCATGAGTACTGGAACTTTCCCTGAAACTCCCAAAAGGAGACTGGCCCTGCTCCAGAACAAGCCAGCACTGAACACCCTGGCTCCACCCTCTGGCCCTGGAGATCCAGGGAAGGCAAGACAAGCCTGAGGGGCAGACTTTGTATCTCTGCTCCCGGGGCCTGGGAAGCTCACAGCTGAGAGGCTGGTTTATCCCTCCCAACCCCAGCAAGCAGCCTGGGTCTTCGGGTCTGAGTAACTGAGGAGAGGCCACAGCCAGAGCCCACCTTTCCGCTCATTCTGTATCTGCCATGAAAAATTGACTCGTCCTTGATTCTCCACCAGGATCCTCAGGTATCTGCAGACCTGCTGGGACAGGCCAGTTTATGGAGACCAAGCAGCTATGGAGGGCACCTACCCTACAACCCTTTTTTTTCTCTGAGTTCCATTTGGAGACACAAATGGGAGAAAAGGAAACTCCAGAGCCCAGCAGTCTTCCCTGTCACCTAAGGACCCCCTTGTGTTCCTATTCCATAGTCAATCTTCCCTTTCCCTTCTGCTGATCCTACTGGGAAAGGCAGAGAGACTCAGCTATGCCTCTAGCCAACTCTAAAGGCACAGAAACCCAACCAGGGGCTGAGGACCGACCAGTCAGGGCTTAGTGAGGAAATCCCCCTCCCACTGCGGCATGCACGTGGTAGCTTCTGACGGGTCAGGGCCTAGGAGGCACTTAGGCTTCCAGCCCTGCACACCTCCTGCTACAGCTCCAGGTGAGGAGCAGGACCAACAGCAGGGGTGGAGAAGGGAGGCTGACTGTCTCATGACCAGGCTCTGTCTGCATTTGAGGGCGGTGGAGGGCGTCACCTGGCCTCTCAAATTACATACCCTGAGTTCAGGAATGTGCAGGTTCTGGTTATTCTCATTAAGAATCCCTATCATTGTCTCATCCAAAAACACCTGCAAAAGAAGAGCCAGCATCAGACTGCGACGCCCACCTGAAGAAAGGGAGAAGAGAGGCTGAGATTCTGGCAGCAGGAGGTCAGTATGAAGGCAGGGGCCAGCTGTGGTGCTCACAGATGGCCCCAAGAGATTCTCAGTGGTGCTAAAGCAGAAACCAAGTCTATTTGGCCTGACTTTTTATTCCCAATGCCTCCCATATAGTAGGTCATCAGAGAGCAACATGTGTCCTCAATCAACCACCCTGCCCAACAGCATGGGGAGGTGACGCATTTTGCTTCCCACACAGATAGCCTGCTCGCCCTACCTGTGCCATGTCGCGAGCGTGGGCACAGAGGCGGCCTCCGGAGCAGATGGACTTCTCATATAGGACAAGCCCGTAGGACTGGCCGCTCCCATTGTTTATGGGAAGGTTCTCCATGTTGACGGGCTGATGTGACCTGACTGGCTATGAGGAGAAATGGCAGGAGCAGAAGCCCAAGGGCTGAGCAGTCAGGATCCTCCTTCCTAAGACCCTGTCATGTGATGTGGTCCCACCTAATGGTCCCCAAGGGTTCTTTGAATGGGAAATGATAAAATACATGACATGTGATAATGTCTGTGCTTATGTCTCCACTGCTCAGGAAACTCAGGGGATTGAAGGGCATGGTGACACGGGAGCAATCGCTATAATCCTAAGAACTGATTAACAGAGGAAATAGCTGGGGCACAGGGGCTCACGCCTGTAATCCCAGCACTTTGCGAGGCCGAGGCAGGTGCATCACTTGAGGCCAGGAGTTCGAAATCAGTCTGGGCAACGTAGTGAGACCCCACATCTACAAAAAAGTTAAAAGTTTAGCTGGGCGTGTTGGTGTCCTCCCGTAATCCTAGCTACTCAAGAGGCTGAGGTGGGAGGATTGCTTGAGCCCAGGAGTTCAAGGCTGCAGTGAGCCACGATTGTGCCACTACATTCCAGCCAGAGCAACAGAGCAAGACCCTGTCTCAAGAAAAAAAGAGTAAATAAACTCTATTCTAAAATTGCTGAAGTCTAGCAATGAACTATGCGCCAAGAAAATGTTTATTTCATTAAATTAAATTGAGTTACATTAAATAAATTTAGTTTTTTTAGTGTACCAGTCACCACCTTTTCTCTAAAATAATGATAGCAGAGGTGAAACCAATGTGAATTCAAGGGCTACTGTTTCCGTTCCAAACAGCTTTCACCTGTCCTCAAAATAGGACAGGAAGGCTGATGGGAACGGACGAGCAGCAACCCAGGAAGTTCAGGCCCAGCTGCTGGCAAAGCATGGGCAGAAGCTGGTCTCCAGATCCCAGCCCGGTGGCTTTTCCTACGTGGATTCCACAAGGACCACAAAGTGCAAACAGCAGCATCCCCAGATAGGTTCGGCTGAGCAGGGACCCAGGATCCTCTGACATCCTGCCACCCTCCCAGGGACCCAGGATCCTCCAACATCCTGCCCCACTCCCAGGGACCCAGGATCCTCCGACATCCTGCCCCACTCCCAGGGACCCAGGATCCTCCAACATCCTGCCCCACTCCCAGGGACCCAGGATCCTCACGACATCCTGCCCCCCTCCCAGGGACCCAGGAACCTCTGACATCCTGCCCCCTTCCCAGGGACCCAGAATTTTCTGACATTCTCCCGCCCCTACCCTGCACACTGACTCCAAGGTCAAACCCCTCATGGTCCACCCAGAAGGAGCTGGTGGCTTTTGTCCCACAGTTCTAAATTTGAATGAAATGCAGATGATTTGTTTTCCCACTTCCCAATATAAAGTTTCCTGAAGGAATCCCCTACCCCATCTCTCCAATGGCCACTGCTCCTCCTGTGGCCAATGAGCACTCACCTCATTTAAGTAGGCTAGGGCATCCCACAGCGGGAGGAACAGCGAGGGCCTCACGGGGGGATATGCAGCCTTGGGAGTAAGTTTGGGTACTTGGGGCAGGGGAATTGCTGCAATGAAGATGGGGCACAGGGCAAAAAGTGCCTGAGATGACCACTGCCTTCTCTAAGCCCCCTCCCCTGTGCCTATCCAGCATGGCTTTTGCTTTTGTATTGGGGGTTACTATGTCATCCATGGTACTAAGAGCTTTACAAAGGGTAACTTAATCTTCACAGTCATCACAGGAGACCAGGGCTACTACCTTTATGTTTCAGTGAAGAAACTGAAGCTTAAAATGCTTAGAAACCCTTATTTTTAAAAAAACACACAGATTTTAAGCAGGAAACCCAGGGTTGGAAGTTAAAGTTTCCCTTATTCTCAGGAGCTCAGTTAAACTCCTGCCCACAAGGGAGACCCTTGCCATCCTCACTCTTCCACAGAACAGAGACTCCTTACAAGGAGGGTTGGCCCATAAGGTAAACGGGTGCTGAGTACCTGAGAAAGATCCAAAGAGTTTTTGAAGCTTGAAATATTTTTCTGTGTAATCGCCAGCCTCCGTGAGCACAGCATCATAGTCTGCAAGACACCAGGGCCAGTAACGGGCCATGTAGTCTCCACAGCAGGCCCTGTTTCAGCAGCGCTGACAGGATACAGCCAGGGCCACTGAGAGTGAGAGAGAAGGAAGACACCTTCCATCCCACGTGGCAGTGTAATGCCAACCTAGACATCTTCCATCCCACGTGGGAGTGTAACGCCAACCTAGACACGTTCCATCCCACGTGGGTGTGTAATGCCAACCTAGACACCCTCCATCCCATGTGACAGTGTAACGCCAACCTAGGCACCTTCCGTCTCACATGGGAGTACAACGCCAACCTAGACACATTCTGTCCCATGTGGGAGTGTAAAGCCAACCTAGACACATTCTGTCCCACGTGGGAGTGTAAGACCAACCTAGACACCCTTCATCCCACGTGGGAGTGTAACGCCAACCTAGACACCTTCCGTCCACGTGGCAGTGTAACACCAACCTAGACAAATTCCGTCCCACATGGGAGTGTAACGCCAACCTAGACACCCTCCGTCCCACATGGGAGTGTAACGCCAACCTAGACACCCTCCATCCCACATGGGAGTGTAATGCCAACCTAGACACATTCCATCCCACATGGGAGTGTAACGCCAACCTAGACATGTTCTGTCCCACGTGGGAGTGTAACGCCAACCTAGACACATTCCATCCCACATGGGAGTGTAACGCCAACCTAGACGCGTTCTGTCCCATGTGGGTGTGTAAAGTTAACATAGACACATTCCATCCCACATGGCTGTGTAACACCAATCTAGACATGCTCCAGCCCACATGGGTGTGTAACACCAAGTTAGACACGTTCCGTCCCACGTGAGTGTGTAATGCCAATCTAGGGACATTCCCCACAACTCGTCCTAAGGCCTCTGTGACACTGGGCTTGCCCCCATTTCACTTTCTAATGCAAACTTGTTCAACCGGGCCACGGGCAGCCCAGGACGGCTTTGAATGCAGCCCAACACAGATTCATAAACTTTCTTAAACCATTTTGCAATTTTTTTTTTTTTTAGCTCATCAGCTATCATTAGTGTTAGTGTATTTTATGTATGGCCCAAGACAGTTTTTACTCTTCTTCCAATGTGGCCCAAGGAAGCCAAAAAGCTGGACACCCCTGCAGTGGATACTCTTTTCTTTGCTCAGTCTGTATTGCCCGGCTGTGCCGATCTGTGTCTTTACAGCAGTCACCGTTTTTACCCCGCCTATCTTCAGAGGTTCAAGCCAACAGGGCAGTGTGTGAGATGCATGAAGCCGAGCTCTAAGTTGCAGAAAGCCCTCTCTACCGCCATGACAGCTTGTTGGGTCATTATGAACATACAGAAGAAAGGAAAATAGAAAAATCCTCAGTACTCAGCATAGATTATAGGTCAAGAGCCCAGTGATGCCAGAACAGGCTGCCAGAGCCTCTTCTGTAAAGCCCCAGCACCACCCATGCTGGGGGGGCTACTGCACCAGCAGACACTTGCCATAGCTGGTAACCACGCCAGCGTGCTTCCCGTAGTTTGTGGCCCCATTCAGGAAACCGAAGTTGGTTCCACCATGGAACATATACACATTGAAGGAGATCTCATATTTGATGAATTCAGATACAGTATGTTCAATCTCTGCAGATGGGGGAGATGAGAACGCAAGAGAATGTTAAAAATCAAGAGGAGACAAAAGTCTCTAGCAAACTCTTACCATTTCCAACCCACCCCACAATCAGTTACAGTAATTTCTTGCTTCGCAACTGTCTATACGTTCTTGGAAATGGAGACTTTAAGTGAAATGATATCTAACAAAATCGAATTTTTTCTCAATTTTATCATGACACAATGTTGAAGGAAACAATATTATGTGAGGATGTGCAGTGCATCATTTTGTTTAAAGTTTCCAATAACCTACTGACAACGTTAGACCTACTGCAAATGTTTTATCATTCAACCTCTACAAAGATTGCAACAAAGAAATGGGTGGAATTGGCCAGAACTACTGTAGGACACCGAATCCTGTCAATCCCAAGAGATCTGTGAACTTTTTTTCCAAAGTATTGACATAACTTGACTCTAAACTATACCTATTAATTAAGAGCCTAAGAACTCTCATGTCACTTAACTATCTAATTTGAATTTTTTGAAATTATCCATATAATTAGTATAGCCTCGTTACTACCTTCCAGTATCTTGTTTCTGGGAACACTGGCTTGGAAACACTACAGGGGTCCACAGTGGCTGCTCTTCATCTTTGGCCACAGAAACGTCTATTTTGTACCACGTTTTAATAGGTACAATCATCTCTCCACTGGCCACAGTGGGAAGAAGATTAAAAGTCATTTAGAGTGGGAGTCAAGTCTGGCTGTGCTCTTTACTGTTTGTACGACCTTGGAAAACCTATTTTCTTTCTCAGTGCTACTGCTTCCTGATCTATGAAATGAGCATATTCATTCTGACGATATCGTGACACTGCTGAGAACATTCATTGATGAGGTAGTATTTGTGGAAACATGGCACAGTGCCAGCCACACAAGAGACCAGAAAACTGTTATCGTTGCTAGCACTATTGCTGCTGTTATCGGGGGTGATAGTGGCACTTGGACTTTTTTTCTGTTTTTAGCCCAAAACAGGCTTTTCCCAGTCCCTACTTATTTTTCAATGTTTTTCTATACTTCGGATACAAGTGGGCTTGTTTTCATAATACAGCTAGTGCTCGACTTATGGCCACGATTGTTCCGACAGACCAGTTGTAACACGATTTGGTCATAAGTTGAGTAGGCTATATGCACGCGAAGATGGTAGTGCTGCCGGAAGCTGGTCCGCACTGTCGTATGCCCAGCTGGGCAACGTTTGCGCTGCCAGACGCGGAGCAGTCGTGGCTAGTGATTGTGGTCGTAAAGTCGAATGGTCGTAAGTTTTATAGGTGGTAAGTCGATCGATACCTGTAGTACTTTCCAAACATCTTCTGTAGACACATACAGCTGTTAAGTAAATGACTGCCAGGTATTGCTCTAAGTGGCAGCTCTTAATCCTTGCACCAGCCCCATGAGGTCAGTTTTATGATAATCCTCAAGTTTGGATGAGGTCCCTGAGACTTAAAACGAAGGAAACCTGCCTGAGGTCCCATGGCTAGCACTGCAGAGCTGGGATTCAAACCTCATCTCTTTGGCTGCAGGATCCATGCTCTTGGCCATCGCTGCAAGTTGTCCCCTGATCATTGTTAGTGTTTAGTTGACAACACCATAGACAGGACCGACACACTGCTAGTGATGATTAATGCTCCACCTTCCTCAGAGAGGCTGCGCTGTCAGAGAACCTTCTGTGACCACCTAACCTTACCTGGGCAGGTCTCTCTTCTATCACTGCACCCTGTTTGTTTGCTTCAAAGTACCCGCCAAACACGGAACTATATACAAGTATTGATCGACTTACCACCTATGCAACTTACGACCATTCGACTTTACAACCACAATCACTAGCCAAGACTGCTCCGTGTCTGGCAGCGCAAACGTTGCCCAGCTGGGCGTACGACAGTGTGGACCAGCTTCCGGCAGCACTACCATCTCCGCATGCACCATTTCAACTGTACATATAGTCTACTCAACTTACGACCAAATCGTGTCATGACCGGCCCGCGGTCCCAACCATGGTCGTAAGTCGAGCACTGGCTGTACTGATGGCTTTGCTTTGTAATGACCTGTGGACCTCACTAACTTATACCCTCTGGGGGGTGGGAACCACGTAATTTCTATCCACCAGAGCATCCTCAGGGTCTGGCGGAGTGCTTGTATATAAAAGGTTACACGAATATCTATGACTGATCAGGTGAATCAATTAGCAGAGAACTATATGAATGAGTTCTCATGGGACCCTGGGCCATCTCTTCCTGGAGTCAAATGCTGCAAAACACTCACCCTTTGCATCTGTAACATGGTGCTTATCTCCCCATCTGTCGAACCAGCCGACCCAGTATTCCATAATTAGAATGGGTTTATCTCTCTAGAAACAAACAAAAGCAAATACTAAGTCTGACAAAAAAAGACAGAAAAGAAAAATCAGAAAACCTGAATACAATAGATGAGAACTTACAGAACTCATGCCTTTTCCCCATTCAGAGCTTTCCCTTTTTGATCCAGTATTTCTTCCCCACCCCCTGCCCATTACCCCTTGGCTATCATTCGCGGCTCTGGTTCCTCCACTCCTAAATGTCCATGGTCTCCAGACTCCATCTAGCTTCGCGTGCCTCCCCGCTATACCTGGAAAGCACGATCAGTAATTTCAACCTTGTCTCACCCATGGCTAGCGTCGAAAGTATGGGTTTTTGGATACACAAGGACCTGACTGCAATTCCTTATGTAGAAACTCAGATTTCACAGGCTTTCAGCCTGACACCTGCATTCCACTTCTAACCTAGCATTTTCAGGGCTGCTGAATCATGTAAGTTCTGTTTCCAAAAGGTGACACCTCCTCCACGCAGGCCTAGCTGTTGCTGTGCCATGGATTTTAAAATGAGAGACTGTGGCTGAGCTTCTCCTGGGTGATATGTCAGCCACTCAGCATGCATTCTCAGCTGCACTCCTGGAGTCCTCCGTCATACTGCTGCAATAAGATGGTCTCACTCTAAGCCCAAAGAGCTGTCAGCCTCAGACTTCTGTTAGCAGCTCCCTGGATTTGGATCATGATGTTTTCCAGATCCCATGTCTCCTTCCACCTTGACTTCATCTCTCATTTCCTGCATCCTTCAAACACCTCCATAGTGAAGATGAGTGGAAAACAAATATTCTGAGCCCTTAAATATCTGGCTATCAACACAATTAATATTTAGACTGGGTGTACAATTCTAAGTTAAAATTCATTTAGCCTCAAATTTTAAAGGCATATGCCATTGCTTCCCATTATCCAATATTTTACAGTCCTATGCCATTCTAATTATTTTTGCTTGGCATGTAAACCTGTGGTTTTTCTCTGTAAGATGTGAATTTCACAATGCAGGCCTTTTTCATCACTTACTATGTTTACCATTTGAGGTACACTTTTCATCTAGACATACAGGTCCTTCAGTTAAAGAAAATTCTTATGCTATTTGCAATTTCCTTTCCTCCCTGCTCTTTGTCCACTCTTTTTGCAACCCAGTATTAATAAGATGCTGAGTCTTCTACAGCGATCCTGTAAGACATTCATCTTGTCTCTTTTATGTTTTGTTGGCTTCTACTAATAGTAATATTAGGAAATTTTATCATCCCTACCTTTCAACTTCTATATTTAATTTTTAATTTCAAAGATTTGTTTTTTGTTCCCTAATTGTCTCTCTTACTTAACAGCCCACTCCTGTTCATGCATAATCTTATTCATAGCTTTATGCATATTAATAAGCCTTTTTACTACTCTATTCTGTTGCCTGAATTAACTGCATGTTCCCTGATTTCCATTTTCTTCTTTATTTGCAGTTTAATTATTTTCTCTTTGTGAAACTTTATTAAATAAATACAGATCCTTAATTTGCCATTTGTATGCAAGAGGAAAGACTGCCTTCTTGTGTTAAAATGGTGCTGTGGGCTTCATATTCTCCTCTTGGAAATCTTCAAAATCAAAATAAGGACTGAGAAATGCAAACACAAACAATGTCTTTCATGAATCTAAGAGACATCTGAAACTTCAAAATATAAATTAGGAGGAAGAAGTACAGAAGGATTGAAGGTCTATCAGGGGTTCAAAAAAACAGAGAAAGAATTCTCTTTGTTGAAGATTTTAGGAAAGGCTAACAGCACAAATTTCTCCCAAGTAAGAAGCTTACTCTATAGCACAATGCCAACCATTTGTTATCAGTTACAGAATAGGGTGCACAAGCTGGTGAAGGGAATACACTGTACATAATTCAATGCATGAGCAGCTTCGAATGACAAAATTATTGAAGAATCACAGATCAGGACTATAAGGAGAAAGAAGTTGCTGCTTGTGAGGCATCTGAGAGCAGTCCTGCAATCTGTACTAGCTCCTTGGGAGGATGGAGAAAACACAAAGGAAGATGGATAAAGGTAAGAATTCATCCCTGCCTACAGCAGTATGCCACTAAGATATATTGTTAGCACAGTCACGTGCGGTCAATCACAGCAAACTTCTCTTGAGTCTTTGAGCCAATGAGAACTCATCTCCATCAAAGATGACTGATAAAAAAGAAATTACTTTTAAAATTCTAATAGAATAGAATAGAAATCTACTTTTAAAATTCTAATTTTAAAAAAAGAGATTTTTCTTTTTTGTTAACAGGGTAAGAAATTAGAGGAGGAACACCAAAATCTTTCTATAGCGTAGGTCAAAATTGTGATCCAAAAATATTGTTATAAAGTTAAAAATCTCAGTGAAACAATTGCCTCTATAAATTGTGAGCATAAAAAGAGAAAACTAAAAGTCCTCAAGGAAGACATGGTAGGAAAATATAAGGAACTAAAATATGACCTGGCAAAGGTTTTTTTAAGGCAGATAAAATAGAAAATATTAAGTCCAAACTGGAAGCAGGTAAAAGGAAAATAAACATGAAAAGAAGAGGAGTGAAAAGTGATCACAGTTAAAATGAATACAGAGTAGAAAGAATGAGAAAAAAATGGATGCAGGAGATGTGAAAGTAAGACAGAAGAACTTTGCATTGCACATAACTTCTGTCCCTAAAGAAAATAAACCAAATAAAAATTTTTAAAACATATTTAAAGATATAATCAAAGACCTACATTTCCAACAATCATGATCTATGTTATTTGGACCAACCCTCTCACTGAGGATTTTTACAAAGTTAAATAAACTATAATATCACCATGGATACAGCTGAAAAGAGAATCAGTGTATAGGAAGATAAATCAAAAGAAAGTACCCAAATAGCAGCATAAGGAGACAAAAGTATACAAACTAAAAAGATATACAGCACATTTGAGAAGGTCTAATGAATTTAGCTGAAATCCCAGGAAGAGAGGAGTGAGACAACAGAGTAGCAGCAATATTTGAGGAACTATTAGCTGGGAATACATACATTCTAGAAGCCCAACAAACTAGAATAATAATAAATAAAAAGATATTCACAAAGTGACATAGTTAAACTACAGAAAACCAAAAACAAAACAAAAAATTATTAGTAGCAAAGGAGAAAAAAAGGCCTAACAGAAGACCTCTCAAAAACAGCAGTGAAGTTAGCAGACTGCATGCTGAAACAAAGCCACTGCCACATTAGAATTCAGAACCAGTAAGAGACTGAAGCTAAAAACAGAGTCTACCATAAGCAGACATCACTAAAGGCTATACTTCAGCAGAAGAAAATTGATCCTGAGTAGAATCTCCAGATTATGAAAAATAATAAATAGCAAAAAGATAAATATTATGCTAAAACCAAATGAATATTGATTGTCTGAAACAAATATATAATATTTTTAGAGTTCTAAAAAGATGGAAAGCAAATACAAGAAAATAACAGAAGATGCATCAGACGGAGTGGCCAGAGTCACAGTGCTCTGAGACACTTGTACAATCCAGACAGAGAGCAGAACTTTAGACTGTGCAGGATTCAGTACTTACACTAAAATTTCAAGGATGACTTTTAAAAGATAAAAACAGACCCTATAACTCCACACTGATATAGGAAAAAAACAGAAATTGATTTTTTTAAATAGTCAAATCCATGAAAATAAGCCAAGATTATAAAGAAAAAGAAAAGGAACATTGAAAAGTAGGCACATAATCAGATAGCAGGTTTAAATTCAGTCTAGCAAGAATTATGTGAAATGGAATGACTGAGGGCTCCAAATAAAAGTTTCATCATATCAGACTAAAATAAAAATATTCAACTAATTTCTAATCTCTAATAGGAGAGATGTCTAAAGAAAAATGTAGAATTACAGCAAGATTAAAAACCAAATTAAGATATAGAAAATGACACACCATTCAAATATTAAACAGATCTGGCATGGCAATATCAGTGACAGACAAAAAGGACCTTTAGACAAAAAGCAATACTGCACGCAAACAAGATGACTCCCTAGTGATAAAATTTCATGTCCATGAAGATAAAGCAAGTCCTAATTTACATAGCCTCAAAATACATCAAGCAAACTTTGATAAATTTGCAAAGTACAGGTAAAATATTAAGGACTACTGGTAGAAATATGCAAATCTGCAATTATGATAGGAAATATTAGCACATCTCTTTCAGTGACCAATATTACCAGCCAAAAAAATCAATTGGAAATAGAAAAATAGAATAACACAATAAATAAAATTGACATAGAACTTAAACAGAATACTGCACCCAGTATCACAAAATACATTAATCACAAGCACACAGGGCATTTACCAAAATTGACCATTGATAGAACATAAATAAAAACAAAATTAAATATAAAAAATAAAGAATAATACCTAAAAATTGAAAACAAACTTAAATGAATCTAACTCTACAGCAAGTTGATAAAACAATGACATAAAACAAAGAAATTATTCCATGTAACCTTAGTACACAGAATTTTGACTACACATTTTCTGTGTGATATACCTTAAAGATAAAAACCACAGAAATCTTAAAGATCATTAGATTTTCTTAATTTCAGTAATATTATCAGTGTTGTTATTTCAAACCTATTATAAATATATCATAAAATTAAGTGAATAATAAAACTGTGAATATTGTTACCAACTTTGATGTCCAGAGTCAGAGAAAAAATAAAAATATAAATCAGAAAAGTTAACATAAGTTCTATAATTTTAAATTTGTATTTTTAAAAAAATGAATGAAACCACAATTTTCTTCTCTTCTAAAACATACCAATATCCTGGCCCAACACACTGAAAATTCTTAGAAATAACAGCAATTTAATAGTAAGCACAGCTTGTATTCTACAGAAACAACAGGGTTCTTAGGAGAATCACTATTTCTGGATTGAGGATTGGAAATGTATCAGGTGAGTCTGCAACATTGTACTTGGCTGGAAACCAAGTGAACTATGAAAGACTGATGGGGTCATGTCAGAGGGAAGAGGAGACAGTGGCAGGTGCTTCCAGCAGGCCAACAAGAAGCTAGTTTAGGCTTCAACAACATAATGATTACAAGTGATAAAAAGGCATTAGACATATTAAAAAGTCATGAATTAATAATAAAAGAAAACAATTTACAAAAGTTTGAAAAGGTACAGAGTATGTTTTCAGACTTCAATGAAATAAAGAAAAAAATATAGAAACTCCACACGTCTGAAAATTGAATACACATAGGCAAGAGAAACAATCATAGTGAATATTTGAACTAGTCTGAATTGCAATATATCAAATATACCAAATATAAAACTCATGAACTAATAAGAAATCTATACCCTGAAATGTTCATAATAAAACATACAGATAAAATGTGAAGGCTAATTATCCACCTCAAGAAATTAGAAAAGCAAAATAAACCAAAAAATAGTAAAATAAATAAAGGAAATATAAACCTAAGAGTAGAAGCAATGTAACTGAAATTAATTTGCAATAGAGACAATTTAAAAAGAAAAATTAGTTCTTTGAAAAGAACTGACATGCTTCTGATGAGACTGATAAGACAGAGTAAAAATAGATAACTAAGATTAGAAATGAAAAGGAAAGACCAGCACAAATGATACGGCCATTAAAACCAAGCAGATAGTGTACATAATTATATGCCATTATATTTGAGTTTGGGTGAAATGAACATATTCCTAGAAAAACTGTAACAACTACATTTACTCAGAAGGAAATAAACTTCTGAGTACAGCTCAGAGATAGAGCAGTGGGAAAAACGTAAATCCTATCACCATAGCAAGGACAAAGCTTGAAAAGCTGCAGGTTCATGGTTTCTTGGGTCCATCAGAGAACCTAGGTCACAGAGCAATCAAACAACCTAAAATCCATGGAAAACCTGATGCCTGCAGGAAGAAGCTGGACCCAAGCACCTGCTTACCTATGGCTAGATCATCTAATATAATACAAATAGATCATATTAAATAAGTGCTAAAGACAGTGTGGGCCAGCATGAGAGTATAAAGTCAAGGGAGCCGAGACTGCTTACACCCTCATGCTGACTTTCACTCCCTAAATCTACCAGCTGTTCTGATGGGATATTGGGGAGAATCCTGGGCCAGTCTTTGCCATGGGCTGAATTGTGTCCCCAGCCAAATTCACATGAAGGCTGTACCACAGAATGTGACTGTACTTGGAGACAGGAACTTTAAAGAGGTAGTTAGGTAAAAATGAGGCTGTTAGTGTGAATCTTAATCTTATCTCACTGGTGTTCTAAAAAGAAGAGGAAATTTTGACACACCAGGGTCTCATGTTCATGGCAGAAAGACCACATGAGGACACATTGAGGAGGTGGCCATCTGCAAGCCAAGGAGAAGCCTGTGGACACCTCGATTAAAATGTGGTCAGTAGGATGGGCCCTAATCCAATATAAGAAGTATCCTTATAAGAGGAGGAGATTAGGGCGCAGACACACACAGAGAAGAGACCATGTAAGGACCCAGGGAGGAGAAGACAGCCATCCAACAAGCCAAGGAGGGAGACCTCAGAAGAAACCTACCCTGCCAGCACCTTGATTTCAGACATCTAGCCTCCAGAATGTGAGAAAAGAAATGTCTGCTGCTTAAGCCACATGGTCTATGGTCCTTTGTCACGGCAACTAGCAAAGTAACACAGCTTCCTTTCTGGTGCTGGCTGAGGGGAGGGAGCCACCACCGCTGCCAGACCTTCTCCCAGCCCATCTTCCCTAGGGAACAAAAGTCCTAACCAGTTGAGAAACAGCACAGAAGCTGTCACTTCAGGGCAGCTTAATTGCATCTGAAAAAACGGGTGGGGGATGCACTACCCTTAGGAAAGAAGGCATATATGCTAGGATCAGATCTGCCGCTAGAAGAAGAGCAGGAGCAGGAGCACCTGCAAGGGTCACACCCCTCAGGCCCAGAGATAGCATCTACTGACAATAAGGCATAATCAGAACATCAGGGAAAGCCTTTCTCCCTCACCTGCAGGCTAACCAAGCTGGAGAAAATATAACACATGCTATATAGCTGAGAGAGCTGCAAGCAACAGATTCTCTGTGGGGCACTCAGGTGACACTCAGAGGGGAATGCAGGTGCAGAGAAAACAACCTCTGCCAAACCAGCACTTGCTGTAGACACAAGATACCACCAGGAACATTTGAAGCCCATGATGCACAGAGGATAACACAGCAACAACAAACTCATAACCAGCCCAACTCCAGATGCGATGAATACAAAATTCCACATGGTCTAGCAGAAGGAAAGGCATGCTGATCTCTAAGACAATATCTATGTCCTATACATGATGTGCAGTTTTCAATAAAAAATAAAATAAAAAATTATGAGACACACAAAAAGGCAAAAAAAGAACACACTTGGAAGAGATAAAGCAATAGCGATATCAGAAACAGACTCAGATAAGACACGGATATCACAACAATCACACAAGAAATTCAAAATAACTATGATTAATATGTTTAAGGCTACCATGGATAAGGTAGACAGCATGCAAGATCAGATAGGTAATTTTGGCTGAAAGATGAAAACTATTAGAAAGAAGCAAATGGAAACACTAGAAATCAAAAACATAGCAAAAGAAATGAAGAATTGCTTCAATAGATTCATCACTAAACTCAACAGGTATGCAGAATGAATCAATGAACTTAAAGATAGGTCAATAGAAATTAACCAAACTGAAAAGTAAAGAGAAAAAACAACAGTGGGGAAGAAAACAGCATCCAAGGGTTGTGAGACCATACAAAATGATCTAACATACAGGCAATTTGAATTGCAGAAGGTGAGAGAACAGACAGAGAAAATATCTAAATAAGTGATGGCTCAGAATTCTACAAAATTAATGGCCTAGTCTTGGATTCCTAGGATGAGTCTCACTTGAATGTAATTATATTAGTCCGTTTTCATGCTGCTGATAAAGACATACATGAGACTGGGAAGAAAGAGGTTTAATTGGACTTACAGTTCCACATGGCTGGGGAGGCCTCAGAATCATGGCAGGAGGTAAAAGGCACTTATTACATGGCAGTAGCAAGGGAAAATAAGATCTCATGAAACTTATTTACTATGACGAGAATAGCAGGGGAAAGACCGGCCCTCATGATTCAATTACCTCCCCTTGGGTCTCTCCCACAACACATGGGAATTCTTGGAGACACAATTCAAGTAGAGAGTTGGGTGGGGACACAGTCAAACCATATCAGTAATGTATTATCATTTTACATATTGCTGGGTTCAATTTGTTCATCTTCTGTTGAGAATTTTTGTTTCCATGTTCATAAGGAAAATTGGTCTTTGGTTTTCTTGTCTTTAGTTGTTTTTATTTGATTTTGGAATTAGGACAATGCTAACCTCATAAAGTGAGTTTAGAAGTATTCTCTCCTATTCTATTTTCTGGAACATATTATGTAGAATTATTATCATCCCTTACTTAATATTTGGTAAACTTCACCAAACCACAGATCCAAGCAGGACAAATTTTAAGAAACAAACCACATCTAGGCATATTACACTCAAACTTCTGAAAATTAAAGACAAACAAAATTTGAAAGGTAGCCAGGGGAAAAAAGATAGCGAAAATAAAAGACAAGGATTAATACAGACTTCTTATCAGAAACCAGGGAAGTAAAAACAATAATGAAGTGACGTCTGTAGAGTGGGCAATTAGGAAGATACTATTGTACAATTCTAATATTAGATACATTTTAGTATGTTTTAGGTTAATTTTTAAATGTGTATTTTAAATTCCAGGTCAACAGTTACAATTTTTTAAACTGACATAAGTAGTAAGTCTACAGCACAGATAAAATGGAATCAAAAAATTATCCATTCACTCAGCAAAAGGAGTAAAAAGAACAAGAAAGAGACAAAGTACAAAAAAGAAAAGAATTTGCCAAAAAGTAAATTTTACTCAAACCACATCAATAACTACTTTCAATGTGAATAATCTACCCACCTTATCTTAAAATACAAAAACTGCCAAACTGAATTTTTTAAAGCAATGTGTAAATATATGTCTACAAGAAATCCATTTTAAATGCAGACTTTAAGGTATATAAAAAGAAAAAGGATAAATAAAGATATGCCATGCAAATACTAATTAAAAGAAAGCTAAAGTTGCTATATTTACATCAAAATAGAATTCAGAACAAGGAAGAGGGACATTATGTAATGATACAGTGGCCAATCTTCCAACAAAATATCATAATCCTAAATGTGAATGCATCTCAAAACAGAGACAAAAACTAGTAGGCCTAAAGGAAAAATAAACAATCTATGATTATATTTAGAGATGTCAACATTCTGCTCATAATAATTGGTGGAATGAGTGAGCAGAAAATCAGTAAAGATGGTGATTACTTGGCCAATATCATCCATTAGCTTGACCTGATGGGAATTTATAAACAAATGTAAACTACACATTATTCTCAAATGTACATGGAACATTCACCAAGAATAACCATATTATGATCCATGAAACAAACCTTAACAAATGTAAAAGAACAGAAATTATACAAGTATGTTCTAGGGCCTTAACAGTATTAAACTAGAAATCAATTATAGAATGATAACTGGAAAATCCTCCAAGGTTCAAAAATGAAACAGTACACTCCCAACTGAGAGTTATTTGATGCATAGAATAAAGTCTCAGGGGAAATTTTTAAAAATATTTTGATGTTTTGAACTCAATGAAAACACAGTCCATCAAAATTGGTGGGATACAGCAAAACTAGTGCATACAGAGAAATGTATAGCATAAATGCTTAGATGAAGAGAAGTCCCAACTCAGTAAGCTTAATTTCCAACAGAAAGAAGCAAGAGAAAGAACAAATGCAATCCGAAGGCAGCAGAAGGGAGAAAACGCTAAAGATCAGAGCAGAAACCAAGGGAGTTGAAGACACAAAAGTAACAGAGAAACAAAATTAAGCTGAAGGCTAATTCTCTACAAAGATCAATAAAAATGATAAATTTCTAGCCACACGAACCAAAATAAATACACAAAGTTAGCAATATTAGGACTGAAAAAACAGCCATCACTAATGACAACAAACACAGTAGGGGTTTAACAAGGGATTATCACAAACGACTCTACGCCCATGAACTCAAAAATGTAGATTGAATAGAATAGAACGAGTAGACTAGATCCTTGAAAGACATAAACTGTTAAAACTCACTCAGGAAGGAATAACTTTAATTTTCCTGTATTAATTAGAGAAATAGAACTGCAAGTTACAATTCTTCTAAAAAGGAAAGCTTTAAAGGAAAAAGGTCCAGATAGTTCCAGTGGTGAATTCCCAAGCATTAAGTCACAATTCTACACAAGCTGTTCCAGAGAATAGAAAAGGAGGCATATTTCCAAGTTCATTTTATTAGGCCAGCGTTATCCTAATTCTAAACCCAAACAAATACCTTTTAAGAAAACAAAACCAAAGACCAATGTCCCTCATGAACATGGAAGCAAAAATTCTCAACAAAAATAGGAATAAGCCGAATCTGGCAAAATAGAAAATGATGATATTTCACAATCAGATGAGATTCATTTCGGGAACGCAGGACTGGTTCAACATGCACAGTCACGGGATTAACATACTAACGCAGGACCGCCTTTGGATTTCACTGTGACTCTACATACATGACAGCCAAGCACAGTCCAACCAGCTATCAAAGAAAATGAAGCAGTGAGTCATGCTACAACATGCATCAATGAACCTCAAAAAAACACCACACTGTGTGAAAGAAACCAGATGAAAAACACTAAATATTGCATGAGTCCACTTACCTGAAATGCCTAGAAAAGGTAAATTTATAGAACTAGAAAGCAGATTGGTGGCTGTCCAGAACTGCAGAAGGGATTAACTCCAATGAGCATTAAGTGCAATGAACATTTTGGATTGTGGTGATGATTGTGAAACTCTGTATGCTGAATTGCATGCTTGCAATGGGAGAATGTAATTGTGTATAAATGAGATTTCAATTAAGTTGTTAAAGTGACAAGAAAGAACAAAAAAAGGAAGAAGACTTAGCGAAGGTATTGAAAAACTAGAGATAGTCACATACCCACAGAGCCCTGGCAGGGCCCCTTCCTTTCACTAAGTTGGAAACTGTATAGAAATTGATGAAAAGCCAGGCGCAGTGGCTCACACTTGTAATCTCAGCACTTTGAGAAGCTTAGGCAGGTGGATCATCTGAGGTCAGGAGTTTGAGACCAACCTGACCAACATGGTGAAACCCCATCTCTACTAAAAAGCACAAAAATTAGCCGGGTGTGGTGATAGGTACCTGTAATCCCAGCTACTCGGGAGGCTAAGGTAGGAGAATCACTAGAACCTGGGAGGCGGAGGTTGCAGTGAACCAAGATTGCACCATTGCACTCCAGCCTGGGCAACAAGAGCAAGACTCTGTCTCAAAAGTAGCTGGGAATAAAAAGGAAGAAAGAAAAGAAATTGATGAGAAAAGGAAACAAGGTTCATGAGTCTTATTTATAATGTGGGTGGAGGGTGGAGACAGAGCCCTGGAGCTGTGGAGTCTTTGGCTAGGCCAGGGCACCACAGTGTGTGGGAATGGAAGGAAGGCCCTCAGGGGCGAGGTGGCAGGGCTGGGAGTGGAGGCAAAGGCTCACAGTGCCCCAGCAGGCCAGGGTGTAGGGGCTGGATGTCATCCTGGGCACAAAGAACAATCTGGAAAGCATATTAAGCAGAGGAGACCATGACCAGGCCTGGTCTTGAGGCGCACACTCTAGCTAGTCTGCAGAGAAAGGACAGAGGTACTCCCTGGAGGCTGGGCTGTGGCTTGTCCTTCTTCGTAACTGTCACAGGTGGTCACCCACTGAGAAGAAGTTCGGAGCCTCTCAATCCACGTCTGTTAAATCAGTGCACACACAGCTACCGTCCCTTCCCATAATGCATATAGCTGTGGTGGGAATGGCTGGCCCACCAGAACTCCCTGGGAGGCCTCTGTCAAACACTCACAGCCCGTCTCTGAGCTCTGTCTTCAGAGGGGAAAGGGAACATCATCTCCCTCTGATTCCCGTCACCCCCACCCTTCCCGCTCATCTCCATGAAGTGATCCACAAGCGGAGGTGACACAAGCAAGGTTCCCTCCTCACTCTCCACCCCAAAAGGCTCCCGAAATGGGTTGGAGTCTGCCAAGGCCCCAGGGTGAAAACCTGCGGTCTTCTTGTCAAGCCTGTTTTCACAGAACACCGGTTACATAGGCGGCAGAAGGAGCTGTAAAACCCCGCCTGTCTGAGATGCCTTACCTGGACTTTATGAAGCTGACTGAAAGTATTCCGGTGAAGTTTTTGCAAATTGATGGTGGCCAGCACTGCATAAAGGAGAGAGAGGCCTGGCTGAGCCATGAGTCAAGTGCTGTTGGGGAAGGGAAGGAAACCCCCCAACCCCGCCACCCCGCAAGTAGGAGGAATGGAAGCCCAGCAGTGAATATGGCGAGATATAGCCTGGGTCCCACCCTGCAATGTCCAGAGGGCTGCCATGGCCATCGCCACATCCCTGACACTTTTAAGGACACTCATTTGTACTGAGGGGGCAGTTAAAATTCACCACACTGTGCAGAGAAGTGAGCCAGGCTAAGGCTCCTGACATGATTAGACCTGGAAACGGAATGCAGGCTTTCCAGCCCCAAACAGCATGTGCTCCAGTGCGCCATGCTTCTGAGGAAGAGCCGCTGCTAAGGAGGCAGAACAGCGGCTGCCAGCAGCAGCTTGCCCCACCGGCCTGTCACGTCCGGGCGTGTCCCTCACTATTGCCATCCGATGAGTCCGTCCCGAATCATCCTGCCACTTAATTCTCTAGGATCTCCTAAGCGTCCACACAGAGCCTTGGGCGGTAGGATCCCAGGAATGGAACTGGGCCTAGGCGGGGTTCCCGACACAACACCCATCTTCTGGTTCCCTGTGTGGTTTCCCACGTTGGTAGAGACGGCCCTGATCCCAAGCCAGGCCCAGCACCAGTGCAGGTGCCTTGCCACAGAAGAACTATGGGAGGTGGACAAGTGTCCTGAGGACAGAGGAGCTCCAGTGTGGCTGTGTTTAAAGATGGCAAGAGCAAGGCCAAGAGAGGGAGCTGGCCCTGAGCCTTGACCCTGAGCCCTCATTTATTGTAACATCGAACCCCAGGATCTACGCCAGCAGACGTGGGAAAGGGAGGCGGCGAGATGCACGTGGTTTCCTCTGGGGTGCGTTCGAGATGTATATCGGCTGGCTGAGAGCCTTGCTCTCCTGTGAACTAACTCTGAATGCGCACCTCCTTTGGTGTGGCCGCTCAGCACATTTTTCTCACTGTCGGAGGTCAAGAGAAGCTCCACAATCCCTCTTCTCAGCAGGGCCTGTTGAGAAAACTGACTGAAATAAACCCACTTCCCTCACTCCCATGGGAAAAAAGAAATACATACAGCCTCCATATTCACGGGTCCTGCATCCCTGGATTATGCAATCACAGAAAATTTTTTTTTTTTACTTTTTTAATTTTAAATTTTTTTAGAGACAGGGTCTTACTGTGTTTTCCCAGGCTGGAGTGCAGTGGCACGGTCATAGCTCACTGTAGCCTCAAACTCCTGGATTCGAGCCATCTTACCATCCCAGCCTCCTGAGTAGCTAGGACTACAAGCACACGCCACCACGTCCTGCTATTTTTTTCTTTTGTAGAAACAAGGTCTCACCTTGTTGCCCAGCCTGGTCTCAAACTCCTGGCCTGAAGTAAGCCTCCTGCCTGGGACTCCCAAAGCACTGAGATTACAGGTGTGAGCCACCACCCCTGGCCAAAAAGATATTTCTTAATTGCATCTGTACTGAACATGTAAAGCCTTTTTTCTTGTCATTATTTCCTAAAGAGTATTATATAGCAACTATTTATGTAGCATTTACATTGTATTGGGTATTAGAAGTAATCTAGAGATAACTTAAAAGTATATGGGAGAGGCCAGGCGCGGTGGCTCCTGACTGTTCATCCCAGCACTTTGGGAGGTCAAGGCAGGCAGATCACGTGAGGTCAGAAGTTTGAGACCAGCCTGGCCAACATGGTGAAATCCTCTCTAATTATCTGGGTGTGGTGATGTGTACCTGTAATTCCAACTACTTGGGAGGCTGAGTCACAAGAATCGCTTGAAACTGGAGGCGGAGGTTGCAGTGAGCTGAGATCATGCCAGCCTGGGTGACAGAGTAAAACTCTGTCTCAGAACAAAAAAGTATATGGGAGGATGTGCATAGGTTGCATGGAAATGTCACATCATTTTATGTCATGGATTTGAGCACCCACCAATTTTGGTATCCATGGGGGCCCTGGAATCAATCCTCCATGGATGCCGAGGGATGACTATATGAGAATATTGGGAACTAAACACGGCACGGTTCAGTTGAGCGGGATGTGAACTAGACAAGGGTTTGACTTCAGAGTCTGACCTTCTGCAGCTTAGTAAATTGGGGGAACTCACTGTCTCCGTCTCAGCCTGGTGGTTTTTGTGGGGAATGACCCTAAAATCAGCCGAGTGTGGGCTCTGACACCCTGTGATCAAAGCCTCCACGGAAAAAAAGGTCTGAGTTTACCAGGAAACGCCTTGGGAGAGGATCTACGTCACTGAAAGAAGAGGAAGAAGATTGGGAAGCAACTCTGTGCTGGAAGGCGGGAGGCTGCAGCTGTGGGGTCCTGAGAGCCAGCAGGGACTTTGCCAAGCTCCGGTGATGCCTGAACACTGTCGAGGGGGACAAGGAAGCCTGCCATGGCTGCAGGGATGGGAAGATCTAATCTGAAAAAACATGGTAATGAGGCAGCCAAGGCCGGGCTATATGTCTCCTGTGTTCATCGAGCCAGATCTGGCCTGGGAGGGGAGTTGAATGGTAATTTCTTTTTTTTTTTTTTTTCGTTTTGAGATGAGTCTCACTCTGTCGCCCAGGCTGGGGTCCAGTGGTGCAATCTCTGCTCACTGCAACCTCCATCTCCCAGGCTCAAGCTATTCTCCTGCCTCAGCCTCCCAAGTAGCTGAGATTACAGGCGCGTGCCACTACACCCAGCTAATTTTTGTATTTTTAGTAGAGACGGGGTTTTGCCACAATGGCCAGGCTGGTCTCGATTCTCCTGACCTCAGGTGATCCACCCGCCTCAGTCTCCCAAACTACTAGGATTACAAGTGTGAGCCACTGGGCCCAGCCAGTAAATTTTAAAATCAAAAACAAATACAGCTAGCTGAAAAAGATTGATTGAGGGCAGCCACACAGCCCCTGGGAAAATTTAGGGAAGGAAATTACTCTCTGGCCTTGTCCAACTCCAGAAGCCACAGCTGTAGGGCAGGAGCCGGCATGTGGATGAAGTCCAGCCCCGCCCTCCTCCCCACTTTGCCCAGCTGGGGAGCCCTGCCCCTCCTCTCCCAACCTCCAGCCAGAGGTCTCCACGTGGGCACTGCTGCAGAGTCAAGGGTGGAGTCAGGATGGCTCAGGCCAGCCGTGCAGCCCTGCACCCTGCATGGCAGCCTAAGGAGTTCAGCTGAGACCGGATCTCATCAGCTTCCTGAATGTGAGAAGTCAGGTGCCAGCAGGGGCTGAGCCACCAGAAAGGACAGCAGGCAGGACAGCAGTTATTCCCAGGCCTGAGATGTCTCTCCATGAAGGAGCAAGGGGGACAGAAGAGATGACGTTTATCCTACAGGCCAGAAAGCGTCAAGCTGACAGCCACATCACTAAGTTCTCGAAGCATTATTTACAGTGGAGGAAGATTCACCAACCCCAGCTTTAATAAGAATCATCAGTCACAGAGATAGAAAACAGAAAGGAATCGCCCTTTAACGTCGTGTTCTATCTTCTAAAAAAATTATTTACGTACATCTCGGCCGGGCGTAGTGGCTCACACCTGTAATCCCAGCACTTTGGGAGGCCGAGGTGGGTGGATCACGAGATCAGCAGTTCAAGACCAGCCTTGCCAAGATAATGAAACCCCATCTCTAATAAAAATACAAAAATTAGCCAGGCATGGTGGCAGGTGCCTGTAATCCCAGCTACTCAGGAGGCTGAGGCAGAGAATTGCTTGAACCAGGAAGGTGGAGGTTGCAGTGAGCTGAGATTGTGCCACTGCACTCCAGCCTGGGTGACAGAGCAACATTGCATCTCAGAAAAAAAGAAAAAAAATGTTATTTAGGTACATCTTGATTGTCCTGACTGTTGTAAATTCACAGAGAAAATGAACTTGGTCTACAGTTGAACCTTGAACAACACAGGTTTAAACTATGCAGATCCACTTATACTTGGATTTTTTTAATACAAGTTACAACCAATGTAACTCCCTTCCCTGCCTCCCCTTCCACCTCCTCCACCTCTTCTGCCACCCCTGAGTCGGCAAAACCAACTCATCCTCCTCCTCCTCAGCCTTGCTCAACATGAAGATGGTAAGGATGAAGACCTTTATGATGATCCGTTTCTGCTTAATGAAAAGTCAGTATATTTTCTGTTCCTTATGATTTTCTTAGTAACATTTTCTTTTCTGAAGCTTACTTTATTGTAAGAATATAGTATACAATAGATATACAAAACCTGCATTAATCAAACTGTTTATAATCGGTAAGGCTTCCAGTCAAATATTAGTCACTAAATTTTGAGGGAGTTGAAAGTTATACGCAAATTTCAGCCACGCAGGGGGCCGGCACCCCTCAGCCCTTTATGTTCACAGGCCAACTGCACATCCTCAGAAGGCACAGTGCCCAGCCCGTTCACCCAGGCAGCCAGGAACCAGAAAAGGAAGCCAGAAAAGAGACAGATGGAGGAAGGAGGCATGTAAACGTGGGGCCAAACCCAGGGCCTCTTACCTTATGGAGATAGGGCATGTACTTTTTATCCTTATTGAATGAGCCGTATTCATTCTCCACTTGCACCGCAATGACAGGGCCTCCCTGGCGGTACTGAGACATGAGCAGAGGAGGGTTAAAGAGTGAGGCTATCCTGGGCAAAAGCCTGAAGTCTGTGGGCTTGCTGCTAAAGGCTGCACAGCTGGTGAGGCAGGCTCTGGTCCACAGCCCTGCAGTCTGCACGCTCTGCCCAGCACTGGAGTTAGAGTCTGCCGGGTCGCTCGCTGCTGCGGGAGCTGCCTTCCCCGGAGCGTTGTCGATACATGACTGCCACAGTTTTCCCTCTGTCTCTCACACTCGCTACTTAAATTTGAGTCCTCAGACCTACAAATACACCTGCTTCCACACCCATCCACATTCCCTCCTCCCTCCGGCCTTAGGGTCATGCCACCACTTGTGTATGGGTCCCACGGCCTTCCACGGCCCGCTCAGGAACGTGGCTCTGGGCACAGCCGCTCTCCCCTCAGTGCCTTTGACCTTCCTTCACAACAGGCTGACCTCCATGATCATGGAAACTTACCCAGGACCCTCCGCACCAGAAAGAGATGGAGGCAGGGGCCCAGGAACGTTCCCCTCTTCCCACTCTCCTTGCTAAGAACCACACTTCCTGGAAGACTTACTAGTCGTCTACACCCACATCTTTGGCTCAAACCCCCTTGAGAAAACTTCCAGCCCATCAAGGCATCCAGACCATCAACAATGAGTTGTGCTAAACTCAAAACCCTTTTCAGAGTATCCTCGTTCGGGGTCCTTCACCCTGAAGCCAGCCACAGGGAAGGCAGCCTCAGTGCTGGCACGCCAAGCTCTGACTTTTTTGTCCTGACATACAGCAGGCCCGTGGTCCCCACTGCCTACAGCGTAAATGTCCTGCTTAGAGTACATTCTTCCCTCTTGGACAAAGGAATGCTGGCTTCGAGAACACAAAGGAAGGGGAATGGCATGACTGTCAGGTCTTCATTCGCAGGCTCCCCCTGCCTCCTCCCGCGCTCGCCCTCCGCCCAGGCGTGCTGGCTTCCCGTGGCTCCTACTGCGATGCCGTTTGCCTCCACAGGCAGCACGATGCCCGTCCCCACAAGTGGATGCATGGCCTCTCCACTGTGCCTGGGACACTCAACAGTGGTCACACAGGGCCTGGTGCTCAGCACTTACTCGCTGAATGGACACGAATATTCTCAGCTAGTGAGTTGAGAACAATTGTTTTCATTATTGAACCAGCCTGAAGGGTAAGACGTCTAAAAACCCCATGGCAAGGGAATTCCCAGTCGGCCTTATGAAATAAACAGGATAAGAAGAGTAGAAGTCCTAACTAAACCAACATGCACTCCAAAAATTATTTTTACATGATTACTGAAGGTAACCAATTCAGTAAGGGACCGTAAAAGACTAATGACTTATCAATGATTCAGTTAGTACAAGGCACAGGGCATTAGATTTCCTAGGATCTCCCACCCCCACAATTCAGTGGGATGCCTGTAAATTTGCTTTCCTTGTTACATACATATGCATGTGAATGGCATTTGTACTTGTGCTGAAACTTCCATCCAAATATTCAGTCTTTCTTGTTTTAAGGCATACGCCTACCACTGAGCCCCACCTAGATTGCAGAAATGCAGCCAGTCACATACAGCCTCAGCCCTTCAAACAAACGATGTACCTCGACTCCACCTAACAGAGCACAGGTGCCGTGCGTCGCCTTCTTTACAGCGTAAACCAGAGTTTAATCCTAAAGACAAGGTTTTCTTCCTCTCAGCAGTGCCTGCCTCTCAAAGCTGTACTGCAGCGATATTACTGCTAAGCTCTCCCTCACATTCTTCCTTTCTTATCCCTCGATTCTTCTCTTTATAATTATCCTACTAAGAACAACTCACAGGCTGGGCACAGTGGCTCACGCCTGTAAACCCAGCACTTTGGGAGGCTGAGGCCGGCAGATCACCTGAGTTTGAGATCAGTCCGGGCAAAATGATGAAACCCCATCTCTACTAAAAATACAAAAATTAGCTGGGCATGGTGGTGGGTGCCTGTAATCCCAGCTATTCAGAAGGCTGAAGCAGGAAAATCGCTTGAACCCAGGAGGCGGAGGTTGCAGTGAGCCGAGATCGCACCACTGCGCTCCAGCCTGGGACACAGAGTGAGACTCCGTCTCAACAACAACAACAACAACAACAACAAAAGAAAGAAGAAAGAAAGAAAGAAAGAAAAGAAGGAAGGAAGGAAGGAAAGAAAGAAGGAAAAGAAAAGAAAAGAAAAAAAGGAAAGAAAGAAGGAAAGAAGGAAGGAAGGGAGGGAGGGAGGGAGGGAGGGGAAGGGATGGGAAGGGAGGGAGGAAGGAAGGAAGGAAGGGAAAGAAAGAAAGAAGGAAAAGAAAAGAAAAGAAAGAAAGAAAGGAAAGAAAGAAGGAAAGAAGGAAGGAAGGAAGGGAGGGAGGGAGGGGAAGGGAAGGGAAGGGAGGGAGGAAGGAAGGAAGGAAGGAAGGAAGGAAGGAAGGAAGGAAGGGAAAGAAAGAAAGAAAGAGAGAGAGAGAAAGAAAGAAAGAAAGAAGGAAGGAAGGAAGTAGGGGAAAAAAGAAGGAAAAGAAAAGAAAAAAAGAAAAGAAAAGAAAAAAAGAAAGGAAAGAAAGAAGGAAGGAAGGGAGGGAGGGAGGGGAAGGGAAGGGAGGGAGGAAGGAAGGAAGGGAAAGAAAGAAAGAGAGAGAGAGAGAAAGAAGAAAGAAAGAAAGAGAGAGAGAGAGAAAGAAAGAAGAAAGAAAGAAAGAGAGAGAGAGAGGAAGGAAGGAAGGAAGGAAGGAAGGAAGGAAGGAAGGAAGGAAGGAAGGAAGGAAGGAAGGAAGGGAAAGAAAAGGGAATAACTTACACTTCATGATTCAGAATTAGTTACAAAGGCCTAGATCTGTATGTTTGCCATACTTTCTCCCAAACAGAAAAGTAAGATGAGCTATCAGACGACTACCTAAAAATCCAGGTGGTTTTTCGGTTCGTTTTGAGGCAAGGGCTTGATCTGTCATCCAGGCTGAAGTGCAGAGGTGTGATCTCAAGTCACTGCAGCTGGGCTCAAGCCATCCTCCCACCTTAGCTTCAGAAGCAGTTGGGACTACAGGTGCATACCATGCTCTCGAATGTTTGTGTTTTTTGTAGAGATGTGGTCTCACTCTATCGCTCACGCTGGACTTGTACTCCTGGGCTCAAGCAATCCTCCCACTTTGGCCTCCCAAAGTGCTGGGCTTAGAGCCGTGAGCCACCATGCCAGGCCATAATCTAGATTTTTATCCCATCTCAAAGTACATCAAGAGATGTGTCCTTAAACTAGGATTTATTTTTCTTAATAACGATGTGCATCTTCTCATTTGGAAGAGTTAATTGTTTAAATTAAAGGAATATTATAATGATCAAACAATGCTGTCCTGCAGACTGCGCAAGACAATGTTCTTTTTTTTTGTCACAGACCTGACTGTGTGCTGTAGGTTGCCATGGTGAAAATGAAGGCATTTCTTATCAAGTACACGAGGTCTCAGCAAGCCATAAAGAAGGCGACAAATGGCACCTGTGCTCTTCCCATCTGTGGGACTGAATCAAACCAGAATGCAGGTAATAGCAAGGAGACTTACACAGACAAGAACGGGGGCGGGGGGGTGTGCAAGTTATTTTTTTATGACATAAATGAGAAATCCAAATGTCCCTAAGTAAGGTATGAATTCCTGTTTTGTTGTGTTGTTGTTGTTGTTTGTTTGTTTGTTTGAGACAAAGTCTCACTCTGTTGCCCAGGCTGGAGTGCAGTGGAGGGCTCTCGGCTCACTGTAACCTCCACTTTCCAGGTTCAAGCAATTCTCCTGCCTCGGTCTCCCAAGTAGCTGGGATTACAGGTATGTGCCACCATACCCAGCTAACTTTTTTGTATTTTTAGTAGAGACGGGGTTTCCCCATGTTGTTCAGGCTGGTCTCAAACTCCTGACCTCAGGTGATCCGCCTGCCTCATTCTCCCAAAGTGCTGAGATTACAGGAGTGAGCCACCATGACCAGCCTGAATTCCCGTTAAATGAATTGTGACATATCCCTACTACGGAACACTGTGCAGGCACTAAAAAGAGTGGCTGATTTCGAATATACGCATTTCAAGTAACAAAAGAAAAATGCCTGAGGGGATTCATATATTTTTATATTAAACAGGATATATATTCTTTTTTTTCTTTTGAAACAGAGTCTCAGTCTGTTGCCCAGGCTGGAGTGCAGTGGCATAATCTCAGCTCACTGCCACCTCCACCTCCCGGGTTCAAGCAATTCTTCTGCCTCAGCCTCCCACATAGCTGGGACTATAGGCACCAGCCACCATGTTGGACTAATTTTTTTTTTTTTGTATTTTTAGTAGAGACGAGGTTTCACCATGTTGGCCAGGCTGGTTTTGAATTCCTGACCTTGTGATCCACCCACCTCAGCCTCCCAAAGTGCTGGGATTACAGGTGTGAGCCACCACACCCAGCCACATTTTTTTTTAAATGTAAAAGCATGTATGTGTCTGTGTGTTTATGTCTCTGTGTATGTAGACATGTATGTATAATTTGCTTCCATGTTGATAACACTACTAAAAAGAGAAACAAAATCTAGTAAATTGGTTGTCTCCTGAAAGGACAACTAAATGGCTTTGGAACAGGGTGGAAGGGGAGACTTTTATCTGACCATAAATTCATTTGTACCTTCTGAGCCTTTTTGCCTTGTTAAGAGTGGAAAGAAGCAGTGAGAAGATTGGTGAGCTTGAGAAACAGTAAGTTCACGTGGACAACCAGGGCGCCCCTTTGCGCAGTCCCCGCCCCATGTGATGAGACTTCGTAGAAACCCTGGGACAAGCACACAAGGCCAACGAGGACAGGACAGGCCAACGTGTCTATCATTAAGACGAGAGTCTGGAACTCAAGGCTACAAGAAAGTCAGCTCAGTTGCTCGTGGAGACTGCATGTGGCTCTTTGGTGATCAAGCCAAAGCAAACTGTTTCCCTAAAGTGCACGTAAGAAAGACGGAGGAGGTAATTTGGCTTTACCTGGAGAGGAATCACTCTGGGAATCAGGTGGTCAAAATACTTCTCAACTGCTTCAATGAAGCCCTTGTTGGTTGTCCTCAGCAGCAACCGGGGGTCTTGCAGGAGCCAGCTGGGGGCGAGAGGGGCAGGCTCAGGGTCTGAGACGGAAAGGCAGGGGAAGGAGGAGTGGGCTCAGAGCTGCCCCAACTCGCTGCACATCGGCCCAGCTGCCTCACTCCTCTGGTCCCATAGCACTCAGGGGTCCTGGAAGGATCTGTGCCACATGACACTTTCAGGCCATTCTCGTAGACTTGTGGGATTTGGAAGGAAACACCTGCCTCCATCTCCAAGGCGCTTGACAACTTTGGAAGTGCCGTCAGCTCCCTTTGGTCCGACTGAGGGGCTGGCCCGTCAAGGCTCTTATGGCCATGTGTTAAAGAGCTTTTTCTTCTAGCATTTGTTCAACACTCTCCATTATTTTTCAGCTTATGAAAAACAGTTTTCTTGGGGACAACCTCTGTTCCTTAGGCACGGTGTGGCATTTCCACTAAGAGCTAAGTCTTCAGGTTCAGGGTGGGGGCCTGAGCGCCAGTGACACCCCACCCTCTCCAGGTCACCGGGAAAGTGTCAGGCAGGCCTCCAGCCAAGCCATGCCAGGAGTCACTGTTTCCCAAAAACTCTGCTCCCCTCAGCTTGGGCTTTCTCTGCCCCTGAGCTGGATGGGAGGAGGGACTCATCTGGAGAAAAGCAAAGGCCTCATTTGACTCTAAGGTGCAAGAGGTGCTCTCTGGAGGCAGAGCCTCAGGTTCTCCAGGGAGCCCTGCCTGCCACAGGGGTGGCAGAGAGGAGCCTTAAGAGTGTCACCCTGACCCTCAGCAGTCTGGGCTGGGGGCCAGCATCACAGAGGAGAGAACAAGGCAAAGAAAAGTAAGAGGGAGTGGGGAGGGGAGCTGAGGGTGGTCTCACTGTGTGGAGAAGGCAGCCCTCCCTTGCAAAATAAGCAAAAGATCAGAAGTTTTCAAAACAAGTCCAGAGTTGTCAGAACCTTCCCTTGCAGGCCATAAAGCTTCTGATCCCTTTCTTCCCAGGGCATTTTGGGAAGGACAGAGGGGGCCACAGCCCCTCCTGCGTGGGGAATGAAGAGTGGGAGCCTCCTGTGGCCACCTCTTCCCACACACACCGTCTTGGCTGCATGCCCAAGGCCCCAGGACCAATGCCTGGAGCTTCTCATCTGTGACTGGGGGATGACAGCGGCACTCGCCCCCCGCCGCAGCACCACGGGCCTCACAAGAGACGACGCAGGCACAGTGCCTGGTGTAGGGCAGCACACCGCCTATCTGCTACATGAGTAAAGGTTATTTTCCTTGTTACTAGATTAAAATTCCCTTTTTGTAAAGCAAGTACTTCACTACAACCACGATTTTGAGATTATAGCCCCGTTTACCTGGGCAAGCCGCCGAGGTCAATCTCACTGCAGATGTAGGGGCCTGGACGCAGAATCACCCACAGCCCGATCTCTGAGGCCATCAGGACAAAGGCCCTAGAGGGGTCCACATCGTCAGCCCCTCCCATGACAGCCCAAGAACAAGTCAGGTGGGGGCTGCATGCACCACAGGGTGGAGGAGCTGCCCGGTGGGGTGAAGGGACAGCTCGGCCTCACCCCCACAGAGCAGGGACTCCCACACCAGGTCGGAGGCCTGAGCTGCTCCCAGGCTCAGAGCCTCTGCAAAGCCCCATTGGGGGCCTGAGGAGGAAGGGCATCAGCCAGGGCACAGGGGTCTTCACAGTGAACCTGATCCCAGCAGCCTTGCCAGCCTAGAGGGGCCTCCCTGTCCCAGCCCAGGCTGCTGAACCCCGTGCAGAGTCAGGCAACTTCTGGGGTCTTCTGCCCCTCTGGGTTGCAGTGGAGAGGTGAGGCCCGGATGCTGCAGGCCCAGCCCCGCCGGGTGACAGGTCATGGATGGGGAGTGTCTGGGTCCTGGGTGCAGGGCCTCTCATAGTCCTAGAACAGGACCCCAGACCCGGGTCCCTCCCGGGTTCTCTTTGCTAATCCACCCCCAGTAACTGCATCTCTGCCCCTGCCCCTGGCCAGGTCACAGCAGCAGCAACACCACATACTCCAGGTCCAGGTTCCCAGAGAAGTCGAATCTGCCTCTTTCTGGCTCATGCAGGTTCCACGGAACATAGCTAGAAGAGATGAAAGGGAAATATGATGAGTGTCTTCTTACTTCTTCCTCCAAATTGTTGGGTCCACCCCAAATCCAAGCCAAAACCATGCACAGCTCTATTCTGAAATACACTGAAGTTTCCAATGGAAATTAAACCTCTATTACACCAACCACGACTATCTTTAATAGTTCCTTGCCTTATTAGCCAATTGTGGTTCAAGCTGCAAATGATCCTCTAATGCTACACTTTTTTGGGATTTATATATAAATTATTCTACTCACTGCCCTATTCTTTGGGCAGTAACACCGATTAAAGGTATAAATTAAAAAGAGAACAAAAACAAAAAGGTCTACATCTGCCTTATACATTATTACTATGAGTTAGTCAAAATAATAAATGTGGAGTTTCTGTGAAGATAGTGGAGATATAGTAAATCTAGTAAGCGTACTACTATCTTTAGACCTTAGCAAGAAGGGCCCCGTAGGACCCTCCCCCAAAGGCCTGTGAGTACAAATTTTATCAGATATACTAGACATAGTTCACTAGGCAACTGTTGTTTTTTGTGTCACTAGCAACATTTTTTAGTGGTATGCCCCTAATATCGTTTCCTATAAGTCCAATCGTTTTTATTACGCAATTTTGCACAGCACAGAGATTTTCGACAATACATTGTAGAACTGACTGTAAGACCCACGAAGAAGATATACTCATCATGGCCTTCTATGAACTTAACAACATAGCTTATTGTAAGCAAAGGAGAAGCTGACTGAATTAGAGAGAATATGGCTACATCAGTTATCAACACAGTGAAAAAATTTAAAGTACCCCTCTAAGAAATAAAGATAATAAGCAGCCAAAAACACCTGTAAGGCTGTAGATTTGTACAGCATAATTAAAAGGCTTCACCTAATAAATAGAGAGAGAACCCAGTAGCCAACAGATGGAGCATTTACATTCCCTTAAAAAGCGCATCTGTAGAACTAAGTATGAAAAAAGAATGTAAAATTTAAAAGACCAAACAAAATTTAAAATGCATGAAACAGTTGTAAAATATTGGCAGGTACTATGTCACAAAGCAAATCTCAACAAATTCCAAAAACCTATATCACATAGTCCAGGATCCCAAGACAAAGGCAAATAAATTTTAAAATTACAGTTTAAAATAGTAAAAATTGAAATTTCCGGCAAGATGGCTGAATAGGAACAGCTCCTGTGTGCAGCTCCCAGCAAGAGCAACGCAGAAGACGGGTGATCTCCACACTTCCAACTGAGGTACCCGGTTCATCTCATTGGAACTGGTTAGACAGTGGGTACAGCCCAAGGAGGGTGAGCTGAAGCAAGGTGGGGCATCACCTCACCTGGGAAGCACAAGCAGCCAAGGAACTCCCTCTCCTAGCCACGGGGCGCCATTAGGGACTTTTCCTGGCACTCTGGCGCTCTGGCTCAGATACTGCACTTTCCCCATGGTCTTCACAACCCACAAACCAGGATATTCCCTCCAGTGCCTAGAACACCAGGGCCCCAGGTTTCCAGCACAAAACTGGGCGGCCGGTTGGGAAGACACTGAGCTAGCTGCAGCAGTTTTTTTTTTTTTTTTTTTTTTTTCCATAACCCTGTGGCACCTGGAATGCCAGTGAGACAGAACGGCTCTTTCCCCTGAAAAGGGGGCTGAAGCCAGAGAGCCAAGTGATCTGGCTTGGTGGGTCCCACCCACACAAAGACCAGCAAACTAAGACCCACTGGCTTGAAATTCTCACAGCCAGTATACCAGTCTGAGCTTGACCTGGGACATGAGAGCTTGGTGCAGGGAGGGCATCCACCATTGCTGAGGCTCAGGTAGGTGGTTTTAACCTTGCCTATGTAAACAAAGTCACGGGGAAGTTTACACAGTGACTGGGCAGAGCCCACGACAGCTCAGCAAGGCCACTGCAGGCAGACTGTGTCCCTAGACTCCCTCCTTGCTGGGCAGGGCATCTCTGAAAAAAGGCAGTAGCCTGTCAGGGTCTTATAAATAAAGCCCTGATCTTCCTGGGACAGAGCATCTGGGAAAAGCGGCAGTTATGGTTACAGCTTCAGCAGACTTAAATATCCCTGCCCAGCAGCTCTGAAGGGAGCAATGGATCTCGAAGCACAGCTCTCAAGCTCTGATAAGGGATAGATTGTCCCCTCAAGTGGCTAGCTGACCCCTGGGTATCTTGACTGGGAGGCACCTCCCAGCAGGGATTGACAGACACCTCATACAGGAGAGCTCTGGCTGGCATCTGATGGGTACCCTTCTACGACGAAGCTACCAGAGGAAAGAAGAGGCAGCAATCTTTGCTGTTCTGCAGCCCCCGCTGGTGATTCCCAGGCAAGCAGGGTCCGGAGCGGACCTCCACCAAATGCCAGCAGACCTGCAGCAGAGGGGCCTGTAAGAAGGAAAACTAACAAACAGAAAGAAATAATTTCAACATCAACAGAAAGGACATCCACTCAGAGACCCCATCCAAAGGTCACCAACTTTAAAAACCAAAGGTTGATAAATCCACCAAGATGGGAAGAAACCAGTGCAAAAAGGATGCCAACTCAAAAAACCAGAACGCCTCTCCTCCTCCAAGGGATCACAACTCCTCACCAGCAAGGGAAAACTGGATGGAGAATGAGTTCGACAAATTCACAGAAGCAGGCTTTAAAATGTGTGTAATAACGAACTTCTCTGAGCTAACGGAACATGTTCTAACCCAAAGCAAGGAAGCTAAGAACCTTGAAAAAAGGTTAGATGAAATGCTAACTAGAATAACCAGCATAGAGAAGAACATAAATGACTTGATGGAGCTGAAAAACACAGCACAAGAATTTCATGAACCATATACAAGTTTCAATAGCCAAACTGATCAAGAAGAAAAAAGGATATCAGAGATTGAAGATCAACTCAATGAAATAGAACAAGAAG
Source organism: Sapajus apella (assembly GCF_009761245.1). NCBI lineage: Eukaryota > Metazoa > Chordata > Mammalia > Primates > Cebidae > Sapajus > Sapajus apella. The sequence continues at coordinate 977,055 of NW_022436956.1, forward strand.
TCAAGATTGGAGAAAAAAGAGCAAAAATAAATAAACAAAGCCTCCAAGAAATATGAGATTATGTGAAAAGACCTAATCTACATTTGATCATTGTACCTGAAAGTGATGGGGAGAATGAAACTAAGTTGGAAAACACTCTTCAGGATATTATCCAAGAGAACTTCCCCAACCTAGCAGGGCAAGCCAACATGCAAATCCAGGAAATACAGAGAACACCACAAGATATTCCTCAGGAAGAGCAACCCCAAGACACGTAATTATCAGATTCACCAGAGTTGAAATGAAAAAAAAAAATGCTAAAAAAAAAAAAAGGCATCCAGAGAGAAAGGTGGGGTTACCCACAAAGGGAAGCCCATCAGACTCACAGTGGATCTCTCTGGAGAAACCCTACAAGCCAGAAGAGTGGGGGCCAATATTCAACATCCTTAAAGAAAAGAATTTTCAACCCAGAATTTCATATCCAGCCAAACTAAGCTTCATAAACAAAGGAGAAATAAAATCCTTTATGGACAAGCAAATGCTGAGAGATTTTTGTCACCACCAGGCCTGCCTTACAGAAGCTCCTGAAGGAAGCACTAAACATGGAAAGGAACAACCAGTACCAGCCACTGCAAAAACATACCAAATTGTAAAGATCATCGACACAATGAAGAAATGCATCAACTAATGGGCAAAACGACCAGCTGGCATCAAAATGGCAGGATCAAATTCACACATAACAATATTAATCTTAAATGTAAATGGGCTAAATGCCCCAATCAAAAGACACAGACTGGCAAGTAGGAAAAAGAGTCAAGACCCATCAGTGTGCTGTATTCAGGTAATCCATCTCTTGTGCAAAGACACACATAGGCTCAAAATAAAGGGATGGAGGAATATTTACCAAGCAAATGGAAAGGAAAAAAAAAAAAAAAGCAGGGGTCGCAATTCTAGCCTCTGATAAAACAGACTTTAAACCAACAAAGATCAAAAGAGACAAAGAAGGGCATTACATAATGGTAAAGGGAATAATTCAACAAGAAGAGCTAACTATCCTAAATATATATATGCACCCAATACATGAGCACTTAGATACATAAAGAAAGTTCTTAATGACCTACAAAGAGACTTAGACTCCTACACAATAATTTCGGGAGACTTTAACATCCCACTATCAATACTAGACAGATCAGCAAGACAGAAAACTAACAAGGATATCCAGGTCTTGAACTCAGATCTAGACCAAGCAGACCTAATAGACATCTACAGAACTCTCCACGTCAAATCCACAGAATATACATTCTTCTCAGCACCACATCACACTTATTCTAAAATTGACCAATAATTGGAAGTAAAACACTCCTTAGCAAATGCAAAAGAACAGAAATCATAACAGTCTCTCAGACCACAGTACAATCAAATTAGAACTCAGGATTAAGAAACTCACATCAAAATCGCACAACTACATGGAAACTGAACAACCTGCTCCTGAATGACTACTGGATAAATAATGAAATGAAGGCAGAATAAAGATGTTCTTTGAAACCAATGAGAATGAAGACACAACATACCAGAAGTGTATAAACACCTCTATACAAATAAACCAGTAAATCTGGAAGAAATAGATACATTTCTGGATACTTACACCCTCCCAAGACTAAACCCGGAAGAAGTTGAATCCCTGAATAGACCAATAAAAAGGTCTGAAATTGAGGCAGCAATTAATAGCCTATCTACAAAAAAAGTCCAGGACAAGACTGGTTCACAGCCAAATTCTACCAGAGGTACAAAGAGGAGCTGGTACCATTCCTTCTGAAACTATTCCAAACAATAGAAGAAGAGGGAATCCTCCCTAACTCATTTTATGAGACCAACATCATACTGATACCAAAACCTGGCAGAGACACAACTAAAAAAGAAAATTTCATGCCAATATCCATGATGAATATTGATGCAAAAATCCTTAATAAAATACTGGCAAACCAAATCAACAGCACATCAAAAAGCTTATCCATCATCATCAAGTTGGCTTCATCCCTCGGATGCAAGCCTGGTTCAACATATGCAAATCTATAAATGTAATCCATCACATAAAGAGAACCGAAGACAAAAACCGCATGATTATCTCAACAGATGTGGAGAAGGCCTTTGACAAAATTCAACAGCCCTTTATGCTAAACACTCTCCATAAGCTAGGTATTGATGGAACAAGTCTCAATAAAAGCTATTTACAACAAACCCACAGCCAATATCATACTGAATGGGCAAAAACTGGAAGTATTCCCTTTGAAACCTGGCACAAGACAAGGATGTCCTCTCTCACTGCTACTATTCAATACAGTATTGGAAGTTCTGGGCAGGGTAATCGGCAAGAAAGAGAAATAAAGCGTGTTCAGTTAGGAAAAGAGGAAGTCAAATTGTCTCTATTTGCAGATGACGTGATTGTATGTTTAGAAGACTCCATCGTCTCACCCAAAAATCTCCTTAAGCTGATAAGCAACTTCAGTGAAGTCTCAGGATACAAAATCAATGTGCAAAAATCACAAGCATTCCTATGCACCAACAATAGACAAACAAAGAGCCAAATCATGAGTGAACTCCCATTCGCAATTGCTACAAAAAGAATAAAATACCTAGGAATACAACTAACAAAGGATGCAAAGGATCTCTTCAAGGAGAACTACAAACCACTGCTCAAGGAAATAAGAGAGGCCACAAACAGATGGAAAAACATTCCATGCTCATGGTTAGGAAGAATCAATATCGTGAAAATGGCCACACTGCCCAAAGCAAATTATAGATTTGATGCTATCCCCATCAAGCTACCATTGCCTCTCTTCATAGAATTGAAAAAAAAACACCTTAAATTTCATATGAAACCAAAAATAAGTCCACCTAGCCAAGACAATCCTAAGCAAAAAAAAAGCTGGAGGCATCAAGCTACCTGATTTCAAACTATACTACAAGGCTACAGTAAGCAAAACAGCATGGTACTGGTACCAAAACAGAGATATAGACCAATGGAATAGAACAGAGGCCTCAGAAATAATGCACACATCTACAACCAGGCGATCTTTGACAAACCTGACAAAAACAAGCGATGGGGAAAGGATTTCCTATTTAATATTTATTAATGTTAATGTGTTGGGAAAACAGGCTAGCCACATGCAGAAAGCTGAAACTGGATCCCTTCTTTATACCTTATACAAAAATTAACTGCAGATGGATTAAAGATTTAAATATAAGACCTAACACCATAAAAACCCTGGAAGAAAACATAGGCAATACCATTCAGAACATAGGCATGGGCAAGGACTTCATGACTAAAACACCAAAAGCAATGGTAACAAAAGCCAAAATAGACAAATGGGATCTAATTAAATTTAAGAGGCGAAAGAAACTATCATTAGAGTGAACCAGCAACCAACAGAATGGGAAAAATCTTTTGCAATCTACCCATGTGACAAAGTGCTAATATCCAGAATCTACAAATAACTTAAACAAAATTACAAGAAAATAAAACCCCATCAAAAAGTGGGCAAAGGATATGAACAAACACTTCTCAAATGAAGACATTTATGCAGCCAACAAACATACAAAAAAATGCTCATCATCACTGGTCATTAGAGAAATGCAAATCAAAACCACATTGAGATGTCATCTCACGCCAGTTAGAATGGCAGACATTAAAAAATCAGGAGACAGGAGATGCTGGAGAGGATGTGAAGAAATAGGAACACTTTTACACTGTTGGTGGAAGTGTAAATTAGTTCAACCATTGTGGAAGACAGCGTGGCGATTCTGCAAGGGTCTAAAACTAGAAATACTGTTTGACCCAGTAATCCCATTACTGAGTATATATCCAAAGAATTATAAATCATTCTATTATAAAAACAAATGTACACATATGTTTACTGCAGCACTGTTCACAATAGCAAACACTTGGAACCAACCCAAATGCCCATCAATAACAGACTGGATAGAGAAAATGTGGCACATATACACCATGGAATACTATGCAGCCATAAAAAAGGGTGAGTTCATGTTCTTTGCTGGGACATGGGTGAAGCTGGAAACCATCATTCTCAGCAAACTGACACGAGAACAGAAAACAAAACACCACATGTTCTCACTCATAAGTGGGTGTTGAACAATGAGAACACATGGACACAGGGAGGGAACATCACTCACTGGGGCCTGTCAGGAGGGGAGGCTAGGGGAGGGAGAGCAGGGGGTGGAGGGGATAGGGGAGAGATAGCATTAGGAGAAATACCTAATGTAGATGACGGGGTGATGGATGCAGCAAACCACCATAGCACATGTATACCTATGTAACAATCCTGCACACTCTGCACATGTGCCTCTGAACTTAAAGTATAATAATAATCATAAAAATAGTAAAACTTAGAATAAATAAAACAGAAAGCATATCCCCAAATAGCTAATGAAAACAACAACAAAACTTAAGAAATATTTGAAAATAAATCGCATTCAAAGCACTACGTAGCAAAATTTGTGGGCTATATAACCAAAGCAGCTTTCAGAGAAACATTTATATCTCAGAATGAATATATTAGAAAACACTAAAGACTGGAAATAAAAGAAGCTAAATATTAACTCAGGGAAGAAAGAAGGAGGAGGAGCAGGAAACTGAGGAGAAGGACAGAGAAGAGAAGGCACTAAGTTGAATAAACTAAAGAAAATGAAATTACACATAACTCAGACCATGAAGTATAAATCTGAAACATACAGAGTATTAACAAAGCTACAAGCTAGTTATTTGAAAAGACTCAAAAGAAACAGATAAGATTTAGAAAAAAGAAAAAACAACCCAAGTATACAATGTGATGTATGTAACTTCCAAGTGAGTACAGGTAAGGAAGGAAAAATTGCTCAAGTCCCAGTCAGTTCAAAAGAAGAGAGAAGGTTGGGCATGGTGGCTCATGCCTGTAATTCCAATTCTTTGGAGGCTGAGGCAGGCGGATCACCTGAGGTCAGGAGTTTGAGACCAACCTGACCAATATGGTGAAAGTCCGTCTTAAAAATACAAAAATTAGCTGGGTGTGGTGGTGGGCGCCCAGAATCCCAGCTACTCGGATGCTGAAGCAGGAGGATTGCTTAAATCCAGGAGGCAGAGGTTGCAGTAGCTGAGATCACACCACTGCACCCCAGTCTGGGTGAAAAAGCGAAAGGAAGGAAGGAAGGAAGGGAGGGAGCGAGGGAGGGAGCGAGGGAGGGAGGGAAACGAAGGAAGGGAGGGATGGAGGGAAGGGAGGGAGGGGAGGGAGGGAAGAAAGGAAAGAAATAAGGAAGGAAGAAGAAAGAAAGAAAGAAAAAAAGTTTAAGAAAAAAAAGATCTACAGGGGGAAAACAGGATGTGCTCTAGAAAAACAGAGAACATGAGTTAATAACCATTCAAAGAGCTACGTCATCCTAAAAACCTTCACCTCGCAACCTCAAAAGATAGTAGTCATAGAGTTTACAGGTGAATCTTAAGAAACCTTCAGGGTAAAGATAATTCTTGTGCCGAATATTTTCAATAAGTAAGAAAAGAAGATTTACACATTTTATGAACTTATTATAAGATTGATTAAAAACTGGATGAGAATATTAACAAAAATAAAATTTTAAATCACTTTCACTTATAATCATAGATAAACACATTCAAAATAAAATACTAGCAAATAAAGTCTATGTGTATGTAATGTGTACATATCTCAGAACCCAGCAGAGTTTATACAAGTACCGTATGGTTGCTTGACTATCAGAAAAATCGCTGATGTAATTCAACACTTCAAAAGAAGAGTGAAGAAAAACTGTATTATCCCCCAACAGATGCAGAAGCAGCTCTCAGTAAAACTCAATAATTATTTCTGATTAAATGCTTTGCATTTTAAATGAGCCAGTTATCAATTTACTGCCTCTCAGCTTCAAATTCACCCTTCAGTACCAGCTCGGCAATAAGGCACAGGGCCCTCTAAGCATCTCCTACTTTACAGTAAGTGTGACAAGATGGTGGTGGCAGGCCCTCAGGTGGACGGGGCGTCTAATTCTGGAGCAGTTTTTACGTTTCTGTATTTGGTCATATAGGGTGGCTGGTCAGTTGTGTAGAAGTATCAGGACAACCATCATATGCCCTTTTAAAAAATCCAATGTAGTGTAAGTACAAGCCATAGCAATGTAGAATTAACCAAGGAGGGCAATGTAGAGTTAAATATTTTGGCATTGGCCGGGCACAGTGGCTCACGTCTGTAATCCCAGCACTTTGGGAGGCTGAGGTGGGCAGATCACCTGAGGTTAGGAGTCGAGACCAGCCTGACCAACATGGCAAAGCCCTGTCTCTACTAAAAAATACAAAATTAGCCAGGCGTGATGGCACATGCCTATAATCCCAGCTACTCAGAAGGCTGAGGCAGGACAACCACTTGAACCCAGGAGGCGAAGGCTGCGGTGAGCAAGATGGCACCATTGCACTCCAGCCTGGGCAACAAGAGTGAAACTCAGTCTCAAAAAAAAAAAAAATGGCATTAGCATAACCCATATAATTACAGGTGTAAAATGTTACATTACATGTCCCATAGCACTTTGCTCATACTTTTTCAGTCTTTCGCTTTCCATAGTGTAAATCTGAGCTTCTCAGTACTACTTTTATTTTTTTCTGTTGTTAACTTCATGAAAACAACAGACCTTTCTAATTGCTGGTGCGATAATCTCATCAAGAGAGAGAGAGAGAGATAGATAGATAGATAGATAGATAGATGGATGATAGAAAGATAGATGATAGATAGATGATAGATAGATAGATGATAGATAGATAGATAGATAGATAGATAGATAGATAGATAGACAGGCAGATGATAGACAGACAGATGATAGACAGATAGATAATAGATAGATGACAGATAGATGATAGATAGATAGATAGATAGATAGATAGATAGATAGATAGATAGATAAATAGATAGATGATAGATGTCCACATACACACACACATATATTCTGTATCATAACATTGCCCCTGCAAAGGACACTTAGACTTAAATGTTGCCAAGTGCTGTGAGCATGCCCTCCAATCCCTGAGCAAAGCCCGCAGGTCTGCAGGCGGTGGAATTGTTCAGCAGCCGGCCCGGAGCCCCATGTGGTCCCAGCGCAGGTCTGCTATTACTATGTACCTTTGTCACTGCTTGACTTTGGGAAAGTGACAACCTCTCTTGGTCTGTTTTCTCATCTGCAAAAGGTGATCATAACACTACTCACCACATACGACTGCAATAGGGATTAAATGAATTTGTCTTTCTCACGCCTTACAGCACGCCTGGTTATGTGTAAATACGACATGAGTGTTTAGTCAATAACAAAAATCGGTATCTTACTTTATAGCAGTAGGATATTTAAATGAGCATCTCTGTTTTGGCAATGGCACAATCATTATGCTAAGGGTGGTCTTCCTGCCTTCCCTGTAAAATCCAGAAACACCAATCCAATGATGTTAGCTGCACATCCTTTTACATGAAGCCTCAACAATGCACCCTTCCACGAAAGATTTTCTTGAGGTTCACTCTTCTATGCACCTTAATTAGCTCCCAGTTCTCTTGAGTTTCAAGAGTTTTCTGGAAATGGTTATGTTATGAAGACAACTCCACTGTTCCCAATTCAAATATGATTTTTGCAGCCAGGTAGAGTGGCTCACACCTGTAATGCCAGCACTTTGGAAGGTGGGAGGATCGCTGGAGCTCAGGAGTTTAAAACCAGCCTAGGCAACATAATGAGACCTCATCTCTACAAAACATTTAAAAATCAGCTGGCATGGTGGCATGGCTGTAGTCCCAGCTACTCAGGGGGCTTAGGCAGGAGGACCACTTGAGCCCAGGAGGTCGAGGCTGCAGTGAGTCATGATTGTGACACTGTAACACCACCTCAGCTACAAAGCCCTGTCTTAAAAACAAAACAAAAAAAAAAACAAGAAAATACGATTTTTGGTTTGGCACAGCTTTTATTTGACTTGCCATCTGTGTGCAGGCAGGAGCCTACGTCCTGCGTGTGTCTTCTGTGGCATCCACGCTCACAGCTGCATGGTCACACCTGGAGGCAATCCTGCTGGGAAGGGCATTACTTGTATTAAGGAGTGTGGGCTCTGCAGCCGCACTGCCTGCCTCACCGCAGTCCAGACACTGCACACCATCGAACAAGCAGGTTAACCTCTGTGTGCTCAGTGTCTTCCCCTGCAAAGTAGGAGTTACAAGCTCCCTCTCACAGGACAGTTTCAAGGATTGAGTGAAAGCACTTAGGAAGTCCATGGCTGTCAGCACCTACTAAATGCATGTGACGTTTTGTCAGCATATGGGTAATCACGTTAAATTCATGCTCATTTATATTTCAATTCTTCTGATTGACTAAACTGGGTTCCCATTTCTTCTTGCCAACATTACTGAGTACATATGCATGGCAGGCATTATGACAGGCATTGCACTTAAAGAAGGTAAAGATTTTATCCCCTTTAAACATCCTTATGAGGTAATTCTTATTCTGCCCATTTACTGACAAGGACACCAGGCCTTGATATGGTGCTTAGTTAGAGGCAGAGCTGGGACTGAAAGTCACGTCTACCTGCCTCTAAATCCCCATTATCTTAATCACTAACCTACAGTGTTCATTCTGTTCATGCCTTTAAATTTCACTTTAGCAATACTGGTATTTCCTTACACGTTCATTTTTAATACTGCCATTATTTCTCTACCTGTTCATCTTCACAAACATAAATAAAAATTGTTGGTGGTGTGCAGCACTTTGGCAGGCTGAGGTGGATGAATTGCTTGAATCCAGGAGTTTGAGCCCAGCCCAGGCAACATGGCAAAACCCCATCTCTACAAATAATTCAAAAAATTAACCTGGTGTGGGGGCATGCACTTGTGGCCCCAGCTAATCAGGAGGCTGAGGCAGGAGGATCACCTGAGCCTGAGAAGTAGAGGCTGTCATGAGCTGAGATCATGCCACTGCACTCCAGCCTGAGCAACAGAGTGAGACCCTGTTCCCCAAAAAGTTGTTTTAAAACCAAACCATGTATGTATCTGTAAGTACATGTTTATCTGTACGTGTCCCTTAAGCTTATGTCATTAAACTGAGTGCTCTTAGGGATCCCGGTATTCCTTCGTTAGACAGATTTCTGAGGAAATAACCTCCTACCTTTAGCGTCTCCTACTAACCCCTATCCAAGTCTTTAATCACAGAGCAAACTCAGCAGGAGACTTAAGTGACAGCGGGAGGCTTAAGCATAAAAGGTATGTGCTGGAAACATTCAGAAGGTAAGTCCTCACGCTGGACCCCAAAACCGAGGCTCCCAGGCAGGATGCACTTGTAGGGTAACAAGGTCATGGAGGTGAGGGGCCGGCACTCACGTGGTGACAGTGTTGAAGCCACAGGCCTTCAGCTTCAGCAGACGGTCCCTCCAGTACTCCCTGGGCACCCGGAAATAGTGGATGGAGCCCCCGAAGATCAGGAACTTCTGGCCCTCCAGTGTGAAGTGGGGGTTACCCTGACCTGTGCTTTCAGTTCCAAGTCCCACAGATCGGTTCTTCAGCTCCAAAGGAGTCAGATGAGACCAATTAAACCTGGAGGAGGTGGGCGAGGGAAAGAAAGTGGAAAGGGAGAGAGGGCTCGGGAGAGGTCTCGGAGGGACGGCTGAAACCCTAGCGAAAAAAAAAAAAGTTCTTGTTAGTGGGGCGTGTTCTGTGCACACTCGTGATATTATTTTCTCCAAGAAAGAAGAGATCGCTCCCCTCCCTCCCCAGGAATGTAGCTCTCGGTCAAACCTGGGCTGGGGCGGATGCGCTTTTCCGAACACGAGGTTCTCTTCCTGTTTAAACCGAGGACCAAAACCTGATAAGATAAACGGCAGGAAAAAGATGCCCACCATTCTCTTCCAGGAGAGACACGCGCTGAAAGGAGAAAGGATAACAGTGACAAGGGGAAGGCGCTCGTCCCACCAAGCGGCAAGGACCTGGGCGCTTTAGAGGCCGGAACCCCGGAGGGGGCCTGCGACACAGGCAGGTCTTCTAGGCGGCTCAGGGCCAGGAGAGCGCCGCATCGCCCGGCCAATCCTCCTCGGTCACGACGGAGGCCGGGGACAGACGTCCAGTCCTAGATCCTACAGACACGGCTGGGCACCGCGGGCGGGTGTCCGGGAAAGGGGGACGTGGGCGCGCTTCCACCACCAGGTTCAGGAAGGACGCGGCGCCCAGCGGCTGGAGCCCCTGGCCTGCATCCCCAACCCTGATTTTCTGGCATCTGGTGAACAGCCCCTCCGCAGGGCGGGGGTAGCGAGGGGATCTTCAGACAAAAGCTGGGGAGAGCGGGCTTGAGGACGGAGCCTGGCGCCGCGCGGCCTCGGGCGCCTGGCTGGGCACAGGACCCGGGGAGGTCCGGAGGCTCCCAGGCACGCTGGGGTGGTGGGGAGCCCGAGAGGGCGGGCTGGGCTGCGGCCGGGGCAGCGGCGATCCCTCACCTGAGTAGAGGCGAGGACCCCATCGCTGCGAGGCAGTGGCGCCGAGGGTCTCTCGCGGTTCCCGCCCCTCTCAGCTCAGGACTGCGCGCTGCGCGGGGAGCCGGGGCAGAAATCTGTCCGGAGGCGCGGGAGCCGGGTCGGGGTCCCAAGGCTGCGCTGTCTGGCTCCGCACCAAGAGGACAGCCCGGCGCCGCTGGCGCTCCAGGTGTCCGCGCAGCCCTTCCGGGTGTAGACGCCTCTCGGCCCTTGGAGGGAAAGCGGGAGGGCCCGTGGGTTAACGCCCCGACCTTGGGCTTCCTGACCTCGGTCGACAGCCAGCTGGCACAGAAAGGCCTGCGCGTGGGAGAGAGGCGGAGAGAGCCCGGCGCGGGGCACCGCAGGAAGTCTCCATGCAGCGCGCTCTAGAAACCATGTGCAGATCATAAAGCAAGGATTCACAGAGGAACACGAAGTACAGGCGAGAGCCCTCGGAAAATTCTAGTTTCCCCACACTGTTACCTCGTGATAAACGAGTGAGAATTGGAGCGCAGAGCCGTGGGAAAGCGGTTCCCTCGGCGGGAGCGGCCCGAGCACAGCTTCACAGCAGGTGCGAGCGCTGCGGAGGCTGCGGGGACGAAGTTGCCGGACAGGCAGGAGGCAGGCGCGGGGTGGGGGCGGTGAACGCCAAGCCCCTTCAGAAAACAGTGGGGACTATTACACGGTTTACAGCAGAAACTAAGCCAGGTGTTCGTTTCACGGAGATTTACTCGGCTGCAGGGTGGAGGCTAGATGAGAACCATGTCCTCTCCGGTGGGCGCTCACGGTAGTAACGCTACCCAAGAGGAGGGCACGCGTTCCGGGAAGACTTACGAGGTTAAACCCGCCGCTCTCGATAATGGAGCGCATGAAGTCGGTGATACAGAGCGAGGAGTCTGGACGGCCGTGTGTTTCCGGCTTAAGTAACTTGGCGGTGACGACGATTGAGATGGGAGACATAGGAAGGGATAGAGCCTGCCTAGAGGGAAAGGTGATGAACTCGATTTTGGAAACGGTGATGTGAAATCTCTACGATGGAAAAAAAATACGTCTTCTGATTTCTCCCTTTGACGTCTTTGCTTCTCCCATTTGACAGAACAGAGCCTATCACATCAGGTTGAAACCAGGAATGCAGTTCTCAGAGAATATTGTGTTGGGGTAAGGGAGTTTCTCTTGTCTCATTCATTACAAGGATACTTTCCTCTCTAAAACCTTAGCTCCCTGAAAATGTCCAAATTGCCCATCTTTTCTTCATTTTTGGGTTGTAAGTAATGAACTGTTAATAATTTTGTACACTGTGGTTTTACGGCCACACACTTTATTCTTCTTTGTCAAGTTTAAAGTATTCTAGGGCTTGTGCCTTCCCACATAAAATTTAGAATAAACTTGTCTGTTTCTACAAAAATCCACGCTGGTATTTCTATAGGAATTGCAATCAACCTACAGATCAAATTGAGAATTATATCCTTATTGAGTCTTGAACCCACAAACATGTATGTCTCTCTATTTAAATAGTTCTTTATCCACTTCATCAGAATTGTGTGATTTTTCAATATACAGATCCTATGCATGTATTGTCAGGTTTATACTTAACTATTTCCATTGCTCTTAAGAGGTTTAAAATGTTATTATATTTCATTTCAGTTTTGACATGTTTGTTGTTAGCATATAGAAATGTGATTGAGTTTCCCATGTCGATCTTGTATCCTGTGAGCTTGGTAACACCTACTAATTTTAAGAGGTTATTTATAGATTACTTGGCATTTTCTACGTAGATAATTATGTCATCTGCAAATATGGACAGTTTTATTTCCAGCTTTCCTGTCTACATGGCTTTTTATTCCTTTCTTGTGTGTCTTAGTATGATAACTAAAATTTCTGTGTTGAAAAAGAGTGGCAAGAACTAACATTGTTACCTTGTCCCCAGCTGGAAAACATTCAGTTTTTCACTATTAAGTATGATGACAGCTATAGGTTTCATGTACATATTCTCTATCAAGTTGAAATAGTTTGACAGCTGGGTCTACAGTCACCAGCAATCCTGTTGTGATTTATTGGAACAAGCTGTGTATCAAGAATTGTGATTTTCTGCAGACGCTGATGGAGGAATTTTGACAAAGGTAGAAGAACCAAAGAATGGATTATTGGTTCATTTGAAGGGTGACTCATCCTGTGTCCTTTTGCCATCTGGGGCTCCCCTTTGCTGATAGGAGTATTTGAGAACCTCTACAAATGAGCCCTGGAGAGTGTGAAAGTTCCCCCAGATTTCTGTGTTCATTAAACCTGTAGAAGTCTTGAATATGTGCAAGGTAAAGTAACAATTTTGATCAAACTAAGCTGTCAGTTTCTGTGTTGAGAGTACAGAAGTACTCTCAAGATACTCTACAAGGCCAACATCCTGAGCACAGGAAACACCAGCTGCTAGAGCCACAGACCCAGCATCCTGATGCAATTTGTTAAAAAAAAAAAAAAAAATCAATATTTTTCCCTTCAGTTCCTATCCAGATAACTGATGATGAAACAAAGAGTTAACTTCCCAAAGCAGGCAGAAAACATCAGAAAGCTTCCAGAACTGCTTGCAAACTTCCTGTGCCAGCCCTTTGATGTTAATTAAGCACAATTCCTGCTTTTAGATTGCTCTCTTGTAAGAACAGCAGCTTCTAGAAAAAAAAGGCACCACCCTCTGTTGCTTTAGTAGTGGACGACCCTATAGGAGTTCATGTATAAACCAGAAAAGACCATTCTTGATTTCTTTTTAGGGTGGACCTCTTTAAAAAATGTATGTGACAGGCCAGGCGTGGTGACTCATACCTGTAATCCCAGCACTTTGGAAGGCCGAGGCAGGTGGATCACGAGGTCAGAAGATCGAGACCATCCTGGCCAACATGGTGAATACAAAAATGAGCTGGGTATGGTGGCACGTGCCTGTAATCCCAGCTACTCAGGAGGCTGAGGCAGGAGAATTGTTTGAACCCGGGAGGCAGAGATTGCAGTGAGCCGAGATCATGCCACTGCACTCCAGCCTGGTGACAGAGCGAGACTCCATGTCAAAAAAAAAAAAAAAGGAAAAAGAAATGTATGTGACAACTATATAATAAGAACCCTTGAGAGATCCAAAAATCTGGGATAGGAATTGATATTATCAGTGGAAAATTAAAGGGAAAGATTATCAACTATTAATATTCCAGTGGTCAGAGAGCTGTGAACAAAGAGTTGAGACAAAGGTATCCTTAAGATTAAAGTAGGCAAAATCTGTTGTCTACTTATAAGATCATCTTTCTAGGTTTATTGATAGTTAATAAAAAGCAGCATAATTTCCAGAAGTGAAAATTTAGCCACTTCTACTTATAAGCCATCCTTGTTAGAGAAACTTTGTTTGCTTAAGTCATGATTATTACAGAAATTGAAAAATGCTCATTTGAGCTATTAAATTGACTCTGTGGTCTCCCAGTAATTAATTTAACCCGTGATGATACACAGTTAACAGGCTGAGATGGAGGGATAGGTAGATTACAGATACATCCCTGCTAGAGATCTTCAGACCCCTAGCTTTATATTTTGTCCCTACAGACATTCAAACTTCAGGTAAATTGATAATCAAATTGATACGGATCGTCTCCAAAAGATTAAAAAACAAATGACATGGATATGCACCACGCAGGGCTGCTCCCAGAAGAGGGAAGTGAAGCAGCCCGCCTCTGCCTCTGCCTCCACCTCTGCCTCCGCCTGCTCCTCCACAGGGTAACTAATGCCAAGTGCAGTCCTCTCTAAAGGAGGAGCTCAGCTTTGGGCAGCCCAGCTCAGCTGCTGGGCTCTAGCTGTTATCATTCAAATGTGTCTTTTTTAGGGACTGAGTCTGCTAGATGCATCCATTAGTTAAGCAAATGGAAATTCAGGCAGAACTGTAGGTGAGAACCGAGGGTCAAAATGTGTTATCAAGAGTCTTTTCTCCTAGGAGTTGAAGTTAATCAGCCTGATCAGGTCAGGGTGGAAGGTTTGCCTTCTGCATGAATGCAGCCTTGATGATGGAAAAGGGCCAGCCTTGAGAAGGTAAGAGAGGAGGATTGCTGTCTCCATGGGGCACCCGGAAAGAGGCAACTGTCCTTACAGATAACCCGATCCATTGAGCTAAGAACTGGATGGGGAGTGTCTGTAAGAATATTAAAATCCTTATCCCAAAGTGATTTATTTTTATCAGGTTTTTTCCTCTGTTATTAACAGCTGACATTTACCAAGCACTCGTACAGTTCTACGTGTTTGACATTTCCTTTTTTTTTTTTTTTTTCTCGCTCCGTCACCCAGGCCAGAGTGCAGTGGCACGATCTCGGCTCGCGGCAACCTCCACCTCCCAGATTCAAACAATTCTCCTGCCTCAGCCTCCTGAGTAGCTGGGACTACAGACATGTGCCACCATGCCCAGCTACTTTTTATATTTTTAGTAGAGATAGGGTTTCACCATGTTAGCCAGGATGGTCCCGATCTCCTGACCTTGTGATTCGCCCGCCTCGGCCTCCCAAAGTGCTGGGATTACAGGCGTGCGCCACCACGCCCAGCCCCATGTTTGACTTTTCTGTTGTCTCTTAACTCTCACAGCACCATAAAGCGGGTACCATTTGTATCCCTCCTTTATCAATGAGGAAACTAGAGCACAGAGGCTTTCAGTAATGTGTACTGTCACACAGCAGGTTGGTGACAGCTGGGATCTGAATGCCCTGGAATAGAAAAATTCAGCCTCACATGGCCCAGATTGGTTCACCAGACTCTGCTCAGCAAACAGCCGCATGCAAAGCACTGCTCCTGTTCAAACTAAGTGTGATGGCGTAGGTGAAAGTGTTTTAGGAAAAGTATACAAATGTATTTCAAATGAAAGTATAACCACGTGACTAGCAAAAGGGAAAGTGAAATGCTTCTAAACCATCAGGTCTATAAAATAAACTACAGTAACATGGAAAACTATATCCAAATATTAGAAGGCTTAAAAATCCTTTTTAATTGATTTTATATTTTTTTCAAAATCTTTTTTTAGAGATGGGGTCCCACTCTGTTGCCCAATCATAGCTCACTGGAAAATGCCAGAAGAGGCCCCAGCTCCCAGGTGCTCTGCTGCACACAGCACATCCTTGCCAGCTGCTAGTTCCATGCAGGACTCTGAAAACGAAATTGGGGGAGTCTGTGAGCTATGTGCTTTTAATAAACCACAGTGTCACCCAGTGCCCGTCAGTGGGTGGAAAACCATGAAAGAGATTAAGGGGACATTCAGCGAGCCCTTACTTCTGTGGGAGGGCCTCTCGCCACAGGGGTCCCAAGAAGCTGCCTTCCTCCCACTCATGACCACCTCTTCCTGCCCCTGCCAAGCTCAGGCTTGGCTTACAGCACATTCTGAATGCCATCGTCACCACCCAACTGGGTTTCTTATCTGCTGCCTCCCCATTCATATTTGTTCTTCAAAATCTCTTTCAAATGTATTGTAAGGGGTGGGGGGGCGGTGGGAGCACATCCAGCTCCCAGAGATAGAGGTTCTTGGCCTCTCTAACCCCGAAGAATGGGGAAAGGGACCCGGAGGAGCGGGGAGTTTGCAGTTCGAATAAACATCGTGGACCCAAAGAATTTTGCAGAAAAGCGATTTGTTAGAGAGAGAGAAAGAAGACAGCTCTCACGCTTTTGTGGGAGGGGACCCCAGAGAGGGAAATCCGTTTAGGTGGGAGCCGCTGGATATTTAACCCTTGAGTTATTCCCGCCCCATTCATGTTCTCGTCCAATGCGAGTTCTTTCGAACTTCCTCCGGAGTGATTGATCTTTGACTCTGATAGGGGATTGGTTACTTGGTCCACAATCCTGAGTTACAGAGCCCCCTCCTCTCAGAGCTTTCGGCCAGATTTTGGGACAAAAGAGCCCCATCTGGCTTGGCTTTGCCTACCAGGCCTGGCGCCCGCAAAAATCAGACCAAGACCTTTACATGTGAAACCCCTCTGGTCCCCAGATGGAGGCGTGGAGGAGGGGCTCAAATCCCTGCATTTGAAATCCCTGTATTTGAAACCACGCCCCTCGCGGACCAGGGAAGGGAAGTCCCTCAATAGATCTACTGATTTTTAAAATTTTAATTAAAAATTCTAAATTTTATTTTAATTTTAAAACATTTAATTTATTTTAATTTTAAAATTAGATTTAAATTTAAAACTAATTAACAATTGCCTATTAAATAAAATTTAAACTTCTTAACCTAACATTTATAACCCGCTGAGTTCAGGCTCAACTTACCTTTCCAACCTTACTCAGCTTTCTGCTCCATGTTCACCCCAGACAACCATAAGCTAAAAAATAAGCACCCCACCCCCAACCCCAGCACACCCTGGACCCCCCTTCCTACCCTGGTAGGATGCGCTTCCCTCATTCACTTCCAACATCATGCCTATTTGTGAAGATTGAACTCAAAGTAGCCTCCATCATGAATCTTTTCTTTCTAAATCCTCCCAGCCTGAAATACTTTTTCCTTCTAACAAACATGTATCATGACCTAACCTTCTAGCTAAATGTTTATACTGTTTAACCATGAGCCTTTTGAAGGCAAAAATTGTTTTAAATTTAAATTTTTAACAATTTAAAAATTTAACCATTTAAAATTTTTTCCACAATTTAAAATTTTAAATTTAATTTTAATTATTTAAATGATCTTGGCTCACTGCCAACCTCTGCTCACGAGTTCAAAGTATTCTCATGCCTCAGTCTCTGGAGTAGCTGGGACTGCAGGCACGCCCCACCATATCTGGCTAATTTGTTTGTATTTTTAGCAGAAACGGTTTTTTGCCATGTTGGCCAGGCTGTTCTCAAACTCCTGACCTCCTGTGATCCCCTTGCCTCAGCATCCCAAAGTGCTGGGATTACAGGCGTGAGACGCCACGCCTGGCCGACACAGAAGTGCTGAGAGAGGGGTTTCTTGTGAGCCTCTTCAGCTTATTCTGTCCGGTCAGCATGCAGCCTGCAACGTCTCTCCCGTGACATGCTCCCACTGTACTTCCCTGCCTTTGGAATCATAACCAGGGAATCATTTGGTACTGTGAGTGATTAACAAGCCTCCATCCTTCAGGGCCCCAAAAGCTTTATTGCCAGTGGTAGTTCTGGCAAGGCCTGCATCTGAATAGCAGGTGCAGCCCCCCTATCCCCCACCGGGCTGTCAGTGCTCTCCATGCTGTACTCATCTTCGGTCACCTCCACCTGGCCTTCGTGGATCTCGCCCACGCCAAGCCTGTTGAGAAGCTGGGGACAGCACAGGCCAGTACCACACGCTGCAGCTCAAGCTGTCCGCGGACATTCACACGGAATCCTGGCAGCTCGGGTGCGTGAGCCGCACACACTGTCACATCTCCTATCTGGGCATAAGCAGTCCGACTGACGGCGTCTCTGTTTGCCACACAAGCTATCATCCTGTGTTTGGGTGTGTTGTACTTATTTTTATCCCGTATTGCCAAGCGTTTCTGAGCTCAGTCATGTTTTACTCTCACATCCTCTTCTGCATTTCACTTGTGTCTCTGAAAGCAGGCCTCACTCTTGACAACTTTAAGAAACCCCACCCTGCATAGGAGAGACCTGCATCTTTGGCCCTACATGGATCTCAGGATCTCTGGAAGCAGAAGAAGTAGAGATGTTTCTAAACATCGCCTTACTTTTTGAAACATAGAACTAGAGGTATACAAATGATCTACTACTTGTTCAAAAATATGTGTCTGTTGCCTCGTGGAGTTGCATGCTTGACTCAAGATGTAAAGATCAATGGGATGTGTTTCCTACCCTCAGGCACTTTCAGCCTAGGCAGATTATAACTGTACAAAGATAATGTGATGGTTAATTTATTTGTCAACTTGGCTGGGCCTGGGGTGCCCAGCTCTTTCGTTACTCATTATTCTGTGTAGATGAGGGATTTCTGGACAAGACTAACATTTGAATCTGTAGAATGAGTAAAGCAGGTTGCTCCACCTACAGTTCGTCCACCCCATCCCATCTGCTGGGGGCTTAAATAAACAAAAGGCAGGGTAAGGGAGAGCTCACTCTCTCCACGTGTCTTTGAGCTTGGACATTGGCCTTCTCCTGCCTCTAATTCCAAATCCGGCTGGCAATCTAGACCATCAGCTCTCCTGGGTCCCCAGCTTGCTGACTGCAGAACCTGGGACTTCTCAGCTTTCGTAACGATTTGAACCAATTCCTTATAATAAAAGTCTTTCTCTACATACATTTTATTGGTTCTGTTTCCCTGGGGAGCCCCAGTAGAAAGAAATCCAAGACATGATGCGATACGTAAGTGCCACAATACTGAGAGTGCTGCTCCAGGCATTATGGTGGAGACGGGATTCACCGAGGAGAGGGGTCACGCATCTCAACGGGCAGAACAGGGAGACATGCTTAGATTCAGATTTCAGTGGGCCCTTCTGCCTGGTAGCAGAGGGCATGCATTTTAGGGTCAGTATACATGTAAAACCGTCACTAAAGCACAAAGATCAGATTAATGGCATGAAAACATGTCTACAACATGCTTAGCTTTAAACAATATTTAAATTTTTTTACCTAAGTGTTGTTATCTCATATCTACCTCAGCAATCAACTCATGCAGCTGCCCTATTCATAAAAAATTTTTCAAGCTTGACTATATGTTGGGCTCCAAATCAGTCTTAGAAATTTCTGAATAATTGACATTTTAGAAAAGGCATTTTCCATACACAAAGGGCAAATTAGAAATCAGCATCAAAGAGATTTAAAAGCCACATTTTTGGGAACTACAGTCAAAATACTCAATGCATTAAAAAGGAAATTAGAATACAAATGTTTAAATGTTTAGAACTGAATGAACTTGGATGGGCTTTATGTCAGAATTTCTGTGATGGCTTTTTGGAGCCAGACCAGGTATGGAAAGCAAACATTCTCTGCTTTTCTTTGTACTCTCTTGGGGCAGGTATTCATCCTGTTACCACTGCTGCCTGTGTGTGAGCAGGGACGGGGTAACTGGCTTTTGACAAAACTTCAGTTCCTATAGTTAGGAACCTAACTTCCTAACTTTAGGAAGTTAAGACAAGAACTGAAAAATAAATTTCAGGCATCTAGACATGGAGACTATTTGGATTATGGGCTGCAGAGAATTTCTAATGAAGGCAAATAAATAGCATGGTTAGCAATCTCATCTTCTTCAGTGACTTTCTCAAGTGATGAGTTCTCTCCATTGAGGGAATGAACCCCCAAAGTATTTGAAAGACTTTATGTATATAGAAGACACTGCAGATCCCTGTGTGAAGAATGGTACTAGAACAATTGATTAATATGTTTTTAAAGTACTGGATCTTACCTCACAACAGATATAAAAATTAATTTGAATGGTGCATAGGTTTGCTAGGGCTGTTGTAACAAGTACCATAGACTGGCAGGTTTAAATAACAGAACTTTATTTTCTCACAGTTCTGGAGGCTGGAGGTCCAAGATCAAGGTGTCAGCAGTGCTGGCTCCTTCTGAGGACCCTCTTTGGTTTGCAGATGGCCATTCCCTTCCGTGACTGCACATGGCTTCCTCTGTGTCCTGATCTCCTCTTCATACAGGGACACCAGTCACACTGGGTTGGGATCCACCTTAATGAATTTAGTTACCCCTTTATAGATCATATCCACAAATACAGTCGCATTCAACATGCTAGGAGTTAGGGCTTCACACAAATCAGCACCTAGCATATAGATTAAAGACTTAAAAATTAAAACAAGCAGTAAGGTTTTAGAAGAAATTATAGAGAAATTGTTGTTACAGTCTTGTTAAGTAACGGTTTTTCCTTTTTTTTTTTTTTTTTTTGAGACGGAGTTTCACTCTTGTTACCCAGGCTGGAGTGCAATGGCGCGATCTCAGCTCACCGCAACCTCCGCCTCCTGGGTTCAGGCAATTCTCCTGCCTCAGCCTCCTGAGTAGCTGGGATTACAGGCACGCACCACCATGCCCAGCTAATTTTTGTATTTTTAGTAGAGACGGGGTTTCACCATGTTGACCAGGATGGTCTCGATCTCTTGACCTCGTGATCCACCCGCCTCGGCCTCCCAAAGTGCTGGGATTACAGGCTTGAGCCACCGCGCCCGGCCGTGTTTTCTTAAGTAAGACATGAAAGCTCAGCCATGAAGTAAAAGCTAGGTCAACCTGACTACTAAAAATAAACAGAAAGCCTGCTGTTCATAGAAAGACCCTATTTTTTTAATTGCATTTTAGGTTTTGGGGTATGTGTGAAGAACATGCAAGATTGTTGCATAGGTACACATGTGGCAGTGTGATTTGCTGCCTTCCTCCCCATCACCTATATCTGGCATTTCTCCCCATGCTATCTCTCCCCAACTCCCCACCCCCTGCTGTCCCTCCCCTATTTCCCCTCCATGGACCCCAGTGTGTGATGCTTCCCTCCCTGTGTCCATGTGTTCTCACTGTTCAACGCCCACCTATGAGTGAGAGCATGCGGTGTTTCATTTTCTGTTCTCGTGTCAGTTTGCTGAGAATGATGGTTTCCAGGTTCATGCATGTCCCTACAAAGGACACGAACTCATCGTTTTTGATGGCTGCATAATATTCCATGGTGTATACGTGCCACATTTTTTAAAAAAGGAAAAGACAAGCCATGGATTGGAAGAAGTTATTTGAAACATTTATATTCTTTAAGAATAAACATTCAAAATCAACTCAAAAGGAAATCAAAAAATAAACTAAAGCAAAACATTACAAAAATGGGCAAAAGATATTAGAAATACTCATTTCACAGAAGTATAAATGGCCAATAATTGTATTAAAAGACACTGACTTCCTTACTAATAAAGAAATACAGTTTAAAAGAAAATAAAAATTTATACACATATGTCGATTGGCACCGGGGTGGAAGTTTATTCTCAACTACTCTGGAAAGGAATTTGGTATCATCTAGTGAAATTGACACTGTGCTAGGTCCTAAGACCAATTTTACTTCCCATTGTCCATCCTACAGAAATGTGTTCACATGCACACTGTGAAACCTACACATAAATGTTTGCATCAGCATTGTTCATAATATCCCCAAACTAAATAAAGCTAACTGTCCACCACAGAGAATGTATGATTGCTCTGTAGTGCATTCACAAGTAGATTTCTATAGAGCGGTGTAAGTAATGAACTCAATGTTGAACAACAACAAACAAATAGTCTCAGAAGAATACATATAGTATGACACCAAAATACACACAATACAACACCATTTATATAAGGTACTCAAAATGCACAAATACAAATAGTATCTTAGTGATAGATGCATAGTTAGTAAAACACTAAAGTACACCAAGGAGAGAATAGCAACAAAATGTAGCTATTCCAGTTACCACTGGCGGGGGAGAGGAGAAAACGTAAAGGTGGAAGTTGTTAACATTTGGTTACTATTCTAATGATTACGCTACATGACCGGCAATGAGTAGTCATTTTATTCTTCTTCGTATGTTACGTAGGTGCCTCTACTGGGTCATGGCTTTTTGTGATAGGCTAAGATGAGATGAGACGCTGGGAGTGCAGGCTTGGTTGAGTCAACTATGTGATGCTTTATATGGGATAACAAAGAAGTAACAAGAAATATTTCCAATAAAATTTTAAAATAGAAAAAATATTCTGGGATGCTGTTAAAATGACAATTAGATAATATTTATAAACTTAAATTCACCATTAAGAAATGCAAAATAAAGAAAATAAAGAAGCTAATAATTCAATACAAGTGGGAAAAAAGAAAAACACAGTACACACTGAAAAAGTAGAAAGAAATGCGGAAGAAATGTGCAAGCAGAAATAAAGTAACAAAATTAACACCACGATAGAGATAAGCAACAACCTGAAAGTAGTACTTCGAAAACATTAGTGAAATTGAGAAATCTTTAGGAAGACTGATCAAGAAAAGCTGGCAAAAAGCAGCAATATTAGGAATAAAGTATAAAATGATTATAATTACAATATAGATTAAAAAGTATTTTTTTAAAATTTCATGACAGAAAAAAATAAAAATCAAGATGACAAGGGCAATTTTCTAGGAAAAAAACATACAAAAAGAAAACTCAAATACGGAAGCTATTAAATAACTTAATCCAACATAAGAAATAAAATAGATGTGTAAAAAATGTTTTGTTTTTTTTTTTCAGAAGGTGTTCTGAGAACCCCGACCTGTCAGCCCTTTGTAGGGACTGCCTTTGCTAGAGAGACCAAGTGCCACCCCGGAATCATGCCTTCTCCCACATCCAGTGACAGATCCCTGTGCACCTGCGAAGTCCACCCATCTCACCCAGCCTGGGACAAGGAGGAAGGCCATTCGCACTTCAGGGTTCAGCGCGGCTTCCTCTAAGGCTGCATTGCTGCCCAGCTGCTCCCTCTGCCCAGTGCTGCTTCTGCTCCTCCCCTCCACAGGTGTTGGTCCCAAGCACTCCTGCTGAACACCCTGCACACTAGTGTGTGCTTCAGAGCAGACTACAAGCCCAAGCAAGCTCCCATTGTTCCAGGGAATAGAAAAGGTGGAAGTCTACCAAGCTCATTTTATAAGGCACACTAACTAAACAAGGGAAATATAAGGAAGGAAATCACTGTAAACATCACTAATAAATATAGATGCAAAAATGCTAAATACATATAGCAAACCCAATCCAATCGTGTACTAAAAAGCCAAAATACAATGATTTAGTAGGATTTGTCTGACAATGCAGCTGTTCATTTTCAGCATGGAAAAAATGGTATGTAATTTACCACATTAATGAATCAAAAGAAAAATGACATATAATCATCTCAATAGATGCATTAAAGCATTCCACACACACCCATTATAAAATTAAAAGTAATGCTTTTAGAAAACTAGAAATATAAAATGGAAATTCTTGTACATGATTAAGTCTATACCAGTATAGAAAGTTTTTATTAAACTAGCTTAAACAATAAGAAAATTTTGTAATCTCTAAAAATAAGAAATCAGACCGGAGTGATTCTAGGATCAGTTATTTCAGTGGTTCCACCTGTTCTCCCTGCCGTCCTTGGACTGCCAACTTACTCTCAGGCCGGCCCTCACAGTGGCATGGCGGCTGCAGTGGTTCCAGGCTCCAATACAGACTCAGTAATGTCCAGCATCACCACGTACTCTTGGAGCGTTCTCCAAGAGGCCCTCAGCTGCCTTGCTCTTAAGTCTCAGGGTTCACTATGGAGCCATAGGCCTACCTCTAAACCAATCACTGACAAACACAATGGTATTACACAGTTGGCTTGAATCAGTTAGAATTTAGCTCTGCATAGAAATTGCGGTTACATTTTCTAAAGTGTAGATTATACAACAAAACCTGAGCTTTGTAAACCAGGAAGTGTAAAGACATGAATATTGGCGAGTACTGTGCAAAAACGTGCTGAACACATACCTTTGGTGCCATGACGTGCAGATGTACAATGCGTGCATCACAGGGCATGCAACCACTCATAAGTCTATGCAGTACACTCCGTACCAAAAACAACCATATCAATTATACAACTGGACAAAGAACAGAAAGTAAGGCCGGCCCGCCCACCCACATCAAAAGAGCAACCACATAAGCTCTGGTATATGGAAGACAGACGGCACAGGTCCTGCCCCTAGTCCTTGTCTTAATCATCACAACTGTTGTAAAACTTACCAGCAGTGAAGTGGTGGACTTTACACAATCTCCCCAAGCTCCGATCATCCCACTGCTCAAGCCAGCTACAAACCACATTGACACATTCAGCCACTGTCATGATACCAGGACAGCAGGAGTGGCAGCAGTCACTTCTTTGTGTAATCATCTATAGTCTTCAGTAGTACTCTATGAGGAAGTGGTTTCCACTGGCCAGAAAGAGCTGCTAAACTTACAGTGCTGTATAGCAACGCTGCCTGAATTAAACTTTGTGTGAAAAGGCCAAGTGCCTTCCTTCCCCTGGTCTAACACATTGTGTGTCATCTTGGCATGATTTCCAGGTCATTTCTGGCTATGTATTTGGCTGACTTTGTAGGTGCCAAAGACAGGTCTACAGGGCATGCAACCACTCATAACTCTATGCAGTGCACTCTGTACCAAAAACAACCATATCAATTATACAACTGGACAAAGAACAGAAAGTAAGGCCGGCCCGCCCACTCACATCAAAAGAGCAACCACATAAGCTCTGGTATATGGAAGACAGACGGCACAGGTCCTGCCCCTAGTCCTTGTCTCAATCATCACAACTGTTGTGAAAGGGTCCTACACACACCACTAGTGCCCCACAACGTAGACACAGCAGAGACTGTCTGGGGAAATCGAGCGGAGGGGGAGTAGGAATGCACCCATGCCTGCCCAGCTCTCATCTCTCACAGCAAAGTCTGAGTGTTCCAGAGCTATGTCCCCACGGAGGGACCCTACTCTCGCAACATGGCATCTCTCTAGGCTCAGGGAGACAAAGCACTTCTTGGTGACTTTGCCAAAGTGGGAGCCCCCTGCTCTATCAAGTGGCCTGCTTAGAATCAGGGAAGTGCAGGGGCCCACCAGGTCTTGGTCTACTCAGCTGAACTACCAACGACCTGCTACACCAGCTCTGTGCTAAGCTGCTCGGAGGCGAGATGAGCCTCCCGGTCGTCACAGTTCTCTCTCATCAGGTAGGCAATCAACATGACCCACCAAACCCTCTATTGAACATCGTACTCAATGGCGAGAATTGAGAAATAGTCACATGAAATTTGAATGAACCTAAGGATTTCCCGTATCGACACTCTTCAACATTATACTGGCGGTATTAGCCAATAACAACAAAAAAGTGAGTGAAAAAAAGATGGAGTATAAGGTGCAAAACTGTCATCGTAGACAACATGATGATCTTTGTACAAAACTCAGGAGCCTCTATTGACAATCTATCAGAAATCAATAAGTTACTACATCCAAGGCTGACACACAGAAACTAAAAGAGGGCCTACACACCAGCAAGCAGCAGTGAAGACATGTAATAGGAAAAGGATTCTGTTCGCGATTACAAGCAAACCTGTAACTTTTCTGGGAATAAGCCTAATGAAAATGTGCAAGACTGTTACGAAGAAAACACAAATTTCAATTGAAATGCATAAAAGAAGGCATTAAGTAGAAAGATATATCATGTTTATGAATGGGAGAGATCAACATTGTAAGAAAGTTTAATTAATGTATACTTTAATGTTAATTCCAATAAGAATTCTAAGAGTTCATGGCAC
Source organism: Sapajus apella (assembly GCF_009761245.1). Lineage (NCBI taxonomy): Eukaryota > Metazoa > Chordata > Mammalia > Primates > Cebidae > Sapajus > Sapajus apella. Next base: position 1,002,767 of record NW_022436956.1, read on the forward strand.
TCATCGAAGTTATTCTAAAATTCATGCAGTCCAATAAGAAAGCAAGACTCACTTTGGCACTTATTAAAATACAAAGCAATAACTGTAAATGCTTGCCCAGAGCTCAAAGAGTGCACATTTACTACAATCACTACGACATCAGGTTGTCATAAACAGAGCAGGCTGGATGTGTGTGAATTCCTGACAGGCCCACACAGCCAGCAGTGCAAGGGAGGCCCAGGGCAAGAGGAGGCATCGGGCACCTGCAGATGGGGCACGTGCAAGCCTACAGACTCATCGGGGAGCAGCTCTTGACAGCGCCAACCGGGGACATCAAATGACAACCGCACTAAACTGCTGCCCTAAAATGCTAGATTTAAAGCCCTGCTCCTAAAATAAATACTTAGAAAATAGGACCCTATTATTTTAACTCCAAAACTCTGTCTGCTTCACAGAGGTGGCGATAAGCTGACTGGAGCAGCACTGGAGAGAAAACAAATGATACCCCGCCCCGAATCCTGTGACCCGGCACCCACCCTTCGTCCCTGGACCGCTGTTTCCTTTACACACCAAATGGGCTAACCCGGTCAACTCAGGGCTGCATGAGCTGGCCACAACCTCTGTGCATCTGCAGGAGCTGCTCATGCAGCATCTTAATCAGAAACCAGGAGTCAGGGGCTGCTATATTTTTCTGTATTTAAGTATTTTTTAATAACAAAAGAAGATGCATAGAGGCTTGAGTTTTCATTTCAAAACATAATGCACAGACAAAAGACATCATACTAATGATTCGGTATGCAAGCGTGAGAAACTTGCGAGAAAATACTAAGCGCGAGAGGAGTGTAGGGTTGTTGTAATTCCAAAATGAATGATGAACTGTAAATAACCCAGCAGGCATGTAACTCACGTCCAATGTTTCCTACTGGACATGAAGTACATGCCTGCTCTGGGTTATTGACAGTTGCCAGACGCAACATAAGACTCATGACATTAGAGAATTTTTTTAAAAACCTTTTTTTTTTCCTGAGATGCCAAGAGGCAAAAATACAGCACTTTTAATGGGCAACAGACCCTGTCCACAGCGCCCGGCTCCCACACTGCATGTCCTTCCAGCTGGAATGCCACACAGAAGCTCCTCTCAGGTGGCATCTGGGGAGCAGGCCCCAGTCCTGAAATATGCAAAGTGGTGCCTCTCACTGGGCAGTGGTCACTGGGCTACACGGACCTTTCAAGTCCTAGGGTGGCCCCTCAGGTCACTGCTTGGCCTTCTTCACAACGGTGCCCACAGCAGAGATGACGGTGGTCTTGAAGCCATTGGCGTTGGTGGTGACCATGGCAGCAGCTGGCAGGGTGGCCGTGGTGGTGAGGATGGTGGGCTGGGCTATCGTCATCACTGGAATAGCCGAGTCCCATTTGCTCTTTCTCTTTCGAGCATCTGCAACAGTTGTGCTCGTGGTGGCAATGGTGGTAGCTGTGGCGGTGGTCATGGTGGTGGCTGTGGTGGTGGTAGTGGCTGTGGTGGTGGTAATGGTGGTGGCTGTGGTGGTGGTCATGGTGGTGGCTGTGGCGGTGGTCGTGGTGGTGGTTGTACCGGTGGTAGTGGTGGTGGCTGTGGCGGTGGTTGTGGTGGTGGCTGTGATGGTGGTCTTGGTGGTGGCTGTGGCGGTGGTCATGCTGGTGGCTGTGGTGGTGGTCTTGGTGGTGGCTGTGGTGGTGGTCTTGGTGGTGGCTGTGGTGGTGGTCATGCTGGTGGCTGTGGTGGTGGTAGTGGTGGTGGCTGTGGCAGTGGTTGTGGCGGTGGCTGTGGTGGTGGTCGTGGTGGTGGTTGTGGTGGTGGCTGTGGTTGTGGTAGTACCGGTGGTAGTGGTGGTGGCTATAGCAGTGGTCATGGTGTTGGCTGTGGTGGTGGTAGTGGTGGTGGTTGTACCAGTGGTCGTGGTGGTGGCTGTGGCGGTGGTTGTGGTGGTGGTCTTGGTGGTGGCTGTGGTGGTGGTCATGCTGGTGGCTGTGGTGGTGGTAGTGGTGGTGGCTGTGGTGGTGATCTTGGTGGTGGCTGTGGCGGTGGTCATGCTGGTGGCTGTGGTGGTGGTAGTGGTCATGGTTGTACTGGTGGTAGTGGTGGTGGCTATGGTGGTGGTAGTGGTGGTGGCTGTGGTGGTGGCCTTGGTGGTGGCTGTGGCAGTGGTCATGGTGCCTTTTTGTTGCCCATCAGAAACTCAGTTTTCTTTCGCTCCTTTTTGGCCTTTTCCAGCTTGTCCATCTCAATCTTCTTGGCCTTGGCTAATGATTTTTTTAATGGGTTCAGCTTTCTACAGTGAGCTTTTGTTGTCTGGGTTTTAAAATGGAAATACATCTGTCTGGCTTTAAGGACCCTGAGCCCAGAGGCACGCAGTCCTTGCATAAGAGTTTCCATACCTGGAGCACGTGCTGCCCAAGGACTAAAGAACCAGAATCACAATTAAGATGCAAAACCCGTCCCAGCAGGCAAAGACAGACCCACCTCCCCACAGACCCCTCTGCCTCCTATGGTATGAGGCCTCCGGATTTTCTGCATATACTTCAATCAAAGCAATGGCCAGCTCTTTCCCAGGTACGTTTGTCCCTTGTTCCCTCAGACCTTTGTTCAAATAACATCCTACAACAATGCTGAAGAATCAATCACTCAGTAAATATTTAAGTGAAAAAATAATATTTTAAAATAACATTAAAGGGAAAAATTAGTTCACACCTAAATGCATGTTCAATTAAATCTCAACTGAGACCCACCTATTGTTCTTTCCATTACTAACTTGGACTACCCATTAGGAAGGAACAAAACAGCTCCTGTTAGTAATAAGTTGTTATGCATTAACTTTAGTTAAATAAATAACCTAAGCATTAAAAAAATTACCACAAACTGAATGCTGAGGCAGACCTGAGAATCCAGCTATCATCTCTCATGGCTGATAATTAGACATCTGCAAAAATATAATGACATATTTCTGATTTTTAAAAAATATACATTTTACCTTTTCATAAAACAGGTGGTGGGTTACTGTCATTATTTTTGAATGAATTAATAAACATTTAAAATGTTAAGGCTACGCACAGTGGCTCACACCTGTAATCCCAGCGCTTTGGGGGGCCGAGGCAGGCAGACTGGTTGAGCCCGAGTTTGAGACCAGTCTGAGCAACAAAGCGAGACCCTGTCTCTACACATACAAAAAAATTAGCTGGTATGGCAGCATTTACACCTACGGTGTCAGCTGCCCGGAAGGCCGAGGTGGGAGGATCACCTGAGTCTGGGTAAGCTGCGGTGAGCTGTGATCATGCCACTGCACTGCAGGCTGGGTGACAGAGTGAAACCCTGTCTCAAAAAAAAAAGCTTTTTTAACATTCAACATCCAGGCTACACCCAACCCAATAATCAAATCTGATCCTTTGGGGATGGGTGGGACCTAGACATCATTATCTTTATAAATCTCCCCCAGGTCACTCCAACTTGCAGCCAAGTTTTAAAACCAGTGCCCTAGAGCAATGGTTCTCAGGTTTGGGTCCTTCTCAGCATCACCTGGGGAAGCTGGTAAAAATCCAGAGGTCCAGGCCCGTGCAGCTCAAGCAGGCCTTGCCCTCAGTGTTTCGTGCTTCCAGGGAGCTGACGCTGCCCTGCACTGGGTGGCAGCACGGGCTCCTTCACTTGGCTCAGATTCTGGGATTTGAGTTGACCTAATCATTTCTTTCCGGAAAAACTGGGCTTATATTTGCTTTTTGTAAGTTTCATTACAGCAAAATAACCACACCTGTCTAACAAACAACAGGAAATGTACTGCTTTAAACTGAAAGGACTGTTACTACAAGGGCCAGATCAGATCCTGGCATATGAGTTGACCTAATCATTTCTTTCCAGAAAAACTGGGCTCACGTTTGCTTTTCATAAGTTTCATTAAAGCAAAATAACCACACCTGTCTAACAAACAACAGGAAATGTACTGCTTTTAACTAAACGGATTCTTACTAAAAGGACTCTTGGTACAAAGGCCAGATGACCTGCGTGGCGAAGACACACCCTGGCCTCCGCAGGACACAGCAGCCTGTCCTGTCTCCCTGAGGGGCCTCCTTCTCATCACTGCTGCACAGCCAGGGAGGGCCTGTCCCCCAGTCACTAGATAACAGCTGCTGAAATGTTCTCAGAGGCTGGTGTTCTCATGGTTATGAATCTATGGTTCCTGGCTACAGAAAGCATTTCTGTTGGGTCACTTTTGTTGTCTCTTTAGAGTTGAAGGCTGCCACTCAGGACTTGCTACTCCGAGTTGATCACAGCAAGTGAGACATTGGCTCATCCAAATGTTAGGAGCTAAGTTGGGGATGGGGAGTCAGCTATTGGTTGGACTCCAAGTGGCAGAGAGGATCCGAAAGGGGCTGTTACTATTTGCCCTACATGGTGTCACCTGCCTTGGGAATCAAGATTAAGGTATCTTCTACAGGACTGCAAGTCCACAGAGGGCATATAGACTTAAAGATTGTCTGGGGCCGGGCGCAGTGGCTCAAGCCTGTAATCCCAGCACTTTGGGAGGCCTAGGCGGGTGGATCACGAGGTCAAGAGATCAAGACCATCCTGGTCAACATGGTGAAACCCCGTCTCTACTAAAACTACAAAAAATTAGCTGGGCATGGTGGCACGTGCCTGTAATCCCAGCTACTCAGGAGGCTGAAGCAGGAGAATTGCCTGAACCCAGGAGGCGGAGGTTGCGGTGAGCCGAGATCGCGCCATTGCACTCCAGCCTGGGTAACAAGAGTGAAACTCCGTCTCAAAAAAAAAAAAAAAAAATTGTCTGATTCTCTGTGCTGAATTACCTCTGTCCTACACATTAGTCAAAAAAGAGCAGAACTTGCATTTTCTGTACAAACTTAGTTTACTCAAAAAGGAGAAAGGCTCCTTGAAACCAGCTCATAGCATTGGGTTCTATGTCCCCACCCAAATCTGATCTCAAATCGTAATCCCCATAATCCCAACGTGTCAAAGGAGGGACCTGTTGGGAGGCGATTTGATAATGGGGGTGGTTTTCCCCATGCTGTTCTCAAGATAGTAAGTCTCACGAGATCTGATGGTTTCATAAAGGGCAGTTTCCCCGGTACTCACTCCTCTCTCTCCAGCTGCCTTGTGAAGAAGTGTCTGCTTCCCCTTTCACCATGATTAGAAGTTTCCTGAGCCCTCCCACAGCCATGCAGAACTGAGTCAATTAAACCTCCTTTGTTTATAAATTACCCAGTCTCTGGTAGTATCTTTACAGCAGTGTGAAAATGGACTAATAGACCAACCTAGCTTTTAACAGGTTACATAAATGTTTCAGGTTCCCCACTTACTTCCCAGACAAATTTCTGTTTCCATGGTTGAAAGGATGAGGCTTTTTTTTCCAAGAAGGAGTCTTGCTCTGTCACCCTGGAGTGCAGTGGCATGATCTCAGCTTACTGTAACCTCCGCCTTCCGGGCTCAAGCAATTCTCCTGCCTCAGCCTCCCAAGTAGGTGGGACTACAGGTGCCCACCACCACACACAGCTAATTTTTGTATTTTTAGTAGAGATGGGGTTTCACCATGTTGGCCAAGCTGGTCTCGAACTCCTGACCTGGTGATCTGCCTGCCTTGGTCTCTCAAAGTAATGGGATTACAAGCATTAGCCTGAGCCACCTCACCTGGCCTAGGAGGCTTTCTTGTTACTTGGGGAACTCTGTATGACGGGGGAGAAAAGGACAGAGCTCTCTGTTGGCCTCCAACTTCTTCAGCCTGCCCCTGGGAAAATAAAAATGCACTTCTGATACAGCAGGCATTTAGTACCGCCGCTGAGACTCTGGGCGGTATCTGGGTGAAAGATGCAGTGCAATTCCATTTACCTTATTTGTATCTCCTGTATGCCTAACACTGTGGTAAACCCTAAAGATACAACATGAAAGAGGCACAACAATTCATTCTCCAACACACTTGGGTAGAGAAAATCGTGGCTTCTATAATTAGATCTGGCATTCCACCAAAGGCACTAACCTCAGGGTGTCGGGGATAAACACCACTACCAGCACCATGAAACCCCCCTTAAAGCTTCTCCCCACGGGCAACTTGGATTAGAGGAGAGTGCCTGACGGGCTGGGAGCTCTGCACACTGCCTGGGACCGAGTGGTCATGAAGACAGGGAAAGGGCCTGGCACCAGCGATCAGCCCACCCCAGTGTTTCAAACTTTTTATGATATATTGAATGAACCAGTTCCAAAACTCCCCCAGAAAGAAACTTGCTCTTTCAGTTAGCCAAGACTTTAAAAGTGCATTCTTGTTATGTGTGTGAAGGAACTGTATGGGGGATCAGTGACCATGGGAACACATGAGCTTGTGCCTGCTAACCCTGTCCCTAATGCGACCTATGTGCAAAAGGGCCTGAGTAGCAGCTTCTGGATCTTAAAAACCTCCATCACCAGACAATATTATCTGGCCAGAATAGGAAGGTGTATGATGGTCCCAGTGGGAAAGCTAGACTGTTTGGGACAGAAGGTATATAAGGAAACCAGTAAAACAGTCACTTAGTGGAGTTTAAATAGAAACAAGACCAACCCTTTCCAGAAGTTTCCCACCATACAGGCGGCCTAGACCCACCCGGAACTCCACCGGGACTGGGTAGCGCCTCCTGGCTTATACTGGATATGTGGGCACAGGGCCTACGCCCAACTGCCAAACCAGTGGATGGGCAGTTGTGTCCTTGGTACCATCAAGCCCTCTTTCTATTAGCCATGAAAACTGGGGAGTTGTTAGGTTTTCCTGTCAATTCCTCATGTGACAAGAGAAGCCTAGTTATAGGGGAGGGGACTGGAAAGATGATGAATGGTCCCTGAGAGATTAATACAATCCTATGGGCCAGCCACATGGGCAGAGGATGGCTCGTGGGGCTGTCATACTCCAATCTACAGGCTTCATCGAATTATTCAATTTCAAGCTGTCCTAAAAATCCTGACTAACAAAACTGGCCAGGCTCTAACCGCCCTGGCACAGCAGGAGACCAAAACGAGGAATGCCATCTACCAGAATAGACTGGCTTCAGATTACTTACTGGCAGCTGAAGGAGGGGTATGTGGAAAATCCAACTTAACCAACTGTGGCCTGCAAATAGATGACCAGGGTCAGGTGGCTGCAACTATTGTAAGGGCCATGACAAAACTGGCACATGTACCCGCACAGGCCTGGCATGGGTCCCACCCTGAATCAGTGCTTGGGAACTGGTTTCCTGCCATAGGAGGGCTCGAGGCCATTATCATACGTGTGTTACCGATAATAGGGCATGCATATTGCTCCCCTGCTTAATGCCTTTGCTCCTTCAAGTGATAAAAGGATTGATTACTGCTGTGGTTCAAGAAGAAACCTCAGCACAGGCCTATGACATGAACCACCACCAATCTGTCTCACCAAAAAACCCCAACAGTAAGGCTAAAGGTAAGAGTAAGAATTCTCACAAAAAAAAAAGAGAGGTGAGATTCTCAAGGTGGGGGTGACAGGGAAGAACCCCCTCCTCTCCTTCAATTTCACCTCCTCCCTCCCCGCTTCTAGATGGTAAGGAGGGTGAAGAAGGAAAAAAAAAATGAAATAAAATCCCAAAGATCTGGGAAAATGACTCCCTCTTTAGTTCCCAGTGTCTCTCTCTGTTAACCTTGAAAGAGCTGCAAATGATTGTTAGCTCTGCCGGCTGGAGCCTGGCACTGGTTCATGCCCCCACGTCTCCACGGCCAGGCTCTCTCCTGGAAACACCTCTGCCAACAAACAGCTCGTTGCTTTTGTCTTGTGTCTGTAAGCCCCCCTGCGCTGCTGACCCCTGCTCACGCTGCATATGAATTAGCAAATCAAAGAAGGCAAAATCTTGTAAGGTCGGACATCCAGCAAATGAACAATGACAGAGTTCTGCCTCAGTTTCCCCTTTAGCTTTGTAAGCCTATAAAAGGGGAGAGAAGCTGCAACTCAGGAAGCTCAGTGAATGAGGCTGTAGCCCCCCACAGCTTCCGGTTGAATAAAAAGCCACTTCCTTCCTCAGTTCTGTGTTCAGTGTTTGAAAGGTTTGTTCCCCACCACCCCCGCTACAGAGGAGAGTCCCTGATGGGCCAGGAGCTCTGCACACTGCCCAGGACCAAATGGTCATGAAGATGGGGAAAGGGCCTGCACCAGCAAGGAGCTGCCCCTTGACAGACGGGATCTGTAGCACCACCCTCAGCGTGCCTGCCTTTTACAGGTGTAAAGGGAGCAGAATCTGTAAAAGTGTAACAATCATTTTCTCTTTAGCCTCCCCCATACATGTCTTTTACCCCAATTTACCCTAGGAATCCATTATCTGTGGGAATATCAGCATTTGTTTCAATAGCAGAACAGGAGAAATAAGGAACAAGCTGTTTCTATATTCAGAAATAGATTGTGCAGAAGAAAAACAGGTTCATCTTTGTTTTTTCATTTTTAAAGGACTGACCCATGAGGCCCAGCTCTAGTGCTCTGCTGGAGGGTCAGAAACACAACCTTCTGCCTGGGACAGCTGACGGCTCCACAGAAGAGCTTTCACCTGGAGAGATTCTCATTCCCAGAGAACACTGGGTGGTGTCTGCAGACATTTTTGGCTGTCATAACTAGGAGTGAAGGGTGTGCCCCTGGCATCTGGTGGGTAAGCCCCGAGGATGCTGCTAACCATCCAGCAATGCACAGCATAGCCCCCACCATAGAGAATGTCCTGGCCCCAAACACTGTGAGTGCTGCGGGTGAGACCCTGCTGATGGCAAAGGTCCTCAGAGTGGGGTCCTGGAGCAGCACTGTGAGCGCCACCTGGAACCTCACTAGAAACGCACACCCCCCAGACCCACCTGCCAGCAATTCCAGGTGGCCACCTTTGCCTGGGCAAGCCCGCCAGGTGCTATGATGCGCCTGAAGTTTATGGAAGTAAGAGGCCATGACGTGGGGACTCCTGACACTTTCTGGCTCTGGACAGTGGTGGAAAAAGAGGAGGAAGAGAGGAAAGGATGGAGCCAAGCTGCCATCTGTGCTTCTTCCTCTTCTGTGGGCTGCAGCTGAGAGACCGAGCTTGGGATGGGCAGCAAAGGAGACACCTGAGCAGGCAGCTCTTTCCCCCTGACCTACGTGGGCTGTGGAGAGCCTCATCCACATGAGTGGCCTCCTGGCATTGACAAGTGCAGGGTTCAAGGGGCACACTCACCATCCTGTCCAGGCTGACTGGGTCTGGTAGGAGCGCACTCACCATCCTGCCCGGGCTGACCGCATGGGCTCTTTGCAGCCCTCATGCAGTGCTAGCCTGCCACTAGGGTGACCCACTCCCCCAAGCTCCCCAGAGAGCCCGTTGGGTAACCCTGGGCATTTGTACCACCTGGGAACTTGTAATGGCTTACAAAACCAACACACCAAAAATACCATAAGTCTTCCCTCTGCATTCCCATGCGGTGCCACCAAGCTGACTCACCCTGGGGCTGGGATGGCTCTCTCTCCCCTTTGCTATGGCTCAGAAAGACCAATACTACCCAAAAGAAAACCGGGAGAAGAACAGGGAACCATCAGGGCTATGAGTTAGGTACAAATGGTGATGAGGAGAGGGACAGTGGGTTGGCCTAAATCTCAGAGAAGCAGGGTTTCTGCCTGACTATGGAAAACCAATGGTATGGAAAACTATGGGGAAGAAAAAAGGAAACACTTTTTAAAAATCGTAACACTGAAAACACAAAGCATCTATGAACGACCCACAACCTCCTGCATTTGCTTTTCTATTTTACTTGATTTGTTAGAAAGGTCACTTTGCTCCAGATATGCATTTGCACAGTCAGGGATTCTGAGTATCTCCTTTCTGTTTTCAACACTGTATCTGGGGGTCAAACACTTTTTGTTGTCGCCTTATAATGAAGGGTGTGCACTGGGTGGGCTTAAGCCAAGCAAAAAAATGTCCCGCAGGTTAGAGGGTGGACAACGGGCCCAACACAGGGCAAATCCTGTGACCCAGGCTACTCAGTCACCACTGTGGAAGGGACTCGGCTCTGTCTGCTTTCTGCTGCATGTCACACCCCTCGAGGCTCCGTGGCCTGGAAAAGAATGTCCCATTAGCCTCCTGTATACCACACTCCCACGTGGGGTGGGGGCAGGAGGGCAGCTCAGTTATTAGGCCCACAAAGGTTTCACTGAAGTGGGGTGACTCCCCAAAAGCATGTCTGGATCCCACTGCTAACAAAAGGAGCTAGGGAGGCAGGGACAGACCATGGGCAGCCACTGCAGCAGGCACCAGACGGCCACACTGCAACCTCACATAGCTGGTCCAAGCCGTCTCTACCCGTGGCAGCCCGGGAAAAGGTACTAGAGAAAGTGCTCTGGCACTACCTCCACAGCAGCACAAGAAAGCAGTGGGAGCAGGGTATGCTTCTGCAAGGCCAGGAGTGAAGGCTGGGATGGGCTGACAGTGAGACCGGGATCCTGAAAACAGTGGAGATGTGTGGAGGGGGGCCGAGGGAGTCGGGCTCAGGCTGTCAGAGGGGTGGACTAGTTAGGTCATAGTAAAATGAAAGGGGATGAGCGGGGCTGTGCAGGCCCAAGAGAACCCATCCATCAGGCAAGGACAGAGGCTACTTCAGGGCCCTGCGAGAGCACACATCCTGCCTCCTTTGTTCTTGTCTCAGCTAGAAACATCCAGAAGGTCATCCAGATGCCACAAAAGACCCTTCAGAATGCCATACCCAAATGAGGCTGTTCTGTGAACTGGATCAGCTAGAGACCAGCTTCCACTTCCTCAAACACGATGATCTGTCAAGGTGAGGCAGCTGTGAGGTTCAAGTTCTGCCTCTGGGTGGACTGGGGCACAGGTGACATGGGCAGAGTTCACCTCATTTGTTCCAGAATGAAGCCATAGTGCTGTCTGGGTATAGGGTTTTCTGGGGACCTAATGACCAGTAGCAGCCTAGGTTTTGTCCATTGATGAACACAACTCTTTTCATCTAGCCCTGAAAAAGACTGGAATGGCAGATTCAAGATCTGAGTTCTAGATGTAAAGACACAAGGGTGAAACACACACACACACACAACACATAGACACCATACACCACCAACACACCAAATCAGATCATGCAAGGAGGGAGGCTGCTTTGGGTTCCTGCGAGAATGCACATCCTCCCTCCTTTGTTTCTGTCTCAGCCAGAGCTACCTACACAGGATGGATGACCAACTGGGTCCCTGGATGGGAGGTGCCCCAGGGAGCTCTGTACTGTCACTGGCTTGGGCTTGGCTGGGTACCCGGGCCTCACGGGAGAGGGCTCTGATTTCTAACAAGTCTCCCTGTGTTGGCCCCAAGCCAACAGAGACTGTGGATTCCTTTTTACCATCAGGTGTTCATCAAAACACACGGGTGGGTAAGATGCCTCTAAGCTCACGCTGTAGAACTTTGGGCGTGGAGCAAATGTATACTAGCATCTTACCCACCACATCCCTGCCACGGGCTGGATGACATCTGGGGACTAGTGGATGACTGTCCCCAATTTCCTCATGCAGTGGCTTCTCTAGCCACCCCCACTGGAACACACTACTCACATATCTGTGCCACGTGGGGTAGCTGAGGCCCCAGTATTCCCTCACATGTGGGTGTCTCAGAGCTGAGGGCCCTGGCCTCTTCCACATCACACGCCTGTGCTCACCGCCCTCAGCTTGGGGTGACAGCAGCAGCGACTGGAGCCCACCTTTCCTTTCCGCGCCGATTCCCACCTAGGGGTGAGGAGGCCTTGGTTCTCCACCAGGATCCTTAAAGTGCCGCTGTCCTGGTGGCCCTGCCCGGGACAGAACAGCCAGGGTGGGCACCATGAGGCACTCTTCTGTACTCCTTGGCCTCCCCGACACAATGAGGGCACAGCTGCAGGACTGGCAGGCAGCAGGCCTCAGGGCCCTACAGACCCCCAGCACCGAGCCAAGCAAACCCCTGGCTCCTACTTCCCCTGCCCGTCCACCCACCCTGCCGGGCCAGGCCTTGCAGAAAAAGAAAGAATCCCTGGAACATTTTATCAGAGACTGCTCTGGGACAGGAGGGCAATTCAGAGTTTTTTGAGCAGCAGATACACAGGATATAAAAGCTCTGCTTACCCCTGGCACACACGCCTGTGCCTCAGAAACCCACAGAACTCTCCCTCCTCCGAGTTGGGCTCCTCTGTGAGGAGCAAGCTAAAGGGCGGGGAGGAGCAAATGGGCTACCCAGGGCCAGGCCACGCCCTCAACCCGCACAGGGCCTGGCAGGGCTACCCAGGGCCGGGCC
>NW_022436956.1:1015031-1100340 GCF_009761245.1 Sapajus apella
GGGTGATCTAAATGTAAACCCGTTTCTTTTCTATTCCCTACAGGATTGCTTCAGCCCCAGATGGAGCCACCCAGAAGACTCCATTCAAGCCATGTAACACCAGATAAGGATAAATAATTTGCTTCTTAGATTGTTAAAGTTAAATCACAATTTTTCAAATCAAATTTAACTCTAAAACTGTAACTGGATTGTGGGTTTGGGTTAAAAAATATATGTGTGTGTATATATATATAGATATGTATTCCAGAAATGTTAATTTACATGTTAAAAACATGTAAATGTTTATATTATTTAGAAGGGCCCCCCAGTATCCTTCCATAGCCTGTTAGGAACAGGGCCACATGGCCGGAGGTGAGCAGCATGCAAGCCAGCATTACCACCTGAGCTCTGCCTCCTGTCAGCTCGGCAAGGCATTAGATTCTCACTGAAGTGCCAACCCTATTGTGAACTGCACATGTGCGGGATCTAGGTTGCAAGCTCCCTGTGAGAATCTAATACCTGATGATCCGAGGTGGAACAGTTTCATCCTGAAACCATCCCCCACCACTGTGGAAAACTTGCCTTCCACAAAACTGGTCCCTGGTGCCAACAAGGTTGGGGACTGCTGCTACACAGAACACCGAATTCACAGTTTAAGCTTACTAGAGTCTAATCACATGATCATTTATGGGACACCTACTTACTGCATGACTCAGTATTTCCCTGGGGAAGCTTTGCTTAGTGAAAACATAACCCTGACCATTGAGGAACTCGGAGAGTTTCACAGGCGCAGTGAGCACACACAGCAGCAGGTGCCATACAGCTGTGGACAGGCTGCCAGGAAGCACCAAGAAAGCAATGCCGAGTCCTGTCCGACCACGGAGCCTGGCTGCTTCCCAGGCATGGGCACAGGTGGCCAGGGAGAGCAATGGAGGGTCGAACAGAGAGAAGCATCCTGGCGAGCCTGCTGCCTCGGGAAGAAACCCTGATGGCGTATGAGGGAGGCAACCAGCATGAAAGAGAGGAACCCTAGGGTGAAGGTGGATGGCCTACAACAAGAAGTTCAGCTGTGAAGGTCTCACAACAGAAGACACCAAGGCAAGACGGAGGCAACAGCAGCATGAATTTTAAAAGACGAATCGAGCAATGTGGCACCAGACGGGGCCAGCTGAAGAGAAGAAACGAAGAAACAGGAAGGAGACCACAGGAGCAGCGTTTTCAGGATGGGGGGCTGTGAGTCCACGAACCAGTGTGAGCTGACTTAGGAGCTAACGGCATGAGACGTTTAGAAGCCTATGCCATGACATAGACTACCTGAAGATAAATGTCCAGCAAACAGCAAGAAATACGGGTCTGCTGCTAAGGAGAGGAGGTGTGGCTGGAGTCACGTGCACACAAAGAAGTCCTTGAAGCCTTGGAGGAAGATGATCTAGGGAGCACAGTGAGAGAAAACAGCTCTGAGCCTGGAATGAGATGAAACCTTCAGCCTCAGCTCTGCGACTCCCCAGCTGAATTTCATTTGACTCCTCTGAGATTTCCTCACTGGGCATAATATCTCAGGTTATTTTAAGAGAGAAGAGCCAACTGCAATATATGTAACTTGTAAATGTTAGGGATTGATGTATAATAAGTATAGGGAATTTATGCTCTTCCCAGATCTCCTTAAAAACACACCATCAGCTCCCCTAAAGACTCGACGGGTACCCTGCAGTGGCATTCATATAAAAGACTGCACTGGAAAGACGAATGTCGAGAAACTCATCACTTTTTTGAGAATGAAAAAGTTGTGACCGTTGTTTAGACATCCATCCCAGCAGCACAGCTGGTCTACGACAACAGACAAGTGCCCCGTGAGGCCTGTCCATTGTCTCCGACCTGCCCCGATCTCAAACATGACCCCTTGAGGAAAGGAGGCTCCACTGGAGATGTAGGTCCCACAGTGTGTGCCCGGAGGACTCACCGCTCCCTTGGTTCACAGACAGCATCCCCATGGACAGCGGCTTGGTAGACTGGACCGGCTGTGGCAGAGACAGGCGCAAACACCGGGCAGGAGGTTCAGGCTGCACAGAGGATCTCAGAAACCCCCACCCAAAACCCATTCATCCAAAAGAATGGCCCCAAGACCATCACAAACAGGAGCCTAAAAAAGGAACACTCAACAGTAATCGTTCTTAAGCATGGCATGGAAACTGCCCTTTTCGTTTTCCAAACCAACCTCATGTTAGCCACACATTTTCTGAATCTGCTAGCTAGGTATTATTATTTTTTAATGCAAAAGCTGACGTCAAGAAAAGGGAGTGATTTGTGGGCCTTGCTCATCAGTCCACAGTAGAGTCTGGGTTAGACTCCTGAGTGCAGCAATCCCAACCCAGGTATGCCAGAGCTATGTGTCCCAGCCTTCTCTTCTTCTTCTTTCTATACTACCTAAGAGAAATCAGCTAGCCCATGGTCTAACCAGCTGGAATTATTCATCAATCTGCTTATCTACCACTGCCCTGAAGCACCCATGTCTGTTTCTCCTCTACTGGAGTTCTTGTCCGGGGGGTCCATATGCAGTCCCAAGGAAGCATCACTGAACTGCATTTACAACAACACCCCCATCCATCTTTCCTTTAAAAAGAGCAACACCCTCCAACTAGTCAAAAAGGCAAAAGCAAGAACAATGTCTTCTCCCTCCCTTTCCGTCCCCCAACGTCCTACATAAACCAGTCATCACTTCCTGCGCAGTCTGATTCTAGTGTCTGCTTCACTAATCCTCCTTCTTCATTCCTACTCCCTAAGTTCAAGTTCAGTAGACTTCGACTGGGCTTTGGTGTTCTAGCACCGCCCCAAACCAGCAAAGAAACCTTTCTGAAATGCAACGCCGGCCACCGAGCTCCTGGCCCTGCTTTAAAGTTACTTCCAGCCGGATGCAGTGGCTCATGCTTGTAATCCCAGCACTTTGGGAGGCCGAGGTGGGTAGATCCCCTGAGGTCAGGAGTTTGAGACCAGCCTAGCCAACATGGTGAAACTTGGTCTCTACAAAAACACAAAAATTAGCCAGGGCATGGCAGCACGCACTCATAATCACACCTACTTAGGAGGCTGAGGCAGGAGAATCCCTTGAACCCAGAAGGTGAAAGTTGCAGTGAGCCGAGATCACATGACTCTACTCCAGCCTGGTAACAGAGGGAGACCCTGTCTCAAGGAAAAAAAAAAAGACTTCCCACAACTTTCAGGGAATGTTCAAGCTTCTTAGCATAAAAACATGCATGGCCCTTCGGAACTCGTTGGAGAAACAGATGCCTATACAGCCTGAAACACACTAAGGAACCAAAAACAAAGAAGATATCAAAGCTATGAGAGTCAGGTCAACACTGTATATTTTATAATTTTAAGCAGTGCGGTGCTAGAGGTACCTATGCTAGTTCATCAGAGCCAATGGCACACATCTCTTCCCAGCTCTGTTTCCCTGTTATCATGTTAGTAGCCTGAAATTCCCTATTGTCGGAGGATTTACACCTCAGAAATTGGCAAACGCTGCTCATCAGAGTTTTTCTCCCAGACAGCAAGCTGCCAAATACTTCCCAGCAAATCTCAATCCATATCTTTCAAGATCATAGTGAACAATTTACCACTAAGAGTATATGATGTCTAGGGCTTGCTTTAGAATAAAGGGCAAGGAGGGAAGAGTGGGGTGCAGATTCAACAAGGCTAACCATGTACTGATCAAGTGGAAGCTGGGTTCTGAGCTCATATAGGTTCACTACTATTCTCGCTGCTTTTTAAAATTCCATAGGGAAAAGCTAAAAGCACAACCACAAAGGCCCCCCATATGTGCTGCCAGCTTCCTTCCCAACACTCTCCCTCAAAGACCTTCCACCCCAATCATAACTGCAGTTCTCCAACGCGCAGCTTCCTCCTCATCTTCACAGTTGGGCCCCTGCAGCTCCCCCCAGGCCTCTCCCTCTCCCACGCCTCCCTGCTGTCATCAAGTAGCTCTCACTCATTCTGCAGCTCTCAAAGTCACGCAACGGGAGCGTCACGTTGCATCCTGCAACTGTCCAGCATTCTGCAGCGACACCAACAGCAGCTGACACATATCCAGCTCTCACTGCGTGCCACTGTTTAATTCACCGCCATGCCATGAGGCAGCTGCAGTTATTCTCCTCACCTTGCCGATGAGGAGACTGAGACAGAGGGAGGTTAAATGACCCCCTCAGGTCTCACAGCTGGCTAAGACAGGAAAAAAGATTCGGACCCCGGCAGCCTGGCTCCAGAGCCTCTGCTGCCGGCACAGCAGTGTGTCCCTTTGACAGTGCTATGAGACCTTTACTCCTCTGCCATAGGACCCAGGGCCTTCCTGTCTCTCCTGTACTTGCCTTTCTTTCCCATTAGACTGCGGATGGCCTAAAGCAACATCGTGATAATACAGTTCCCAAACAGTAATATTCAGTAAATGTTATATAAGTATGCCCTTTTTCCCTAGGCCAGTGGTTTTCAAACTGTGTTCCTAAGAAGCCTAGGGGCAAGTCAGACATAGCCCAGGGACCAACCTAGAGAAGGGACAGCTGCCCCTCATGGAGGAGCTGCAGAACTACCACCCCCAATATATCCAGTGTACGTCTCATGTACCAAATTTTGCAATAAGTTTGGATAAAAAGTCCCTCTGCTAAATCAGAAGCTTGAAAATCATTGCCCTATATCTAGTCAAGGTGCCTTCACTCTAACCAGAGTGACAGAAGAACGACAGTTCCCCTGCTTTTCTTCAGAAAGCAGGGATCTCTTCCCAGCTAGGTCAGGAAGAGGATTCCGCTCCAATCCTAACTGCAGCTCCCCAGTGTGCAGGTATTATTAGCTAGGATACTTCCCAGTATCCTGCATTGTTCATATCATTTCTTCAAATTCAATTTTTTTTTTTTTTGAGACAGGGTCTCACTCTGTTGTCCAGGCTGGAGTGCAGTGGCATAATCTCAGCTCACTGCAACCTCCAACTCCTCGGTTCAAGTGATGCTCTTGCCTTAGCCTCCAAAGTAGCTGGGATTACAGGCGCATGCCACAATTCCCAGCTAATTTTTGTTTTTCGGGTTTTTTTTGAGACAAAGTTTCGCTCTTGTTGCCCAGACTGGAGTGCAATGGAGTGATCTTAGCTCACCACAACCTCCACCTCCCAGTTTCAAGTGATTCTCCTGCCTCAGCCACCCTAGTAGCTGGGATTACAGGCAATGTGCCACCATGCCCAGCTAATTTTGTATTTTTAGTAGAGACTGGGTTTCTCTATGTTAGTCAGGCTGGTCTCGAACTCCTGATCTCAGGCAATCCACCTGCCTCGGCCTCCCAAAGTTCTGGGGATTACAGGCGTGAGCCACCGCACCCATCCTAATTTTTGTATTTTTAGTAGGGGTTTCACCATGTTGGCCAGGCTGGTCTCAAGTGCCTGACCTCAAGTCATCTGCCTGCCCTGGCCTCCCAAAATGCTGGGATTGCAGGCATGTGCCACCATACCCAGCCCAAATTCAAATTTCTAATTTGAATTATTATTCTGAATTGTAAAATTAGGAGAAGGAACTAAAATTGCTAAGGATTATTTTTTGTTCCCCAATAATTTGGGGAATAATTTGTTTTTTGAGCTAAGCCTTCCTCTCCTCCCTTTTGTTCAAAGACTATCCCATATATCCGTGTCTTGGAAATGCTCATCAGGTCCAGGTAGGGCAGGACATCCCACAGTGACATGAGGTATAATTGTATGGCTCACTGTCTTATGCACAGCCTTTGGTGGAGGTTCTGGCTGCAGGGCCGTGGGGACCTCTGCAATGAAAAGCAGGTGGTTGGGCCATTCCAAGATCTCCCTGAAACCCAGTCAAGGGCACCTCGCTATCCCAAAGCCACAAGAATGAAGCATCCAGTCACAGGGCATGACTTGCTAATTCCAGGAAGGGTCATAAGGCAGGCAGTGAGTAAGCAGGACTCCTCTCATAGCCACAGGCTCTGAGGCAGGGTACTCTGCTGTCTTGGAAAAGAGGAGACCTCAGCCCCACCCACGGGACCAGTAGCTCTCAGCCTCAGCTGCTCATCAGAATCTCCTAAGGCCCAATGAGAAAATACATATGCTCAGATTCCATCCCTTCCTTCCAATTTTGACCAGGACGTACTCATCTGATAGCTCTAGAAATGTCCTAGAACCTCTGAATCTTCAAAGTTCCACAGAGGATTCTAATACACAGTCAAGTCTAAACAATATGGCCCTGGTATGGAGCACCTAGAGAGCAAACCCCGTATCTCAAGTGCCTAATGATAAAATAAACTGGAACCAATGGACATCTCCCCAAAAGACCTCCATGCATTCCCTCACTCTCTGCTTCACAGGACAGAGACCACTTGAGAAGGCCAACTTATCATTTAGCCTGAGGTTGTGGCAGGTACCTTTGACTGGGCTAAAAAACTCTTGGAATGTGAGATACTCAGGTGTATACTCTCCATCCTGTTAGAAGAGCCCCATGGTCTGAAAAGTAGAAAGAAATGTGTCATTTTTCCCCCAAGGAAGCCCAGCTTCATTCAGCTTATATCCCCAGAAAAAGATCAGAGCTTAGTACAGAGCAAAAGCAGCTTAATACAGCAGCTCTGGGAGAAACGCTTCCGGCAGTAGACAAGAAAATGCCGCATCCCAGTTAGACCAACCTAGCAGCCAAGGTTTTCAGGGCTTCCACTAGGAGGCAGACAGCACCAATCCTTGGGTATCTAGTAAGCCAGCTGGGAGCCCAGGGCACTCTAATGCAGCGGTGTCTCCCTCCCCTTCCATTTCTAACTGAGCTCCCTTCTTTTGCCCTTAACTTCTCTGTCTCTTAGTAGACTTGCAGGCTGGAGAAGACACATTCGTCAATACCCTGGTGCTATTGGCAGATCCAAAGTAACTGCTTCTGTAGGGAACTTCTAAGAAGAGGAGCCTGCATGGAAGATGGACAAGATGAAGCTGCTGATGTCTCTGAAAGCCCCAGCCAAGATTCCAGTGGCAGGTAAATTTTACTACTGTCAAATGAAACAAAGGCCAAATCCTCAATCTCCAGCGTAAGTTAAACGCAAAACAGATGAACAGTCCCAGAGAGTGTCTTCAGAAGCCTATCCTAAGAAGCTCCAGTCTCAAATGGCGGGGTGGCCTAGGCTGGAGGCAACTCTGAGGGGCAAGTACTTGCCATAGCTGGTGAGGGGCATAAGTGTTCAGAGGTGCAGCTCCGCCCATGAAGCCAAAGTTGGTGCCACCATGAAACATACAGAAGTTGAGGGAGAACCTGAGCTTCACCATTTCCCACATGTCCTTCATCAGCACTGCACATAGGTAGGAAGAAAAGGGAAAATGGGGAAGAGAACTAGATTTGTGAAAATTAATCATCCCCCATGGATTTTTCAAACCATCTAGACCTAAATATTCAAGATCTACCAGGATCTCATGCCCAGAAAATGTGTGGGATTAGCGAAAATTTGCTGGGAAGGATTGGTGGAGTTATCATCAGTATCAGTTTCAGAAGTGAAGCCATTTATTAATTTCTCCACTGTGTTTCCACTTTGGAGATTTTCCTTCTAGCACACGAACTACATGTATCAGACACTGGCTTGTGCCTCTCTGTCTTAGGTGGAGTGCTCCTGACATACTTACTAACTTCTAACCAAGGACTGATCTGAA
Organism: Sapajus apella; assembly: GCF_009761245.1. NCBI lineage: Eukaryota > Metazoa > Chordata > Mammalia > Primates > Cebidae > Sapajus > Sapajus apella. The sequence goes on from NW_022436956.1 coordinate 1,022,668, forward strand.
ATTATGGAACCCGGAACATTTACTTTCAAACTTCATTTTATTTATTTATTTATTTGTTTATTTATTTATTTTTCTTTAGAAATGGAGTTTTGCTCTTGTCACCCAGGCTGGAGTGCAGTGGCATGATCTCAGCTCACTGCAACCTCTGCCTCCCAGGTTCAAGAAATTCTCCTGCCTCAGCCTCCCAACTAGCTGGGATTACAGGCATGCACCACCACACCTGGTTAATTTTTGTATTTTTGGTAGAGATGGAGTTTCGCCATGTTGGCCAGGCTGGTCTCAAACACCTGACCTCAGGTGATCTGCCCGCTCTGGCAGCACAAAGTGCTGGGATTACTGGCGTGAGCCACCCGCACCCAGCCCAAACACCATTTTAGTGATTACTCTCAATTCACCAAAGAGGACTATAGAATCGAGATCAGATAATCTGGGACCAGATCCTTTTCTACTTCCGCCCAACACGTGGTCACTGAATTTCCCTATTTGTCAAAACAACTTATTCTAATTACTTTAATAGCCTCAACAAAATATAATTACAATGGAAGCCCTATTAAATTTAAATTTCAAGTAGAGTGATGTCGGAGTGCTTGTTCTATGTGGCCATTTTACCTGCACAGATGTCTGTGAGGTGTCTAGTTAATCACATTGATGTCTGTAAATACAAAAGATCTAGGAACCTTGTTCCCGAAATCTGAAGTACACTGATCACAGAGAAAACAGGCCCTTGCCCTCTGTGGCCTGTATTCTCCCGAGACAGAGACTAAGAAGTGCTCACTGTGTAGCTCCAGGGTGCACCGGATAGCACCCCACGAGTCAAAAGAGCTCTCTGTGTACACCATCATCAGGAAGTGGCTAAGACTCTGGGAAACACCAAGTGTCAATTTAGAAAGGTAAATACAATTCAGAAGCCTTGAGTTGCTTGGAAGGGAACTGTAAAGTTCAGCTGTCACATCCCCACCCCGTGTGTAACTCAGAGCACCCCTCCTCACTCACCAACTCTGAATTCTACTCTCCCATTCTCACAGCGTTTTCCAGGTCCCATTCTTGTGGTTTCTCTGTTCCTCTGGTCCAAGTCTTGATAAAATCAACTGCCAGTTCAACATTCCCCCTTCTAGAACTTTCTGGAAATAGAATCTAGAACTTTATAAAAATAAAAGCTTCCATTTCCTCGAGTGACCAATGTAGATTTAGGTTTAGTAAAGAAGTGCGGACACAGAGGAAGCACTAAAAATGTTCAACAAATAAGTACTGAAACTGCTAACTCCCTTTAAATGAGAATTCCCCACACCCTGCGTTCCCACACTCCAGCCAGCTCCCTCTCCTCACTCTGCCATCACGAGTCACCTCTAGGCCCTTCATCTTCCCAATGCACTGACATTTACTAGCCTGTCTACTCAGGCTGGACTCCATTCTTGGCCCTTCTAATTTTGCTTCTTCTTGTACCTTAATCAGTCCCTCGAATTTCTGTTCTATTACTGTCACAATCACCAACTCTGGGACCCTACCAACCAGCCCCTTGCAGCATCCATGCTCACGCTGAAGCTGCCAAATAGTTCAAAGAAAGTCATAAAACACTGCCAACTCAATCTACCACAATGTCACGTGATCTGACCTTATCTTTATCCATAATTTTGCCTGGTAATCTTATACTTAAATATTTACACATTCTATTGAATTCCAAAAATAATGTTCTCAACCCTTTAAGACAAATTAAACTGAGGCCTGTGGTTCAAACTCCTACAACTTCCTCCTAGTTTCACAGGAGCCCAAAATCGTGGTTCTATTGTCTGAATGTTTGTGTCTGCACCAAAATTCATATGCATCCCCTGCCAAATGATGCTATCAGGAAGTGGAGCCATTGGGAGGTGATAAGTCATGAGGGTGGAGCCCTCCTGAGTGGGATCAGGGGGTCAGTGCCCTTACAAAAGAAGCCCTGGAGAGTGGTTTTCCCCCTTCTACCACCTGAGGATTTATGGCTCCTCTACCTTTTCTGCTCACCCACCATGGTCTCTCTCTACCTACCCTCTCACCCTCCCAGTTAAGTTACATCATAATTTTTAGTTAAATTGATGTTCAGGGATTACATTAATATATGTATTTTTACAGTTGAGCCTCATAGTATCCTATGGTATCCTTTCTCGTAAAATACTTTATTTCTGAAAATCCTGAATGTTAGATTAGACAATTGGGATATCAGTTAAGTCAGAACTGATAAATATTTCTCTATATTCCCCACTTTGTAATATATTTTCATCCAAATGCAGTCATAATGCTCATGTTTTTAAAAAATGCTGGGACTAGGCATGGTGGCTCATGCTCGTAATTCTAGCAGTTTGGGAGGCTGAAGTGAGAGAGTCACTTGAGCCCAGGAGTTTGAAACCAGCCTGGGCAACAAAGTGAGACCCCCATCTCTACAAAAACTCAAAAAATGAGCTGGGCATGGTGGCACATGTCTGTGGTCCCAGCTCCTGGAGAAACTGATCAGGAAGCATTGCTTGAGTCCAGGAGGTTGGTGCTGCAGTGAGCCCTGATCACGCCACTGCACTCCACCCTGGGCCCTTGATTTTTTTTTAATCTGATGTATCATGTTTATTGTGTATGCCAAACCATCTTTGCATGACTGGGATAAATCTCGCTTGATCATGGTAAGTGATCTTTTCAACGTGTTGCTGAATTCACTTTGCAAATATTTTATTGAGGATTTTTGTATCTATATTCATCAGGGATATTGGTCTGTAGTTTTCTTATATTGTATCCCTGTCTGGTTTTGGTATCAGGGTAATGTTGGCCTTGTAGAATGAGTTTGGAAGTATTTCCTTCTCTTCAATCTTCTGGAAGAGTTTGATAAGAATTGATTCTTCCTTAAATGTTTGATAGATTTTGGCAGTGAAGCCATTAGGTCCTAGGCTTTTCTTTGATGGGAGACTTTTTATTGCTGATAAATTACTTATTATTATCAAATAATAATTGGTCTTTTCAGGTTTCTATGTTCATGATTCAATCTTGGTAGCCTGTAATATGTCTAGGAATTTATTAATGTCCTCTAGATTTTCTAATTTGTTGGCGTTTAGCTGTTCATAATAGTCTCTTATGATCCTTTGTATTTCTGTGTTATCAGTTGTAATGTAACCTTTTCATCTCTGATTTTATTTGAGTCTTCCCCATTTTTTTCTTCATCTAGGTAAATGTTTGTCAGTTTTATCTTTTCTTTTCTTTTTTTTCCCCCCATTTATTTATTTTATTGCATTTTAGGTTTTGGGGTACATGTGAAGAACATGCAAAATTGTTGCATAGGTACACACGTGGCAGTGTGATTTGCTGCCTTCCTCCCCATCACCTACATCTGGCATTTCTCCCCATGCTATCTCTCCCCAGCTCCCCACCCCCCACCATCCCTCCCCTATTTCCCCCCAACTGACCCCAGTGTGTAGTGCTCCCCTCCCTGTGTCCATGTGTTCTCATTGTTCAACACCCGCCTATGAGTGAGAGCATGCGGTGTTTGATCTTCTGCTCTTCTGTCAGTTTGCTGAGAATGATGGTTTCCAGGTTCACCCATGCCCCTACAAAGGACCCAAACTCATCGTTTTTGATGGCTGCATAATATTCCATGGTGTATATGTGCCACATTTTCCCTATCCAGTCTATCGTCGATGGGCATTTGGGTTGGTTCCAGGTCTTTGCTATTGTAAACAGTGCTGCAATGAATATTCGTGTGCACGTGTCCTTATAGTAGAACGATTTGTAATCCTTTGGATATATACCCAGTAATGGGATTGCTGGGTCAAATGGAATTTCTATTTCTAGGTCCTTGAGGAATCGCCACACTGTCTTCCACAATGGTTGAACTAATTTACACTCCCACCAGCAGTGCAAAAGTGTTCCTATTTCTCCACATCCTCTCCAGCATCTGTTGTCTCCAGATTTTTTAATGATCGCCATTCTAACTGGCGTGAGATAGTATCTCAATGTTGTTTTGATTTGCATTTCTCTGATGACCAGTGATGATGAGCATTTTTTCATATGTTTGTTGGCCTCATGTATGTCTTCTTTTGTAGTGTCTGTTCATATCCTTTGCCCACTTTTGAATGGGCTTGTTAGTTTTTTTCTTGTAAATCTGTTTTAGTTCTTTGTAAATTCTGGATATCAGCCCTTCAGTTTTATCTTTTCTAAAAACAACTTTGTTTCATATAATTTTTAAAAATCTCTATTTTATTTATTTCTACTGATTTTTTTTCTCTGAAAAAAATAGAAACTCATCTGTAAGGCCGGTTGCCTGGCCGGGAGCTGAATGGACATACCCACCCCTCTCCGTGCGTGATGACTACATCATCACCTCAAGCTCATTATCGGGCCTTGCCACATGGCTTCCCCACACCCGCCTCGGCATACCATACCGAAGCCCACACTCAGCACCAAACTATACACTCAACCCCAGCCCGCCATTGAAAAACCCCACCAAAAAATTTTAAAGAAGCCCCACCAAAACCTGCCCAATAGCCTCCCCCTAACCCCGCCCCACCAGCCCACTTATCCAAAGTCCCGCCTGCCTACCAATGACAGCTTGCTCCATGCACATCCTGTTTCCCAACAGCCAATAAAGCTGCCTTCACTTTGTTTCCCAAAAGCCAATCAATTGCCTCCCCTCCCCATAAAATGCCACGCCCTAAACAGCTGGGCGGACTTCTTTGGCCCCTTCTTGGACCGCAGAACCTCACATCACTGGGACTAGACGTCCAAACTCCTGATTACCCAAAGGTCCCGGGCGCTGCCTCTGAAGGACCGCCAAGAGCTGAATTCGGCCGAGCGTCCAAAGAAAAGTGTGGGTCATGTGTTTGGCAGTCAACATGGGCTGCCTTCTAGGCCTCAAGACCCCGATAATATGTACAGATTTCACTCCCGCTTTCTTTCCTCGCCCCGCCCCCTGTGCCTCCATGACCCTCCTCTTGTTATTTCCCTCCAGCCACCTACATCCATTTTGCTTCCTCACGCTCCTCTTTTCTAACTCAGCCTTTACATCTGCTCCCTCCAGGTGTGGATGCCCCTGCCCACCCTCACGGAGCTCCTCTCACACCCGGTATCAGCTCAGGTTCTAGTTCTAAACCTGCTGCCCTCCCCCTTTTTGTCTTTCTTAATCCTTTGCTTCCATCAGATAATTTATTGTAATGTAAGTGATTTTCTTTGCCTGTTTGCTTTTTTACATCTGTCTTTCGGCAACAGGGATAGTATCTGATGAGCTAGTACAGCACCTGACACAGTTAGGTTCACAGTCGGTACTTTTTGATTAAATACATAATTTAGGAAGTCAGTTAATGAAGACAGTAACCCCCTGAATCAAGAGAAATAAAACCTACAGCAATAAAGACAAAATGTGCACTCAGGACCACGTGGAAAAGGCGGTACTTAGTTTGGGGATGAATAAGTTTAGCTGCCAAGGACTGTCTTTGATGACTGAAAACGAGCAGTCATTTAGAAAAATAAACTTTGCTTGCTATGAAACGATTCCCCTAGGCTCAAGAAACAGGCATGCATTAATAGGATTATGGTGGAATTACATTAAGCTTTGCCACATCTCTCTCCTACTGATGCTTTGTTCACGAACATACTGTGATGCTAATTCTACTCATGAATGTTGATAGTAATAAAAATAGTTACCAGGTCAGAAAGGATTGCATGCTTAGATACCTCAGAGGACGGGTCTGTATACATATTTGTGATCTGTGTCTTCAGAAAATGAATGATCTAGAGGCTAAAATGAAAACAGTTGGATCTTGTGCCTGTAAATGCTAACCATCATAACATCTACAGCTCAGAAGCAATTGTGTTTTGATTTATAAGAGAATTGCCAAAGAAAACCCATCAGAGTTTTTCTAGCCAAATTAAAAACTGATGGCAGGAAATAAGTAAGACTCACTCTTTCTTTCCTCTTTTTTTCTTTCTTCTTCTCTCTCTTTTCTCCTTCCTTCCATTCTTCCTTCCTTTCTTTCCCAAAGAATATCCAAAGATATCCATTAAGCATTATAAAACCTCAGCCTCCTGAGTAAACTGGGACTATAGGCATATGCCACCAAGCCCAGCTAATTTTTTTTTTTTTTTTTTTGTAGAGATAAAAGTCTTGCTATGTTGCTCAGTCTCAAACTCCTGGCCTCAAGAAATCATACTGCCTCAGCCTCCCAAAGTGCTGGGGTTAAGGGCATGAGCCACCACGCCAAGCTAAGAGTGTCCTGAGTTGAGTTATCACCCAGCATCAGGTCCAGAAAACTCTTCTGAATAACAGGTAGTTATTTGACACAGAGGGAAGGAAACAGAGAGTGGGAAAACATTTCACAGCATCAAACAAGTGAAATTGGATTTAGGCCTCAATTCAAAGGGTGATAATGGGGTCAGATAAGAAGATAAATGGTCATAAATTGGTCAGACACTGGGACTGTGTTTAGTGAGAGCAATAGAACAACTTTTACCTGTGGAGGGAGCGGGCTTGACTATCAGTCATCCAGGTTCTTGGTATTTTGTACAAAGAATTGAACAAAAGGCCCAAACAAGGCAATGAAAGAATGAAGCAATGAAAGCACAGATTTATTGAAAGCAAAATGCACTCCACAGAGGGGGAGCCACGTGAGCAAGCAGCTCAAGAGTTACAGAATTTTCTGGGGTTTAAATACCCTCTAAAGTTTTCCCATTAGTTACCTGGTTTATACCCTATGTAAATGAAGGAGTGGCCCACAGCCAGTCTGATTGGTTGTGGAAGGCAACCAATCAGAGGCTGAAGTGAAGTTACAAAGTTATACCCTATGCAAATGTCTGATTGGTGACACCCTAGCAAGAGGGGACCAATCAGAGGCTGAAATGCTGATTGATGTGGGAATGTGAGAAAACATTTTAAGTGGTCCATTTTCAAGGCACAATAAATCTAAGAACTGGCAGCCAGTCTGCAAATGTAACAAACCACAGGGCTCATGCACCTAGAAGATCACAATAAGCAAACAGAATGTAGATGAGGGATCAGCCCATAAAAGGAAAGAAAGTTTCATTATTGGGAAATTGAAACTTAAGTGGGGAAGGGGACCAGGGTATAACCTTATAAGGGGGATAATAAAAGGTAGGAGAAGTCCGAGAAGATTGTAACCCCACAGCACTTGACCAATGAGGAACTGGGTGAGGGACGCGCATGCTAGGAGAAAAGTTACCTGTTGTGATTGCCCTGGACAGGCCTGCCTACCAGACACCTTATCTTGCAAGACCACTGTTTAAAGTCTCACCTTCACCATTCTTCATTCCTCTTAAGTTCATTCTTTGAGTTTGGACAGGTGAGCATGTTTCTCACAAACTTGAAGCCCGTCTGGGATCTCTGTGCCTGTGAGAAGTGAGACTCTGGCCAAGAAGGGAGATGCATCCCACCCGATTTAGATGGCCTGCTCTGTCCGGGCATCCCAGCTCCCCGCAGAAGCCATAGACAAACCCAAGACTGTTATACAGAAGGCAGTGGAGATGACACAGGGAGAAAAGCAGGCACCGGAGCAACCAGGCAACCCGGTGCATGAGCCTAGGCAGGAAAATGGGACTTTAAGTACTGCCTTGGTGGTGGGGCATTTTTGGAGGTCCAGAGTGTGTGACAGACATATCCAAGATACGAGGCAAGTGCAGAGCCCCAATCCGCATTTGCCTCGTATCTTGGATATGTTTCAGTCACACACACTCGACCTCTGAAAATGTAAGGGAAACAGCCAGAGATGGATGAAGAGAGCAGTTTTCCCGTGAGGGAGAAAACAGCTAGAGACGAGGAAGCAATTTTTCGGGTGTGCAAGAAACCTCTAGTAAGGGAGTTTGAGTACACAGGGAAAAGCTCAGATGCAGAGACTGACCAAAAATGGGAAACAGGAATTCTAGGCTTGAGGGACAAAGGAAAGAGGGAACCAAAGTGACTACCTCTGACATTCCCCCTGATACTCCTTTAGGGAGAATGCTGAAGGTTTGAAGAGACAACTCTTGGACCAGTGATGAGGAAAAGCAAAAGATGATAAAGTATGGCTGTTTTATCTGGCCCAAAGACCCCATTCATAAGCCTTCAGTCTTTTGGTCTAAGTTTGGCTCAGATGAGGATTGGGTGTGCCAAGCTTTAATTCTCTGTATGAATGATAAGAAGAGATAGGTTATGCTCTCTGCTGGATCAAGGAATTAGCCCCCATGTTCCTCCTCAAGGAAGAAGAAAAAGAGCTTAGTAGAAATCCTTGTTCAGTGGAAAGCCCTGGGACTCCCTATCATGCTTGTCCCCTCTGTACATCTCCCAAAAAAGGGAATAGGAAGATCAAGGGGCAGCAGGAGAGTTAGAGGAAGAAAGACTTGGAGACAACCATGGGGGAGCCAAACCAAGAAAAGAATTAGAACCCTGTAAGTGGGATAGTGAGAGCTTCCCTATCCCCTCCACACAGCAGGTATCTAGCATGTTCTCCCTTAGGGAAGTTCCCATGGGACAGGGAGAGACTGGCTTTGTGCATGCTCCCTTTACAAGTACTGAAGTTAGGAATTTCAAGAAGGAAATGAAACCACTCCTAGAAGATCCCCTTGGTTTAGGGGGATCTTCTAAACCCTAGAAGGGATCTTCTAAGAGTGGTTTCTGGAATTAGTCCTGGACCAATTCCTAAGATGCAGCTTTTATACCTGGACTGAAATAATGTCTATCGTGAATATCCTATTAACAGGAGAAGAAAGGGGAATGATTAGGAGAGCGGCCATGACCAGAGGCAACACCTCCTGGGCAGGAAGTCCTGCCAACTGAACAAAAATTTCCAAATGTCGATCCCAAGTGGGATAATAATGATCCCAGGGACCCAGCCCAAATGAAGGACCTCAGGGAACTAATAATTAAAGGGATCAAAGAGTCCACATATAGCACACAAAATGTCTCAAAGGCATTTGAGATTCAACATGAAAAAGGGGAAACTTCCTTGGCATTCCTGCAGAGGCGCAGAGATGAGATGAGAAAATACTCCGATTGGATCCAAAGGACCCAGTAGGGTAAGGCCGTTTGAAGGTTAACTTTGTAACTAAGAGCTGGCCTGACATTACAAAAAAATTACAAACGACTGATGAACAGAATGAGAAACTGATTGAGGAATTACTGAGGGAAGTGTAGAAGGTCTTTGTAAGGAGAGAAGAAGAGAAGCAGAAATAAAATGAGGAAGTCCTGGTTTCCACTGTGGAGGAGGTAGTCAGAAAAATGTTAACTCAAGATACCCCGGCCGGGCGCGGCGGCTCACACCTGTAATCCCAGCACTTTGGGAGGCCGAGGCGGGTGGATCGCGAGGTCAAGAGATCGAGACCATCTTGGTCAACATGGTGAAACCCCGTCTCTACTAAAAATACAAAAAACTAGCTGGGCATGGTGGCGCGCGCCTGTAATCCCAGCTATACAGGAGGCTGAGGCAGGAGAATTGCCTGAACCCAGGAGGCGGAGGCTGTAGTGAGCTGAGATCATGCCATTGCACTCCAGCCTGGGTAACAAGAGCGAAACTCCGTCTCAAAAAAAAAAAAAAAAGATACCCCTCGAAGGAGACAGGAAATGATCCATTTTGACACAGAGAAAGAAGGGAAGTTTAGGGAAGAGCTCCTAAGACTATGAGTGTGGAAAGCCAGAGCATTCTAGGAGATACTGTCCTTAATGGAAAAAAAGGCTGATGCCTGTAATCCCAGCACTTTGGAAGGCTGAGGCAGGTGGATCACCTGAGGTCAGGAGTTTGAGACCAACCACGGTCAACATGGCGAAACCCCATCTCCGCTAAAAATACAAAAAATTAGCCACATGTGGTGGCAGACACCTGTAATCCCAGCTACTCAGGAGGCCGAGGCAGGAGAACCGCTTGAGCCTGGGAAGTGGAGGTTGCAGTGAGCCAGAGGTTGTAGTGAGCCGAGATTGTGCCATTGCACTACAGCCTGGGCAACAAGAGCAAAGCTCCATTTCAAAAAAGAAAAACAAAGAAAAGAGAAGGCAATTCCCCATGTCTGTTGATGAAGATAAGGGGGATCAGTGGTTTCTTCTGAGTTGGTCCTACCAGAAAACCTTGATAAATGGGAAGGTGGGACCCAAGGGAGAAGTGACATTTTTGGTTGATATTGGGGCAGCTTGCTCCTCCCTAATTCACCAACCAAGGGGTACAAAACTCTCTAAGGAAAAGCTGACAATATCCACTATAAAACGGGAGGGATTTCAGGTTCCAATATTGAAGAAAGTGTTCATTAGATTGGGACGAAAACAAATTGAGGGGTCACTCCTATGTTCCTGCAGCGGGAACTAACCTCCTGGGTAGAGACCTGATTGTGAGATTGGGTTTAGGATTAGGAATAAAGGAAGGACAAACAAAAGTAATGATGGGCCACTAACAGAGAAGGAGGGAAGAAAAATTAATCCCCTTGTATGTGCTGGGGAGGGCAACAGGGGAGGGTTAAAAATCACAGCCTTACAGATTGAACTAAAACAACCAGAAGATGTCTTGGAATATCATACTTCCCATTTCTGTTGAAGGGAGAAAAGGTCTCTAAGCAGTAATAGAGGGACTGATGAAAGATGGACTATTAGAACCCTGCCTGTCACGTACAATACTCCAAGTCCCCTGTCTGTGCTGCTCTGTGCAGCTTTGTGTCACTTATCTGGGAGGGAGAGTTTCTGTCTCTGTTGCAGACATCTTCTTGCAGCTGGGGGCACTCCCTGTGCCCCCAGGTCTGCTTTTAGCTTCCCTATCTTAGCGTGCTTAAAGGGAAAGGAGTGTGCTTATTGAGGCCCACTGTTTTTGCTGGGGCCCGTTGTGTGAGTGTGAAGTTTGGTGATTACCCGGGAGACTTCCCGCACTCCTTCTGTGCTTAAGCTGTTTATCTGTGATTTACAGACTAAAGTTTCAGACTGCCCTTTGTTTGAAGAGAAGCGATTTCTTTGAACTGCGTGAGGTTAGAAAGGAAGCTATTTCTGAGCTGCTTTATGTTAGAAGGACTCACTTTACTCTGTCTACCTAAATGATTTCTTTCTGCCCCCTATAACATGAGGAACTATGGGTGCATAGGGATTTGTACCCTAACTAAACAAGTATGTGAAAGTTGTGTGACTCATCAGAGAATAATCAAAAAGGTAATTAGAAAACTGGCCGCAGGAGGAAGACCTCCTGGACTAAAATCATTTCAAAGCATTCAAATAGATTTCACAGAAATGCCCAGACTAGGAAGACTAAAGTATTTACTGATGATCATAAATCACCTTTCTAGCTAGATGGAGGCTTTTCCCCTTCCACAGCCACTGCCAGATATGTGGTCAAAATAATATTAAAACAGATTGTACCTAGGTTTGGCCTGGTGGAAAATATCGATCCAGACAATGGGAGCCACTTGACCTCAATTGTGTTAAAGGGAATTATGGAAGGTTTACAAATTAGGTGCGATTATCATGCAACAGGAGCGGCCGTGGCAAACGGATCTCTTGAACACTGAATACAGGAGGGAAGAGTTTATTCAGCCAGGAGACCAGACGGTAATTTGTCGAAAGCCCACCTCATTTAACAAAGGAAGGTTCTGCCTTTATAGAGGCTTATACTTTAGATGTTACACGTGGAAGAATCTTAGGCTTATAGTTTTATGAATCACATATGAAAGGGTTCCGGTTTACAGTTTTAGGACTCACATGTGAAAATGTTCTGGTTTGATCTTGTTTTAAGTGAAAATAGTGTCTTCCAGAGAGTTTCCCCAAGACCAAGCACGTTATTTTCAGGAAGGAGATTCAGGAGGCCCCAGCTGGCCTGCTCTCTCTTCTATTTAGATGCACAGTGGATGATGGGGTGGGGGGAATCCCAGATGCCTGGGTCTCCTTCCTCAATCACACCCCTTGGCAGCCACCTTCCTCTGGAAAGGCAGAAGGAATAAATCAAACTCTCATAAAGCATATCATTAAACTAATCGTAGAAATTAAGATGCCTTGAACCAAATGTCTCCCAATGGTACTCCTTAGGATTAGGAGAGCCCCAAGCAAAGACTTGGGATTGTCCCCCTACAAGTTATTATATGTGTAGGGTACCAGCCCCCACACACCAGCTGTGGGTACCCCGAGTTTGGTGGCAACAATGGAATGAGAAAAAGACAGGTTAAAAGTGCATAAAGTGGGACCAGGGGGCCAGTGCAAACAGGAGGCTGCAAAGGTCCCAAGCTCTGGTTTCCACAATATTTATTGAATACAGTCATTGTTATCTATAGAGCAGATAGTGGGGTGAATTGGTGAAAAGGAAGCTGTGAGTCAAACATAAGATTGATAACAGTGGCAGTTTATGTGAGTTTCTCAGGAGTTAAAAGTGTATGCTTATCCATAGATAGATAATGCAGCTGGTGGGAGCAGGCTTCACAAGGAGCATACATGTCTGGTTACATTCCAGTGCTTCAAGGGAGGGTTATGTCCTTGGGCATGATGCTTAAAATATCAGAGCTTAGGTCACTCTGTACCTGGGAACATGCTGGCAAAGAGAGGCCTTCCTCCCCAGAGGCCTCCTGTGGCCTTCTACAGTTTATTGTTCCTAATTTCTTTTATGCATTACTTATTGTAAAGGTAGCTGAGAGAAAGGAGAATAGACCCAAAGTCAGGCAAGAAAGTTTTATTAACCTGTGGGGCTGCTCCATAACAATCAGAGGAGGCAGCCCTGAGCTTACAAAAAGAGGGGTTTACATAGGGTGAGAGGGGCATAAGGGGGTTTTAGGACTGAGGTAATCTATCCACTGGTAACCGGCACAGAGATGGTTTGTTAACTTGTAACAGACCTACAAGACATTATTCTGTGACTTTTGTGGTGGCAGTCTTTTAAAAAAAGAGAGAAACCAGAAGTTTTTTTACATATATGTGTCAAACAGGAATTTACAAGTATGGATAACCAACATATGTTTTCCCTGTCCTCCCATGAGCTGCCCGTGCTGCCCAGATGGCTATCATCAGGCTTTGCTTAATTGCAGCACATCTGGCAGCCTTGATGTGGTGCCGAGGTAGGGGTTCAGGAACGCAGCTGCAGAGCAATCAGAGTGGGGAAGGGGTCAGCCTGCACAGCTTGTCCCTAATGCTTATAACCAGTCTACGTAGGCACATTGTAAACCTTTCGTCCATTGCTGCTTCCCCCAACAATATGGGCTCCCACATTTGGGCAGGGCTACAGATCTTCCTAATATGAAAACCAAGGATCAATTATTAAGAAATTATATACTTGCCATGTTCAGGAACGGTGGATCACGCCTGTAATCCCAGCACTTTGGGAGGCCGAGGCAGGTGGATCACAAGTTCAAGAGATCGAGATCATCCTGGCCAACATGGTAAAACCCAGCCTCTACTAAAAATACAAAAATTAGTGAGCCACCACACCTGGCCATGAGTTGACTTTTGATGGGGTACCTTTCCTGTTACTGTGTGAGATTTGTCAACAGCTGCAAGAAGTGATCATTGCTGATGATGACTTTTTCCAGTCTTTTTGTATTTGTTCAATAAACATTGAGTTCCCTACTATGTAACAGGAAGGCACTGAGGATAAATGGATAAATCAAATATGCTTCTCAGACTCTGATGACTTTCAAGTCTAGTGGAAGAAGCTTATGCCCACAGACTGGTTTACAGACAAAATGGAAGTTTCAATAGAAACTTCCAAATTTTATGGTCAGGCACAGTGGCTCACACCTGTAATCCCAGCGCTTTGGGAGGCTGTGAGTGGATCATAAGGTCAAGAAATCGAGACCATCCTGGCCAACATGGTGAAACCTCATCTCTACTAAAAATGCAAAAATTAGCCAGTCATGGTGGCATGCGCCTGTAGTCCCAGTTACTTGGGAGGCTAAGGCAGGACAATCACTTGAACCCAGGAGGTGGAGGTTGCAGTGAGCTGAGATTGGACCACTGTACTCCAACCTGGTGACAGAGTGAGACTCTGTCTCAAAAAAAAAAAAAAAAAAGAAAGAAAGAAAGAAAAAAGAAACTTCCAAATTTCCTATTGAAAGACCAGAATTTCTGTGTGGGAGGCTCAGGATCTTTGTCCAGGTGAGGGTTAGGAAAGGTAACCCATGGACTGTCCGGAGCATTGTTTATATAAAGACTTGAGGCAATGATGAATGCCCATGTTGAAACTGGGGAGGCAGAGAACTGAACCACACCAAATATTGCGCACTGGAAATCAACCCCAGGCCCCATCTTTCCCAGGCGGTGATGGCTGCCTCAGGCTCAAGACACCTGCTCCTCAGCTAGGGTGGGAATTGGCCATCCCTTTCTTTTCTGTGGGACTAAATATCCCTTAGTGGAGAAAAGCTGAGATTCCTTTCTGTTTGTGGTGATAGGAGGCGCGTGCTCTAGCACTCTTCCCAGCCCCGGGATGCTCTGTCTCCAGATCCAGAGACTGGATGAAAGCGGCAGGGAGTTGGGAGAGACAGGGACAAGGAGCTGGTGCACACACACTCAACACTCACACACAGTGAGAAAGAACCTGGATTCTGCCTGCAGCGTGGGAACTTTGATGGCTCTGCCTTTTCACAGTTTTCCTCCACTCTAAGCAATGAAAGGACATTCTGTCCCCTGGCTCATTCTGTCCCTCCTCATCCACCCCTTTGGGTGGACCACCAAGCGTCTGGGATTTATTTTCACTTGGAAGGACTGGCCGGTTGGGTCTCTCACTCCACTCTCTGGTCCCTGAGGGCCCCTCTCCTCTTCCTCTGGTGTGCATTACTAACCTGGAATTGCTGTGGTGGAGATGCATAGAGCCAGGCTGCTCTAGTCTGTTTAACTCACCGCTGTGGTAGTTCCCCCGTCCCCCCACCAGGTCCACTCCAGCCATGGCGTTTTACTGACCACAATGCCCTGGAATAACAAGGCTTTCTGAGTGCCAAAGATAAAATAAATTTGTGGTGAGAATAGTGCATATGAAAGTATTTAGGGCCAGGCATGGTGGCTCATGTAATCCCAAAGTAATTCATGTAATTCCAAAGTAATCCCAGTACTTTGGAAGGCCAAGGCAGGTGGATCATGAGGTCAGGAGATCGAGACCATCCTGGCCAACATGATGAAACCCATCTCTACTAAAAATACACAAATTAGCTGGGCATAGTGGTGGGTGCCTGTAGTCCCAGCTACTCAGGAGGCGGAGGCAGAAAAATCACTTGAACCTGGGAGGTGGGGGGTTGCAGTGAGCTGAGGTCACATCACTGCACTCTAGCCTGGTGACAGAGTGAGACTCCGTCTCAAAAAAAAAAGTAGTTAAACAATGTAAAGTTCATGAACAGTGGGAAACTCACTGTGAAGCTGATGAAACTGAAGCTTCTGGGCTACAAACCTGTGAAACCTGTATGTGGGCTCCCTCTTCTTTTTATCAGACATGGTCTTGCTCTGTCACTCAGGCTGGAGCACAGTGGCACAATCACAGCTCATGGCAGCCTCAAACTCCTGGGCTCAAGCCATCCTCCCACTGAAGCAGAAAATCAGAGCAAAAAAAAAATTTCCTTCTTTCCCATAGTGGAAGCAAAACTTCCCTGCATCCTCCCCCTCTCTGAGGGATTGTATCCTGCTTTGCAACTTTTATAAGTTCATAGATTCATGTATTCTTGTTCTCTATAGCTGATAACAGAAAGTTCCTGTTTTTCATCTGAACAAGGCAGGTCACTGTGACATGGCTAAGCGGGCCTGGATTGCAGTCATCCAGGCCCCAGACTGAAGGATGCAAAATAAGCTGGGCAAGGCTAAGATAGTGGCCATTGGACTGCATAGCATAAGCCATATGTAAGCATAAGCTATAAACCTGTCATTTTTGATAAACTGCCTTTGTTCTGCTCCTGCATTTCAAGTATGAAAATCAAGCTTTGTCTTTGTTCAGTGCTCAGTCTTCTGCATATAAATCCACTGGGCCAGGGTGCACCTTAATAAAATCCTCCTGTTCCACCCATTGGCCTCTCCAGACTTCTAATTTCCCCAACATTTTGGCGAACCAGCCAGGAGCCAGGCAGTAGAGCATAGAGCAGCATGGTGGGGATGCTGCTCTGACCCACCCCACTCCCCATCACCACGGTTCAGCCCACTGGCACTGTGGGGTGGGGTCGGGGGCTAGCCATGGCCTTGGCTCCACGTGTCAAGAGGGGCCAGGACAGCCTGGTTGAGAAGCCTGCAGCTGCAGTAGGACAATGCACTGGTAACCTCACATGGCAGGTGGTATGGCACCCCCTGCCTGGCCGCCTGCACCCCAAGGAGGCTGCCCACAGGCAGGGAGAACAGCAGCATGAGCAGCGGCTACAGTAGCCCAGGGAGAGTCCTGCTCTGGCTAGCAAAATGTAAGAAAAAGAAAGAAAAGGAAGAAAATAAGGGAAGGAGGGAAGAAGGATGGAAGGAAGGAAGGAGGGAGGGAGGGAAGGAAAGAAGGAAGGAAGGAAGAAGGAAGGAAGGAAGGAAGAAGGAAGGAAGGAAGGAAGGAAGGAGGAAGGAAGGAAGAAGGAAGGAAGGAAGAAAGGAAGGAAGGAAGGAGGAAGGAAGGAAGGAAGGAAGGAAGGAAGGAAGGAAGGAAGGAAGGAAGGGAATCAGAGAGAGGAAAAGTTAAACTGCTAACCTAAAGGCAAGGGAGAGCTGGCTACGCAGCTGTGTGTGGGGGCAGCTGGCTGAAGCAGCTGAGACAGGGCGAGCAGTGTAAGAGTAAGCTGCCGATAAGACTGTGATAACCTGATTTTTGCTGGCTTAAACTGACTCTCTCTTTCTTAGCTGGGAGCTGGTCAGGCCTCATGTTAGCTTCTTGAGCCGGACAGACTCCATCTCAGCTTCTTCATTTTAGTTAGTCCGCTCATTAAGCATGCAACTGTAGTATGTAGCTGGGGCAGGATGGCACCAGGCACATCCCGCAGTGCATTTGCTGATAAGAGGCCGAGTAAAGCGGCCCCAGCACAGCCTGGGACTGCAGGTGCTGTCGGGTGCCCAGAGCCCTCACACCTATAAGTTGTATGTCTTTTTACGACAGCTCTAGCCCTTGCGCCTGGTACTGTTTCATTTCTCATGTACTAGTTTATCTTTCAACTTTTTGCTTACTCTGCTTCTGTGAAAAAATTGCTTCATCTAGGATCCCCCCTCCCTTTTCAAACTAGGGTATAAGAAACCCCCCAACTCCTTCTTCGGGGCCGAGAGACTTTTGGGCGTTAGCCACCTCTCAGTCACCGGCTAAAATAAAGGACGCATCCTTCAATCTCAGAGTGTGGCACATTCCCTAACTTGCTCGGGTATAACAAGGGAGCTAGGGTAACAGCTAATAAAAGGTCAGAGGTAGGGGGAGAGAGAGAGAGAGAGAGAGAGAGAGAGAGCGAATAAAATAGAGACTTAAGGAAGAGACCCTGTAGGTCTGGCAATAAAAGATTTAAACAGAAATTACAAAAACGAAAGGTTTTGCAGGCATGAATGTCACCCAGTTTTAGAAGTGGTCACCAAGATGTACATTAATCGTGACCAGAAGGCAAAAAGGGAAGCTGACCGGAGAATTAAAACGAAAGCCGATCTTCTGGCAGCAGCTTTCACAGAAAGCGGGGCGGATAGAATGAGAGGACACAAACGTAGGTGCGAATGAGGACATGGAAGGGGCCAAGCGAGGCCAAGGTTCAAATATCAGTCAAGACTAGAGAGGGTGCCAGGCGTGGTGGCTCACATCTGTAATCCCAGGTACCTAAAAAAATAACTATAAGCCTAACAAACTCAGTATACCCCTTTAAACCCTGGGACTCCATTTGGGTTAAAAAGTGGAATCCAGGCCGGGCACGGTGGCTCACGCCTGTAATCCCAGCACTTTGGGAGGCCGAGACGGGTGGATCACGAGGTCAGGAGATCGAGACCATCCTGGTCAACATAGTGAAACCCCGTCTCTACTAAAAAAAAATACAAAAAATCAGCTGGACATGGTGGCGCATGCCTGTAATCCCAGCTACTCAGGAGGCTGAGGCAGGAGAATTGCCTGAACCCAGGAGGCGGAGGTTGCGGTGAGCCGAGATCGAGTCATTGCACTCCAGCCTGGGCAAACAAGAGGAAACCCCCGTCTAAAAAAAATAAAAAAAAGAAAAAAAGTGGAATCCACCTATTCTAGGTCTGTATGGGATAGGCCCCATACTATAACCTTGTCCAGTCCTACTGCCGTTAAAGTTGCAAAAATCATGCCTTGGATTTGCCATGGTCAGCTGAAACCAGCAGCCCAGGACAAGGGAACCTGCCAGCAGGACCCAGACCACTCCAGCCGGCTGATCTTTTGGCAAAGCCGAGCTGCTGACAAGGACAAGGACAGCCCTGCTCTGGTGACTCCGGGAGCTGACAGTCTACGCGTGGCCGAAGCTTGACAAGGACGACAGCCCTGCTCTAGGCACTCAGGAAGCTGACTAGTCCACGCACAGCTGAAGCTAACATCATCAAGAAAGTAAATGTGGTTAACAATCTTAGGTCTAGGGCCAGGCACGGTGGCCTGTAATCCCAGCACTTTAGGAGGCCAAGGCGGGCGGATCACAAGGTCAAGAGATGGAGACCATGGTGAAACCCCATCTCTACTAAAGAATACAAAAATTAGCTGGGCATGGTGGCGTGCGCCTGTGGTCCCAGCTACTCGGGAGGCTGAGGCAGGAGAATTGCTTGAACTCAGGAAGTGGAGGTTGCAGTGAGCCGAGATCACGCCACTACACTCCAGCCTGGCACCTGGCAATGGAGCAAGACTCTGTCTCAAGAAAAATAAAACAATCTTAGGTCTAGTGGTTTTCCTCACAATATTAGTTGTAACGCTGCTATTCTGTCGCTTTGGTCAACCTCCTCCTCCAGGGAAAGACCTTTTTGCCCCTCCTGGATATAAGTATGCCGTTCTTTATTTCTGCTCCTCTCATCTGTGTCAGGCGAAGGTCCCGTAGAAGAATGCTCCTACTGCGCTCACGTGACACGGTCAGGAGGCACTGAGGACTCCGTTATACCACACTTACGATGAGTGCAGACCCACTGAGGAACTTGCACCTTCACAACCTATTCAATTTGTAACCCAGGAAGTGGCCAGTCTCATGTATGTTATAACCCTAAGCTTTTACCTTATAAAGTCTGGTTTAAAATATATTTCAGGTCAGAGCAAGGAAAAGAAGGGGACCTTCTGACGCAAGCTAAGAAGGTCGGGCCTATTTCGTTATATTTTAATACCTGCCACACAGCACGCCTTAATAGCCTAAGCAGACTAAAAGCCGCCTGTGGTGACTTAACGTTAACAGGAGAGACTCAGCAGCAACAGCCCCAAAGATCTAGCAGGGCCGGCGCCCGCAGACCGGGTGTCTGGACTGCACTACCTCCTGGTCTACCAGGTTTTAACTCCCCCTTCCAGGAATGGCAGCCACGCTTCCCAGCATGCCAACAAAAGCCAACTGTAAAACAGAAACATGTAACCCTTTACACTTCACTGTCTGAAAGCCAAATCTATCCTTTTAGGCCAGGGGACCCCCTGTACTATTGCCCATCAACAGAACAGAGGCAGGTCCTGGGGTTCCACTTTGTATTTTCAAAAAGACTTAAACCCATCTGCCCCAGCAATTTCGAGTTTTTCAGTTATTTCATAAGCATGTTAAACAGGAGCTGCCTAAACCCTTCCCCATGGCTAAAAACCTATTTGCTCAATTGGCTAAAAACATTGCCAATAGGTTAGGTCTCTCCTCACGCTATGTTTGCGGAGGAACCAACATGGGAAACTGGTGGCCCTGGAAAAAAAGGGAATTAGTGCCAGAAGATGACTTCACTTTAACTCTCTCATCCCCGAACCTATGCTCACAAGCCCGAGCATCTGGCTTTTAAAAACCTCAGTAATCGGGAGGTACTGCATTGCTCACGGGAAAAAAGCTTTCACAAACTCAGTCGGATAATTAACTAGCCTGGGGCAAGAATATTACAATAAGACAGTGGAGAAGACTTCATGGTGGGGCAGGAAAAACAATTCTGCGTCATCTCACTTGAGTCCATTCTCTGGTTTCCCCTCTTTAAACAACTCTTGCCATCAACTCAAAGCGCCAAATACCTGGCAGGCACCCTCTGGCCTTGGTTCAATCTGTGGACTATGGGCGTATCGGCTGCGGCTAGCCAAATAAACGGGGGCTTATGCACTAGGGACAATTAATCCTTCTTTCTAGTTCCTCTAAGGCAAAAAAAGCCCTTAGGGTACCCCATCTATGATAAAACTAAAAGAAAAAGTAAAAGGGGTGTAACCATAGGGGACTGGAAAGACAATGGCCCCCTGAAAAAATAATTCAATATTATGGCTCAGCCACTTGGACAAAAGATGGAATGTGGGGATACTGAACCCCTATTTATATGCTCAACCATATCATAACGTTACAGGCAGTACTTAAAATCATAAGACAGCAAAAGCCTTAAATCTGCTTGCCCGGCAAGCCACAAAAATGAGAAATGCCATCTATCAAAATAAACTGGCCTTAAATTACCTCCTAGCCCGGGAAGGAGGTGTATGTGGGAAATTTAACCTAACCAATTGCTGCCTAAAAATCAATAACAATGGAAAGGTCATCGAAAATATAACTGCAGAAATCCAAAAACTAGCCAGTCCAAACTTGGAAAGGATGTCTTCAGACTCCCTTTGCCGGGGCAGGTTTTCACCCCTTAAAGGATTCAAAGCCTTAGCAGAAGTAGTTCTAGTCATACTAGGAGCTTAGCTTATACGCCCTTGTCTCCTACCTCTCCCTATTAAAAACACCCAATCAGCAATGGAAGCGCTAGTAACTAAGCAAACTACTGCTCAATTAATGGCTTTAACCAAATATCAACCCCTGCCAAGTAAGAAAACACTCCCCCATGAGGAGGTAAATTATAGTGATGCTGTCTATTAAACCTCATTTATAAAAGCATCAAAGGGGGGAAATGAAGTAGAAAAGGAGACCAAAAAAAACCCCACAAATTTTTCTTCTTTCCTATAGTGTAAGCAAAACTTCCCTGCATCCTCACCCTCTCCGAGGGATTGCATCCTCCTTTGCAACTTTTATAAGTTTATAGATTCTTGTATTCTTGTTCTCTGTAGCTGATATTTCTGTTTTTCATCTGAGTAACACAGGTCACTTTGACACGTCTAAGCAGGCCTCGATTGCAGTCACCTAGAGCCCATAGCGCAGTATGCAAAATAAGCAGCGCAAGGATGAGATAGTGGCCATTGGACCACGTAGCATAAGCCCTATGTAAGCATAAGTTGTAAACCTGTCATTTTTGATAAACTGCCTTTGTTCTGCTCCTGCATTTCATGTATAAAAATCAAGCTTTGGGCGGGGTGTGGTGGATCACACCTATAATCTCAACACTTTGGGAGGCCGAGGTGGCAGAACATGAGGTCAGGAGTTCAAGACCATCCTGGCCAACATGGTGAAACCCCTTCTCTACTAAAAATACAAAAAAATTAGCTGGGCATGGCAGCGCACACCTGTAGCCCCAAGCTACTCGGGAGGCTGAGGCAGGAGAACTGCTTGAACCCAGGAGGTGGAGATTGCAGTGAGCCAAGATAGTACCACTGTACTTACAGCTTGGGCAACGGTGCAAGACTCAGTCTCAAAAAAAAAAAAAAAAAAATCAAGCTTTGTCTTGGTTCAGTGCTCAGTCCTTTGGTTGTAAATCCACTAGGCCGGTGTGCACCTTAATAAAATCCTCCTGTTCCATCCATTGGCCTCTCCAGTCTCCTAATTTCCCCAACACCACCTCAGTCTCCTGAGTAGCTAGGATTCCAGGTGCGCACCACCACACCCAGCTAGTTTTTAATCTTTTTATAGAGAAGGGTCTTCCTATATTGCCAGGGCTGGTCTCAAACTCCTAGGCTCAAGCAATCCTCCCACCTAGCCCTCTCAAAAAGCAGTGGGATTACAGGCCTGGCGTGTATGGACCCCTTCTACGACCCTGGGAAATATCTTAGCAATGTGCTCCTGTGCTTGTCTTTTGTAAAACTGACAAAAGGGAAATGCTTTCCTGTCATTTATCCAGAAGAGAGGCACACCAGAAATATTAGGTGTTCAGCACCGCAGTCCAGCAGGCACAATCTTAAATAACTTGAAGGTCCTTGTAAGAGCTGTGCTGCAGAACTTCAGCCTGCCACCCGTGTGCATCTGAGCAAGCCCTTTATTCTCTGGAGGATTCACTATGTTCATTTATGAAAGAGGTTACCAATGCTAATATTGATTGAGAACACTTTGCTAACCCTAACCCTAACCCTAACCCTAACCCTAACCCTAACCCTAACCCTAACCCTAGGGTTCTTCCTCTTGATTCACCAACCATGCTACAAAGTAGGAGCTTTTATGATCTCCAACATACACAGGGAAACAAGCTAGAGAGTTGCAGTAATTGTGCCTAAAGCTGAAAGCAACCCAGTAGTCCCATAGTTTTTTGGATAAACATAGAAATTGACCCTCTGGTGTCAAAGCTTGAACTGTATATTTGTTTTATCTGAGTTCCTTCCTCAGAGACCTTCTGGCCTCTCAAAACAAGTATGAAAGAACTGGAACTCACCAGATCACTACATCCAGACAATGAGATGCCAGACCCCTCATTCATCACAACTGCTTCTGTGCCCCTTCCTAGTTCCCACTTCCTTATACATTGTTACATTTCTTCCCTGCTCTAGGACTCCCTAGTTTCAGTCCCTCAGGGAGATGGATTTGAGACTAAGCTCCCGTCTCCTCTGCTGCAGCACCTGATTAAAGTTCCTTCCTCAGCAATGCGTGTCATCTCAGTCATCGGCTTTCTGTGCGGTGAGCAGCAGGACCTAGATAGACTGAACCCCTGGCATTTCAATAACTAAGCCACACAGTTAGTAAGTGGCAGAGTGGCAATCAAATTTAGATATAGGAATCTGGATCCCGGGCCCAAATTGCAGCTGCTGGCAGCACTGGTAGTTGTGGGATTTTTTGTTTATTTTGAGACTGAGACTTGCTGTGTCACCCAGGCTGGAGTACAATGGCACAGTCTCGGCTCACTGCAACCTCCGCCTCCCAGGTTCAAGAGATTCTTCTGCCTCAGCCTCCTGAGTAGCTGGGATTACCGGTGCCCACCACCACACCCGGCTAATTTTTGTATTTTTAGTAGAGATGGAGTTTCACCATGTTGGCCAGGCTGGTCTCAAACTCCTGAACTTGTGATCCACCCACCTCTGCCTCCCAAAGTGCTGTGATTCAGGCATGAGCCACCTTGCCCAGCAGTAGTTGGTTTTACTCAAGTTAATTTAACACTAGTATCTCTTAAATGCCTCCTCAGTGCAAGAACCCCCTCATAAAAACCGAGACATAGACATATGTAAAGTGCTTTGGAGGAATCTTAGCATTTTGTTTTTGTTTTTGTTTTGAGACAGAGTCTTGCTCTGTCACCAGGCGCCAGGCTGGAGTGCAGTGGCATGATCTCGGCTCACTGCAAACTCCACCTCCCGGGTTCAAGCAATTCTCCTGCCTCAGCCTCTCGAGTAGCTGGGAGTACAGGCCTGCCACCATGCCCAACTAATTTTTTGTATTTTTAGTAGAGATGGGTTTTCACCATGTTGGCCAGGATGGTCTCAATCTCTTGACCTCATGATCTGCCCGCCTCGGCCTCCCAAACTGCTGGGATTACAGGCATGAGCCACCGCGCCCGGCCAGAATCTTAGTGTTTTAAAAGTAAAAGTATCACTGGATCAGCACTAAAATAAAAAAGGCATTTCTAATTATCAAATCTATAAAGGATGAAGAGAAAATTTTAAGATTGCTTAAACATTCTTTATATGTGTGTGTGTGTGTGTGTGATGCAATTAGATTTTCCTCACAACTGTAATAATTGGAGGCAGTTTGGAGAATTATTAGGGATGAAGACAATGTGGAAATCCAATTCTGACCTAAGTCACTGTTTTATGACCGCAAGGCTTCTTGTGCCTCAGAGCACAGTGTGCATACCTTTGTTCTTGTCACCTTCTATTGAAATTGTCTCCTGTTTCCCAGCTCCCAGTCCATCAGATCTGTGCAGCGAAGTTGTATTTGGTTACCTGTATGTGTTCTGCACCTATATGGCCCCTGACACACAGGCTTTCCTTAATACGTATGTTGCTCTGCTTTTCTTGCTTTTCCTTATGAAATAGACAAAAGAACAATGATACAAAGTAGCTGAAAGTTCAGGATGTTCTTGCTATGTTTGTCAAATCCCTTCCCAGGGTACTGGGGAACTGACATCTCTGAATAACTGAGGGTGATAGTGAGAAATGCACTTTTTTTTTTTTTTCTCGCTCTATCGCCAGGTGCCAGGCTGGAGTGCAGTGGCGCAATCTTGGCTCACTGCAACCTCTGCCTCCCGGGTTCAAGCAATTCTCCTGCCTCAGCCTCCTGAGTAGCTGGGACCATAGGTGCATGCCGCCATGCCCAGCTAATTTTTGTATTTTTAGTAGAGACGGGGTTTCACCATGTTGGCCAGGATGCTCTTGATCTCCTGACCTCGTGATCCACCTGCCTCAGCCTCCCAAAGTGCTGGGATTACAGGCGTGAGAGAAATGCACTTTTAATAACTATCATTTCATCAAAATCTTATGAAGGGAACAACATAGGAAGACATTAACATTGCGTTTGTTTTTGCGTTGAGTCAAAATAGAAGCCTCTCAGGACTGGAACACCAGGAAGCAGCTTGATTGCTAGGGGGGTCTTCCAGTGCCACAGCAGGCAGGTCTGCATTTGCTCACATTGGTCTTTCCTTTCACCTTCCATGTTCAGGGTGAATTGCCCCATTCCTTGACTTTTTCAAGAACCCATCGACTGGCATCTTCTGTCTTGCCTCACTCATATTCATCCCACATATGCTTTGCAGAATGCTCTTATGAATGAGTCAATTTCATATCTTCGCCATTTAAAACCTTCCATGGCTCTCCACTGCTTACCAAATAAAGCCCCACCCTCGGCTTTCATAACTCTCCATCCAGATTCCACCTCTATTTTCCTTCTATCTCAGGCCAACCCCAAACCACAATTAAACAAAAGTGTAAGCAGCTTTTACATAAATAAACCCTGTACTTTTCCTGCTCCTGGCTCCTTCCTGTCTGAAATTGACTTTCTTGATTTGCTTTAAATATTATATATTTTCATAAAATCTTTTTTTAGGGACAAAGGTCTCACTCTGTCACCTCAGCTGGAGTGCAGTGGCAAGATCGTAGCTCACTGCAGCCTCAAATTCCTGGCCTCATGCAATCCTCCCACCTTAGCCTCCCAAGTAGTTAGGATTTCAGATGTGACCCACCATGCCTGACCACATTCTCATAAAAGCTTAATTTGAATCCCTACCTCTCTCTGAATCCCTTCCTCCCTCGTCACTTTTACAGATTGCCTTCTCAGCTTTATACAGATGTATCATTACCTTACAACACAGCTGTCTTAGCTCCTCTCTTAAATAAGGCCTTGGCTGGCAGAAATACATTTTAAACTGTAGTATACCCACAGCTTGTCCTCCTGCAGTACCCAAAATTTCCTTACATAGAGAGTGTGCATTCAAAAAAAGACAGTATTTGTTGCTAGACACATATTTTATTCTCTCTAAACACTGGCTGTAGTTAATGTTTTTCACATTTTTTTCTATAGGGATGAGGGGATGCAGTTATATAATAAGTTATAACAGGGTCCCCCAGGCGGGACACAGTGGCTCATGCTTGTAACCCCAACACTTTGGGAGGCTAGGAGTTTGAGACCAGCTTGGCCAACATGGCAAAAACCTGTCTCTACTAAAAATACAAAACTTAGCAGGCCATGGTGGCTTATGCCTGTAGTCCCAGCTACTTGGGAAGCTGAGGCATAAATTACTTGAAACCAAGAGGCAGAAGTTGCCGTGAACTGAGATCATGCCACTGCATTCCAGCCTGGGCAGCAGAGCGAGACTCTGTCTCAAAAATAACAAAAATAAAAAGGAAACAAAACCAAGGTCTCCTAAAGTCCCCATCTTTGAATCTTACTATAATTCCTCTTTCATACATCATAAACAATGCTTAGTTTGCAAAGTCACTAATAATTTAAGAAGCCTACTTCTTAAAAGCCAAATTGGACAAGGAGAGATGTTTGATTATTATTCCAAAATCTAGTTAAGTGTTTAATCAAACATAATTAAACATTTCAAAATAGTTGTAAAGGATTAAAAAGATAAAATAAAAATCACTTTAGTAGAGCCAGAGGAAGATTTTATTTATCAATGTGGTGATTAAAAATGTTTAAAAAGAGGAATAACTTCAGAAAAGGAAACAAAAACTCAGAAAAAAATAAATATATTCAAAGTATTTATCAGGAAAAGAAACACTGAGTACCATTCCTAGGCCACAGGCTTCTTAATATGAAACCCAACCAATACTCAAAATTGTAAAGTCTCAGCCCTTGATATTCAGTCTGGAAGTAGAAATATATCCTAAATCACAGCTTAGGAATGTTTCCTAAATATACATTTTATCATGATTTACATTCAGAAGAGTGCTATTCAGAGAAACCTTCTGCATCTGTAGCTATGGCACAGAGAATGACACAGACAGGAGGGCATTCTCCCATTTCCCCTTCCCACACCTTTGCTCTAGAATCACAAAGAGCCTCAATGAAAGTCCCCAGGTCCGTAGAGGAGGGATCCAGTGAATCAGCAAAATGCAGACTAATCAAAGTGGATCCAAGAAAGGACTTTGGCTTGACAGTGAATCTTCACTTTCTGGCAGTAGGAAAACAAGGTAGTATATGTTCTTCTGCCATTTCTCATCAGGCCAGCTCTTCTGGTTCCACTGGGAATTCTGCTCCAGTCTGGGAGATGCTGCTGCTACCAACACACAGGGCGTAGGTCCTGCCCTGGAGGAGCTCAGCCCTTGGGTCTAATCAACGATTCCTTTGGAACACAGCAGCCCACATGGCACCACTCAACACTGAAGGCAGTCACAATGAACACCAGGCCAGAACAGCAAGTGTGGGTTCTACTCCTGAAGCAGGCTTCTAGAGATCAGCATCCTCATCACTTCATTACTACCTGTAAGAGGGAGGAAGAAGGAAGACTTTCATAGCAGTGAAGTCTGAGAGTTCGGTAAAGCTCTGACCAGGCTGCTCCAGGTCTAGTTCAGGGTAGTTGCAGATTTAAATTAGAATCACTGCTTTTCTCCTGAGGGAGATGAGATTATCAGAGACTTCTCTAGAAAGTACCAAAATATGTCAAGAAATAATATTTACTTTTTTAAAAACTTCTGACGGTAAAAATGCTTATATGAAGTTTAAAAAGGCAGAATAAAAACAGTATATATCGTATAATTCTAATTAAAATTAAACATGTACTAACAAAGGCATAGTAAAATGCCTAAAAGGGATATACCAAAATAACATTCTGGATGTGGAAACACAAGTGATTTTTTTCTTTTACTTTTTTTTTTTTTGAGACAGACTTGCTCTGTCACCCAGGCTGGAGTGCAGTGGCTTGCTCTTGGCTCACTGCAACCTCTGCCTCCCAGGTTCAAGAAATGCTTCTGCCTCAGCCTCCTGAATAGCCAGGACCACAAGCATGAACCACCATGCCCAACTAAATTTTTTTTTTTTTTTTTTTTTTTTTTAGATGGAGTCTCACTGTTGCCCAGGCTGGAGTGCAATGGTGCAATCTCAGCTCACGGCAACCTCCACCTCCCGGGTTCAAGCAATCCTCCTGCCTCAGCCTCCTGAGTAGCTGGGATTACAGGCATGCACCACCACGCCCAGCTAATTTTTTGTATTTTTAGTAGAGTCGGGGGCTTCACCATGTTGGCAAGGCTGGTCTTGAACTCCTGATCTCATATGATCTACCTCCCTTGGCCTTCCAAAGTGCTGGGATTACGGGCATGAGCCACCGTGCTCCGCCAACTTTTTGCATTTTTAGTAGAAATGCGATTTCGCCCTGTTGGCCAGGCTGGCCTCAAGTGATCCACCCACCTCGGCCTCCCAAAGTGCTGGGATTACAGGTGTGAGCCGCTGCACCCAGCCTACTTTTCCTAATTTTATAAGGTTTCAACAATAAATACACATTTCTTTGGTAATCAGAAAACTGACATAAAAGAATGAAAATATTTTCCCTGAAAGGAGGGTATCAATTATTTGCTTCATTTTTAGTGGTGGCCTTTAATGCAAAAAGAAACATAAACTCCCTTGAGGAATCAGTAGTTCCAACATTTCAAATAAAGCATACACTGTAGATTTATCCAACAGTAAAGTCCATGATGAAACAAAGTGATAAAGTGAAGAGTGCCCCAATTCTTCTACAAGTGGATGATGGTGTAACCCAAAATAAATGCTTCCCACTTATTACTGCAGGGTTGACAGAGAGTTGGAATGAAGGCGAAGTTTCCCACGCACATAAAGCTGAGTGAGAAAGCAATTGCAAGAGTAATGAAAGGAAACGCACTCTGGGAAATTCAGTTTGAACACTAGCGACTGAGCTCAGAAACATCTTTCTGGAAAGAGGTTTACAGAAGAACGCAGTAGTCTAACCTTTGGTAGCGTGTGACTCAGACATAACACCAGCATGGTGAGTCTCAAAGTATGGTTCTCAGACAAGCTGCCGCTGCCTCACCTGAAGACTTATTAGAGATACAAATTCCTGGCCCTCCATTAGACCCACTGGAGCAGATGTTCTGGGGCCTCCCATGCCCTCCAGGTGATTCCAGCGCAGGCTGAGGTTTGAGGAGACTGCTGTGAAATGGGCTGGGAGGCCCCGTTATATAATGTTTCCAGCAAGGCAGCCTCATGTTGCTTCACTGAAGTCACTCAGAGAAGGCTCCGCCCCTCCTGCTTTTCCAAGAGTCGTGTCATTTCAAGACTTCCGCACTGGCTGTAGGGAGTAGAGACGGCCAGGCTCTGAGCCTGACCCCAACGGCTTACATGTTTCCTAGACAGAATGTCTGTGACTACCAAGAAGATATCCATACACTGATGGTTTATTTTATTGAAAAATACACTAGTAATATACAGACAGATATTTAGACCATCTGGCTGATAATCAGTTTAGAGCTACTGATGACCATACTGGCTAACATTTGCCCTGTAAATCACTGTTCTTGGATTCCTGAGAACCACATACTTTATAACCTTAGAGAAAAGACGGCTGTAGTTTTCAACATGTTTTCTCATCCATAATCTCAGTTCACCCTTCTCGCAAATCTACAGAGGAAAAGAGCAGAAGCAGAACGATCTGATGCCCACCCACTGTGATGAAGCTGAGTCTCTGGACTCCAGGCTAGAGCTGTGCTTGTGCACCAAGCCCCTGCCAGAGCAGCTCTGTGGAAAGGGAGGAAGGAAAAGCCTTGAAATAGACAGGGCTTGACAGGACTCTGAGGCCCTGGTGGCATGGGGACAGACACACTGGGGAAAGCAGCGATCCTGTCGCCAGTTCTGAAGGGAAGAGAATAGCTTCTGGCAATTTTTACCTTCTAGAATCTGGTGGACCCTGGAGTCCCGCATATACTGCTGAACAGCATAATCCTTCAGGTAGCCATAGCCCCCGTGCATCTGTAAGGCCTGGTTGCAGATCTGCAGGGAGACAGGGACTAGACGTCTTGGACTCTGGGAAGGCTGTAAAGAAAGCAGCTTCCCCTTCTACCCCAGCCCACGATCTGGCAGCCTGTGGTAAACTGATGAGAGAAAGAACCATAAGCAGCCAAGCTCAAAGAGGGCCTCAACATTCTGTATGGTCAGAGACAAGGGAAGTTCATCTACTGAACTTATCAGTTCCCACCAGACAGGTGACTCAAAGCCCTCAACCTGTGTCGCTTATTACCTGCCAGGCAGAAGCTGCCCACAGCCACCCTGTGGAATAAGAAGCTACGGTTTCCCCTAGCGGCAATGCCGCCTCAGTGGAGCTCCGCCCCTGACAATGTAAACATGGCAGAGCACTAAATTTGGGCTGCTGTGAACCTTCCAAAGGTGGTTTTTCATCTAGAACACAAGCAAACAACAGTGACATAATAAAGTGTGTTACGGCATGCAGCAGACCTAAAAGCCAGCTATGAGCTCCCACGCAGGCCACTCATGAGTTAATTTATCACCTTAAGCTTAAGGTGATCCTTGTGGCATTCCGGGAAGGCTGGGTCCCAAAGCTGACTCATGCCTCTCAAGACTCCTGGGCCTAGCAGCTGTTCCCTGTCTATCCCAGGAGAGCCAAAGGGATCACTTACAGCAAAGCATTCATGTGTAGCAAAGAGCTTGGCCATGGAGCACAAGGCCACTGCATCTTTCCTCTCGTCCTGCAGAGCCACGGCTGCACTGCGGATCATCAGCCGTGAGGCCACCAGCCTTGTTGCCATATCTGCCAATTTGAATTGCAAGTACTGCAGCACAGGGAGAAGAGAACAGACAAGACTGAGGGGCTTAGACCACCACCTGGTCCAGGAGCCTTGGTAAGACATCTCTGAGGCGCCTTTCCTAAGTGATCCAAAGCTTCAAAGACTCTTGCTTCTTCTACAGAGGAAATTTATTCCTGTATAAATGCTAAGTCCACTTCACTCACCCGACACTTTCAAATCCTTAAAGATATCCTGAAAAAAGATGGATAGAAATAAAGCAAGAGTCGAAGACAGTGGTGAGGCTTATGGAGGGATTTCCTGGCTTCTCTCCTAGAAAATAGTGGAAAGCCATGTGAAGGCAAGGAAGAGGTTACCTGGCTACTGGCCAGAGGCTCTCCAAACTGCTTCCGGACGTTGAGATGGTCTCGTGTGAGGATGATAGAAGCGTGGGCAGCCCCCAGAGAGCAGGAAGCTGTCAGGGAAGGGCGCTGACATTCCCACTGAGCTGGAAATGTCACTGCCAGTCCCGGCCCGCTACCTCCCTGCCCCAGCCCTTCGTGTCTCACCAATGTTGATCCTCCCTCCGTTCAGTCCTTTCATGGCAATGCCGAAGCCCTGCCCCTCGCTCCCAATTCTGTTGGCCACGGGGACAGCACAGTCTTCAAAGATCACTGCTCGTGTTGGCTGCGAGTTCCACCCCACCTGGCAAAAATCAGGGACTGATTTTTTACAATCCAGCAGGTAGGACAGTCTTACCTGGAGACAGAAGCCTGTGAGGTATGGGTTTCAGCACCCAAGAATTAGACCCACAAGAACTTAAAATGAGGAAAAAGAAAAAGTTCAGATTTAAAGGCCCATCAACAGTCACAAAGATATGTTACAGCTAAGCATTTTCTAACTTACTAAGAGAATCTGCTTTATAATGTCTACCCTACCTGACTAACCTACAGACACTTCTTACGACTTCTTTTAGGATTGTGGCACAAACTGCCCTCATATTCAGTGCCTCTAATTGAGAACACTCTTTTTACAAGAACAGAGACAATATAAGGACAATCTGGAGCGTTATTCACTTCTAAGGGCCTTAGCAATAGCCACACTTGTCTTTTGAAATGCTCATTGTTCCTAAAGATTAACATCATTACACGGAAGAAATAACATGCACTGCCAGCAACACCTCGTCTGGCATTTAGCTGCAGGGACACAGTCACGTGCTGGCGCTTGCTCATGGGAGCTAATCATGTACTTTTTTTCCCCTACCTCAGCATTCCACGATATCACAGTGGTGGCCTGAAATCAGCCATGGGGAGAGAAGTTATGTCATAGAAATTGGCAAACATTACAAATGTGTGTGTGTGTGTGCGTGTGTGTGTGTGTGTGTGTGTGCGCGTGTGTGTGTGTGTGTGCGTTTCCCCACGCCCCCAAAAGAGCTGGTCTAGCAGGACATCTGGCTGTTAGTCATAAGCTCAGAGAAAAGTTTGAATTCTTAAGATATAGTCTACGTCATGCAATTAATTAGCTGTATTTTTCACATGTAGACAAATCACTCGATTTCTCTGTGGTCTTTGTTTCCCTGATAATAAAACAAGGGAGTAGGATAGAACAGCAGCGGAGCCTCTGTCTTTGAACAAAATCTTGCATATAAACAGATAAGGCCCCACTACGCGATCCCCTTCATCTCCTCTCCCAGGTACTCCAAGGCTTCAAATAACTTTAAGGCTTAGGGATCCATTTTGAAACCCACAAACTATCTAAAATCTCCCACTCCCTTTCTGGCTCTGAAAATATGACTGCCTTTACATCATTTCCTTGCTCTCTTTTGTTGAGAGGATAAACCCCATTTCTAAGCCTTGTATTGAAGGTCTTTCTGCCCAGGAGTTAGCATAGGCTTTGTACACAGCAGAAACCTAGGAAATGGCTGCTGTGTACCACAAAGAAGGGGGTGCTAAAATGCATCGTGCCTTGGCAGTTACAGAGGATCAGGAAGGGTCCTGTAGGAAAACATGGAAACCCGAGGAGCTGTGAGAAAGAGGTACACTTGGGGGTCATTTCATTACTTGCCTTCTCTCACAGAGTCTTCCGTGTAACAGTACAAGCTAGAGAGAGATGACTGCTTTGAGCATCTGGCCTAAAAAAATCTGAATGGGTCTTGAACCCTTACTACCAATTACAGTGACACAATCACAGATCTGTTCATTGCCTGGCCATGGCATTTCTTGATCCTGGAAGTGTCTTACTTTTCAAAGCACCTATAGTACCTAAGTGTCCTTAGGTTGCTGAAATACCCGCAATCATCTCCAGTGAGTTTTACTTTATTTTTAATCAAAGAAAAAAAAGGGACCACATGCCTTCCATTAGTGAGACCTGTGGTGAACCCCAGGTCTTCTCTAAGTGTCTCTCCCTGGAGTAACGAAGTCCACCAACATAAGAAGCTGGATAAGAAACACAGGCCAAAAGTGGAGGCAGGAGAGGTGAGAACACTAAATAACAGGTGGCTTGTGGAACTTACTGGCAAACTCTGTCACTTTCCCTGGAGGCCTAGTGTCTAACAATGCCCTACTGTATTTTATATGCTCCTGTTGAAAATCCTAATAGAAGCAGTTGCTTCAAAGGTAGGATAGCAAGTATGCAACCCTGTTTTCTGAAACAGAGCAGCAGTTGGGCTGGCACATGGCAGAATCTCATAACTTGAATTGTTTCCTACCCAACAGCCACTCACCTTTTTCTCCTTCTTGCCAAAGCTGAGGCCAGGGGTCCCCTTCTCAACAATGATGCATGAAATACCCTTGGGGCCTGGACCTCCTGTTCGGCACATGACCACATAGATGTCTGACTCGCCAGCACCACTGATGAAGGCCTGTGAGGGTAAAACGGGTACACAAGGACCAGGGAATGCATGAGTTCTCGTGGCGTCTGGGAACACCACTGGGGTCCTCCTAACAATAAGGTCTAACGACACAGACATTGAGGAGGGGTAAAGGTAGCTGCAGTGACTGCAGAATCAGAGATTTCGTTCATGAGAGTATTAAAAGGATAGACAAAAGTCAGTAAAATGATCTGGAATAGATCAGGAGAGATAGAAACAATGAGAATAAAGAAGGAGAAATGAGTCAGAGATTCTCTTCCCAACACATAAAAATCCTATGGGAGTATTAACCCGTAGATGTGAAGGAACCAGAGGATGTCAGGAGGAAGCTGGGAACAATCTCCAAGGTGCTCTGGGAGGACGCATGCTAGTACCTTGGAGCCATTGAGGATGTAATGATCTCCCTGTCTTTTAGCAGAGGTCAGAAGAGAGGCAGCATCACTCCCGCTTCCTGAGGAGAGATCAAAAGACAGCAGAGAGAGGGTGAGAAAGTCAGTGAGGTCAAGGGAGCCCAGCACAATTCTATCTCCTAGGAAATCTTCCCTGGACAGACACTGGTCAGAGGGTGCCGCTGCAAAATCCAGGTGGCCAAAGAAACTCCGTACTTGGTGGAAAACTGCTCGCACCAGTCAGGCCACTGTCTATCTCCCAACCCACCATATAGGCCGCCTGGTTCTTCTGACATCAGGTCATAGGACACTATTACTTCTTGGTCAAACATACTGGTAAATAGTGGCTCAACGTGCCAACAGGCTGGAAGGAGTGATGGGTGATGCCATCTGAGGCACGCCTCTCTCTCTGCTGTATCTCAGTGCAGTGTGGCAAACCCACCTGGTTCAGTGAGGCAGTAGGAAGCAAACTTCTCCATGGTACAGAGCGGTGGGCAAAATCTGTGCCTCTGTTCCTCATTTCCAAAGCTATCAATCATCCAGGCACACATGCTAATAGGTAAACCAAGAAGAAAAGACGTCAACAGAAATAACGGTGGAAAAGAAAAAAAAAACCGGGGAAGAAGGGGAAAGAGAACAAAGGGCAGGGCAGCAAAGCAGAAGACTGGGAAGGGGAAAGTCACAACTGGGAAGACACTTTAAAGGAAAGGGCTGGATTAAAACATATTCCTGGAATATGGACTACCCAGAGATAACCAGGCCCATGTACTTCTCACCAGGACGTTTATACTACTTCTAGTCAGGTTACACAAGCCTCTAAAAATCAAAGCATTATATGTACTTGCTATTAGTACCTTCTATTACTTCCTCAAATCACGGGCAGTTCCATCTTTGGACTGAAACGGGTGAGAGGACCCTGTCCACTCTATTGGAGAAGTCTCCTGGTACCAGCTCAATCTTAAGATTTCTGGGAAGGCTGGCTGCCCTGATTCTCTAAGCAATACAAAGGACAACAGAATCAAGTCCAACAGGCAGCAGCAAACCTAGCGTGTTCCTTGAGGACACTCAGCCTCACAAGATCAATCTTTTTCCTATGGATCTGAACTCTCAGTCACCCCATGTGTACTTCATTGTGCTTTCCAAGCGTGGGCACTCACTTGTGGATGCTTATATAGGCTGTGGTGCTGGTGCAGCCTGTAGCCAAGGCTTCAAAAATGACCGAGGTATCAAGACGTGACAGTCCAGACCCACCCACATCTGTTCGTACATAGGCCCCTCCGAAGCCTAGCTGGGCTGCCTTCCGCATCATATCCACTGGGAACAGCTCCTATATGCAAAAGAGAGCAAGGTCATCAGCAACTGATTCAGAGACGGCTTTCCTTTTAGAGGGTACAGTAAGGAGATCAGGATGCTTACACGTAAGTGAGAATATGGATTCTCTTAACATGCCTGTTTGTCATCTTACAGTGGTTATCAGTTAACATGGATCCTGTAGGAACTGTTTTTCTGGCATTATGAAGTTTCTTTTTATTACCTATAGAAATGTCTTAGTTTGATGTCCAAATCGTTGTTCAACTAACCAAAAAAACATATGTACAAGATGATCAGGATGCCTTTCTAGGAAAGGAATCATCCGCTGCCGGTATTCTCACTTGTGGCAAGAGTTGGTAGGTGGAGGAGACATTGAACAATTAGATTATCAGGAGACAAAGATAAAGGTCTATCTGAGACATCTGTTAGAACGTCTAAGCACAAGAAAAATTCCTACCTTCTGGTCCCACTCTGCCATATTTGGAGCCATCTCGTGGGCAGCAAAGTCAAAGGCTACTTTCTGAAATTCTTTCTGCTCTTCATTAAGTCCCATGGAAGCTGTGGGCAGGATTGCATATACTCAGTTCTAGGACAGGGTCAGGGAAGTGTAGCCAGCAAGAAGCACCACGAAGCTGTGAAAGTGGATCTACTATAGTATTTCACATGCACAGTACAGCTTTAACAGCTAGAGAACGGCATCTTCTATCATTGTTCCACTTGTCATATGGAGAAAGGACAGTTCTAACACACATCCAGATCAACCTAGAACAGGATGGAGGACTTCCAGACATCTCTTATCCTAGCCACTTAGTAAAATGCAGTTGTAGACCTAGAGGTCGAGGTCACAGTGCTAAAACTTTGATCATTATAAGTGCCACTAAGGAGCACTATGGGAAGACTATGGAGACACACTTGAACAATAATTTATTTCAGTGCCTGCAAGCGATCCAGTCGTTACAAAAGAACACAAGTGCAGGTGCCAGAGTCTGTTCCTTGGGGCAAATGTGGGCATCGGTAATGTCTGGCTGTGCGAGCATGGAGAGAACACTTCTGTCTGTGATCAGTACTCTCATTAAAATGGGAATGTCAGAAATGAATAGTTTTGAGGATTAAAAATTAGACTGCCTTGAAAAGCTCAGAGCAGAAAGCTATGACAGGTATTACTCTCAGGAACAGAACTAGGGATAAACAATTCATGGTTCTCTGACTGGGGTCAGGCCATTTCTTTACCCAATTTTGTACAAGGGTTGCTGTAGACCATGGCTCAAAGATCACTCCCTAAAGAATGTGTATTGGGTGTTTACTACGTAGCAGTGCTGGGGTTACACAAATAAATATGGTCCAGCTGCACTGTGGCTCTCGCCAGTCATCCCAGCCCTTGGGGAAGCCAAGGCAGACGGATCACTTGAGGTCAGGAGTTTGAGACCAGCTTGGCCAACATGGTAAAACCCCATCTCTACTAAAAATACAAAAATTAGCCAGGCATGGTGGCACACGCCTGTAATCCCATCTACTCAGGAGGCTGAGGCAAAGAATTGCTTGAACCTTGAAGGCAGAAGTTGCATTGAGTTAAGATCGCACCACTGCACTCCAGCATGGGTGACAGAGCCAGACTCCATATCTAAATAAATAAATAAATAAATAAAATCCATTCACACAAGATGGCATAAATGGTAATAATGGAAACATTTTATTTCAATCCTAGCAAGAACTCATTAAATGTTAACAATTCTTCTTCTTTTGTAAATGGCTACTTCCTAAAACAAATAGTTCAAGGAACCACAGGCTTAAGAAATAAATCCTGGCCGAGCCTGGTGGCTCATGCCTGTAATCTCAGCACTTTGGGAGGCTGAGGTGGGTGGATCACCTGAGGTTAGGAGTTCGAGACCAGCCTGGCCAACATGGTGAAACCCTGTTTTGTTTTGTTTTGTTTTGTTTTTTTTAAAAAAAAAAAGGAAAGAAAATCCTGAGTTGCATTCTAATAGCAGAAAATGGTTTAATGCAAATCATATGCATAAATAAACACAACCTAATTACCTAAGTTCCCAGAAAGAAATACACTACAAAAAACAAAACAAACACCACCACTCATGAACTTTGCTAGTTACTCGCAGAGTTCCAGATGCCAGTACATACACACTAAAAAGATGAAGGTAAATAGAAAAACAGCCCAAATAAAATGGGAAAAGCCTTTTACTGCAGAGCAACTCAAGTGTAAGTAAGATGCAAACAACAACAAAACCCACCTTTAAATAATTCTTTACCTGCTTTGGTATCAACCAGAGTGATCTGGGTTATCAAATTCTACACGTTAGGACAGGGCAGCACCTCTTGAAGGAGTTTTAGGACATTGAGAAGAAAACAGTATTCTATGCCTTACTGTACTTTATAGATCTGATGTCTAAGGGATGTATTCTGTTGAAAAGAAAACTGTCATTTATTTAAAATAAATTTTAAAATGTTTCAGAAGAAAAAAGTGTTTATAAAGGTGCTTGGCAGAGAAGTCATAAACTGGCCAGGTTCCTTCAGTTCCCTGCTGGGTCCCCACCACTCCTTGTTACATTCAGATTATTTATTGGTTAGAGCCTACAAACACTCAGGTTTGTTGGCCCCGGTAGTTTCCCACTTGCAAAAATAATTATTTTTCCTGGATGAGTCAATGTGTCCTCTAGCCAGAAGCATTATGATACCAAATCTTTCTGTGTGAGCAAATCTCGTGTGCCCTGCCACCATCAGCACTCAGCCAGCTTCTTACATTCTCATTCCCTTTATGACCCACCGTTAGGATTTTAAAAACCAACCAACCCAGCAACAACAAAGCCCCTTGTTTCTTCTCTTCTCTAAGCATCCGAGGGTGAAAGGTCGGAGGAGGACCCGAGCTAGGGGTGACGGGCCGGAGGGGAACCCGGGCGGGGATCATGGGCCGGAGAAGGACCAGGGCTTGGGTGACGAGTCGGAGAAGGACCTGGAAGGGAGTGACAGGCCGGAGGAGGACCTGGATGGTGGTGACTGACCGGAACTGGAAGCTGGGCAGGGGTTGACCGGCCGGAGCGGGGAGCCGGGCCGGGGGTGACAGGCCGGAAGGGGGAGCTGATGCCGGGGTGACTGAATAGAGCGGTGAGACCGCGGCCCCTCGCGGACACCTGTCCTCCCGCCCCCGGCAAGCGATCCTTACGGTCGATGCAGGAGGTCAAGCTCCGGTGGCCGGTCTGGACTAGGGCCCAGAGACCGCCAGGCAGACAGCCGAGGCGTGCCCCGAGGCACTGGCAGCCGCTCCGCAGCATCCCTGCCGCCGCTCACTGTCCAGCTGAGTGCCAGGGCGCCTATGACCGCCGCTGCATTCGCACTGGCGGGACCTGCGACCCGGCAACGCCTACCCCACTGCACCCTGGGTGTTTTAGTCCTCCCACAAGCCCTCACGATTCAGTTCCCAGAGGGTATCCCAAGGGACCAGGACCACAACTCCCAGAATTCCCCGCGATCTCGGCGCCACAGAGACGCATAGCCCACCGAGCGCCGCGGGATCGCGCTGCACAGTCTCCGGCGCGCCGGGGGGCCGCGGTTACGTCTGCAGAGTGGTGGGTCTGTGTGGTGAGAGTGGGGTGCGGGGGATGAGAAGGACCAAGGAAAGAACCGAGGAGAGTTTAGGGGCAGGTTATGCGAGATGGAAATGGCGCAGACAACGGAGGGAAGGGTTTGAGGGGCTCAAACACAGGTGTCTTTTGCAAATGTGGACACTCTAGGCTGCCTCTAGTTGCCTCCATCTCGCTCTGCGTGGGTTTTGGGGGATATTAGCGTTCCTTGTGTCTCGGTTGATTCCAGAGCCTTCCGCACTTCCCTGCAGGGAGACCATGTCGAGACCCCGGAAGAGGCTGTCTGAGACTTCTGGCCCAGGTGAGCTGCCCCTAGGCTGCACAAAGGCAGCCCAAGAAAGAACCTTTTGTGATTTTTTTATTCCATTTTCCTTAATCACTATCCTTTTTTTTTTTTTTTTTTTTTTGGAGACGGAGTCTCTCTCTGTCACCCAGGCTGGAGTGCAGTGGCGTGGCCTTGGTTCACTGCAACCTCTGCCTCCCGGGTTCAGGCGATTCTCCCGCCTGTCTCCCTAGTAGTTGGGACCACAGACGCGTGCCACCACCCCCAGCTAATTTTTGTGTTTTTAGTAGAGACGGGGTTTCACTATGTTGGCCAGGCTGGTCTCGAATTCCTGACCTCATGATCCGCCCCCCTCGGCCTCCCAAAATACTGGGATACAAGCGTGAGCCACCGCGCCCGGCCCCACTCTCCATCTTCTTTACTGGTCTCACCAAGCTCCTACGTCGAGTTCCTTTTGTTTGTTTTATTTATGAAGACTATTTGCTATTGCAAATACTGGGTGGCGTGCTAAAGTAATGAATATACAGCGCCTGCTCGCGGGTAAACTGCAAACAGATGTGAGGGGTTTCAGGAGAATGGATTGTTAAGGTTATAGAGGGAGGAATCACAGGGAAGGCCCCGAAAAGAAGTGGAGTTTTTGAGACCAGCCTGGAAAAATGGGAGACTTTCCACAGGCAAAGCTGTAGTACTAAGAAAACGTGTCGTTTTTATATTCACAAAGATGGATGGCATTCTAAGTGGATGGAGGAGGAACATTGGAAGGTACAGGAAGTACCTCTTTTGGGAATGACGGGTTCCAGATATACTACAGCACATTGCAGTTATTTAACAATATGTGGTATTTGCAGTGTGCCTGTGACTCCTAAGGGGCCACTACGAAACTAGGTTAGAAAGGTATGCTGGGTTCAGAGCATCAGACATCCATAAATGGTATTTAATGACAATTGATGTAGGGACTTTGACCAAATTCCAAGGCAGTATAGTACAGTCATTAAGTAGCTTCAGATAGACCTCAGTGACAGGTTCCAACCTCATATCTTGATTCCACTGTTACTGGATGTGTGATCTGGAGCACACCTCCAAGAGGAAGAGTAGAACATTTCATAGGTTATGTAGATTAACCAAGTTAGGGCTAGGGTAACACATAGACCTTGGGTCTTGTCATACAGTAACCTAACAACTTAGCTACTGAATGCCTACTGTGTTCAAGGCACACTGTCTTAGGATGAAATCGAATCATCACCATATCTACGATGTCCTGAATGAACCGTTTCTTTCAACTTTTATTGGCACCTTCAAGGAGCAGAAAGGAGACAGGCCATGAGCCACAGTGAGCAAGAAGGAAAGAAGTATGAGATGAGGATAATACTAGCTTTTATTGAGCACTTACTGTAATACCAGGCATTGTCTCGGCCCTTTGTATTATCTCATTTAAGCTTCAAAACAGTTTCAGGTAGCTGCACAGTTCCCTCTTTCCTTTCCTATGCAAAGGCATAGAAGAGAGAGAGGGAGGAAAGGAAAACATTTATTGACTACTGTCAGGACCTTTAATCCTGAACAACTCTGTAAGGTGTTCTTATCCTATTGAGTAGATAGCCCAGAAGATACCCTGTCAGGTAGGCATTCTTGTCTGATTTTTATAGATAGATAAGGAAAGCTTCCTAATGGTAAGATTAAGGTCCTACAGCTGGTAATGGATCCATGATTTGAATCCAAGTCTGACTCCAAAGTGTAAGCTTTTTCCATCATGAAACATTGCCTCTAAGAAGCATCATCTTTTCTTTTTGCTTCTCCTGTTGCAGACAAGGGGCTATCAGGAAAACGCACCAAAACTGGGAACTCAGGTGAGGCATTAGATCAAGTGGAGGACTCCAACCCTCAGACGACTTCAGCCAGTAAACACTGTGTGAAGAATCTAAGCAGCCACTGGCTGATGAAGTCGGAGCCAGAGAGCCGACTCGAGAAAGGTGTAGATGTGAAGGTGAGACCCTGGACCTTTCTCCAGTCCTTTCATGCTTTTTTTTTTTTTTTTTTTTTGGGGACGGAGTTTCGCTCTCCTTACCCAGGCTGGAGTGCAATGGCACGATCTCGGCTCACCGCAACCTCCGCCTCCTGGGTTCAGGCAATTCTCCTGCCTCAGCTTCCTGCGTAGCTGGGATTACAGGCACGCGCCACCATGCCCAGCTAATGTTTTTGTATTTTTAGTAGAGACGGGGTTTCACCGTGTTGACCAGGATGGTCTCGATCTCTTGACCTTGTGATCCACCCGCCTCGGCCTCCCAAAGTGCTGGGATTACAGGCTTGAGCCACCGCGCCCGGCCCATGCTGTTTTTTAAATGAGAAGTGAACATGGGACACCATAGGGTTCTATCCCCAGCTTCTTATCTTTGAAGGGTGGGAAAAAGGTAAAAATGAATAAAATTGGCTGGGCATGGTGGCTCACGCGTGTAATCCCAGCCCTTTGAGAGGCTGGGAGGTCGAGGCGGGTCGATCATGAGGTCAGGAGATAGAGACCATCCTAGCCAACATGGTGAAAGCCCGTCTCTGCTAAAATACAAAAACCTAGCCGAGAATGGTGGTGTGCACCTGCAGTCCCAGCTACTTGGGAGGCTAAGGCAGGGGAATCACTTGAACTCAGGAGGCAGAGGTGGCAGTGAGCCGAGACTGCGCCACTGCACTCCAGCCTGGTAACAGAGCAAGGCTCCATCTCAAAGTAACTAACTAACTAAGTAAGTAAATAAGTAAATAAAATCGGCAGAGTTTATCATCATCAACTGTTTTGTGAATTCTATCTATCTAGGCTAAAGGTTGGCCAACCTTTGCTACAAAGGGCCAGATAGTAAATTTTGCAGGCTTGTGGATGTTAGTCTCTGTTGCAACCCTGCCCTTGTAGCAAGAGAGTGGCCAGAGATAATACATAAACAGCTATGGTTGTTTTCAAGTACAATTTATTCACAAAATCCAGCATGGGGTTAGATTTGCCCTGAAGGCTATAGTTAACCAACCTCAATCCTAGTTTACCTTTCTCTGACCATCTGCCATGCTCCCAGGTGTCTCCCTGCCAACAGTTGGTGTATATTTCAGGGAATTTAATGTAGCCTGGGAAAAATATAAGCAGAAATATTATAGAAGAAATACATAATAAAGTGCAATGCAAGTAACCAGCAGATGACTTTATCGTCTAGATTATCTATTCAACTAGTGGATATCTATTCAACTAATTATGAGGATAATTAGCAAGGATAACAAGGTAACACAAGGCTTACTTATATTCACCCAACAAGTGTCTCTGTGGAGCCACTTCCCAGTAACGACATACTTCCACTCTAGCCAGTGGCCCCTCTCACTGTAGGGGGAACTGTCTGCTTCAATATATGCTTACTAGCTGGCCAAGGATTAATGATTGACTTTATTTCCTCTTGCCTAGTTCAGCATTGAGGATCTCAAAGCACAGCCCAAGCAGACAACATGCTGGGATGGTGTTCGTAACTACCAGGTAAGAGGGTAAGGAGCAGGCTCACTGAGACCCAGGTGGGATAAACGCCTGCCTCCTCCTCATGACTTATTCAGTAGCAGAACCTCTTGGCCTAGGTTGCTTTTTTTTCAGAACCAAACCTGATAATGTATTTAAAAATGCCCTAAGTGCTCTGCATGAAATTTGCAATTGGCCTGTGTTCTGGCCAGTGTAGTGGTAAAAGTTTGGGTGTCCTGGCAAAGGGGAAGGACTTTCTAACAAATTGGGGAGAAGATGCAAACAAGAAAAAACCATCTAATAAAAGCAGACGTGATTTCTGCTAAAAGCTAGTACTTTCCAGCTGGTAGGGAGGATCATTCTTGTTTCTTCTCCCCTGAGACAGGCTCGAAACTTCCTTAGAGCCATGAAGCTGGGAGAAGAAGCCTTCTTCTACCATAGCAACTGCAAAGAGCCAGGCATCGCAGGACTTATGAAGGTTAGTTGGACAGGTTTTGGTCTGAATCCTTTTCCCTCCATGGAGACTAACTTAAGTCAATATAAAGGGATACATGTTAAATAGGTAACAAAAAAGTACACTCCCCCTAGCCTACCCTCCTTGTCACAAGAATAGGGAAAAACTGCCTTGGCCCATTCCTATATGACAACAACTCAAACAAAGTAGGCCTTCATTTCAGGTCCCACTAGCACAGACTTAAGTCTTAAGTCTTGATCTCACTCGAAAATAGTCCTGATAGTAGCTCCACCAAGCTTATCAGGATAAAATTATTAACTGTGCAGGTGGGAAAAACACAGTGGTACCAGTAATAAAATTTGCCATTTGCTTTTAGAGCTTGTTTCTAAGAGACTTTTGTAAAAACAGAGTTGATTTCCTAGACTATGTATTAGGCTATATATTATTTCCAGATATCTGAGCCTCCATTGGCTCTACAGCAAGGCAGATGGGGTAAGAATGTGAAGGCTAAGAAATGAAAGTTGTATATGGATTAAAAATTGGCTGTGGAGCTGAATGCAGGCAAATGATAAGAAACTTTTGTTTTGGTTTCAGATCGTGAAAGAGGCTTACCCAGACCACACACAGTTTGAGAAAAACGATCCCCATTATGACCCATCCAGCAAAGAGGACAATCCTAAGTGGTCC
The DNA here is from genome assembly GCF_009761245.1 of Sapajus apella. NCBI lineage: Eukaryota > Metazoa > Chordata > Mammalia > Primates > Cebidae > Sapajus > Sapajus apella. Next base: position 1,065,980 of record NW_022436956.1, read on the forward strand.
ATGGTAAAGACTGTGCTTCTTATTTCATGACAGAGGAAGGATGAACAAGGGGAGGAAGATGGTTGGGGTGACTGTAGGTCAAGGTACACAGCCCAGCACTTATTCAGATGACGTGATGCTGACTTTGAAGTTAGGAACTTCCTGCAGGCAGTTAAAAACACAGCAGGCAGAGTCTCACTAGACATATCTTTCTGTCATGTACACTCTTGTCACATAGGTGGATGTGCAGTTTGTTCGGATGATGAAGCGTTTCATTCCCCTGGCTGAACTCAAATCCTATCATCAAGCTCACAAAGCTTCTGGTGGCCCCTTAAAAAATATGGTTCTCTTCACTCGCCAGAGATTATCAATTCAGCCCCTGACTCAAGGTAAGAGTGGGTCCTCTCCTTTATCATCTGTGTACCAGGATGACCTCATGAATTCCCATTTACTGGCTGATTAAACTGGGCATGGCATTTCACCTTTCACAGTCAGCATCCTCACCTGCAACATCCATGAGGGAGGGAATGTCACCTGAGTTACAGGGTTTTGCACCTGGTAAATCGTTTTCAATGACTGCTCGCCTTAGTACCATGTAAAAGTGCCTGGCATAACTTCCCTGTTCAAGAAGAGACATAAGACCCAATTCTTCCCTTTTTCCCTTGCATTTTGTAGAAGAGTTTGATTTTATTTTGAGCCTGGAGAAAAAGGAACCAAGTTAAGTGAGATACTACTGCTGGAATGGGCAATATTACTCCAAAGAAGTCAAGGATTTTTCAGAGAAAAGAAGGTGTGAGAGGGCTTGCTTGTTATGCTCACCTGGGCTTGTGTACCTAGTGGTTTTGTGTACTTTTTTCCAATAAAATAATATCAAAGTTGAAAAAGTTTTCTTCTAAAACTGCACTGAGTACAGTGGAATTCTCCCCACTGCATACCTCTTACCTCCAAGCGGGCTCCTTTGGCTGCTCCAAGATGCAGGGCTGCCTCTGCCGTCTTTCTTTACCATCACTAGTAGTTCTGTAGCAAATAGCAGGATGTACGGCTGAGACCACCCCCCGCCCCGCAGTCTGGTAACACCCACTGGAATGGACTTTTGTCTTTCTACACCAGACTTGCTCACCTGCCCCTTACATCATCTGGGTCCCATAGAGGATTAAACCATCCCATGAGCAGTTCTGGACAAACTGCCAGATAGGGATAAGAACTGAATTCATTTCTCAGCCATGTGCTTTGTCTCAAACAGGCGGTAAATAAAGTATTCATCAGGCTGGGTGGTGGCTCACTCCTGTAATCCCAGCACTTTGGGAGGCTGAGGCAGGCAGATCACCTGAGGTCAGGAGTTCGAGACCAGCCTGGCCAACATGGAGAAACCCCGTCTCTACTAAAAAATACAAAAATTAGCTGGGCGCAGTGGCAAGTACCTGTAATCCCAGCTACTTGGAGGCTGAAGCAGGAGAATCGCTTGAACCTAGGAAAAGGAGGTTGCAGTGAGCTGAGATTGTGCCATTGCACTCCAGCCTGGGAGACAGAGCGAGATTGTCTTAAATAAAGTATTCGTCATTTTTCACCAGGGGCTATACAGTGAGAGCACAGGCACTATGTTGGGAAATCGGAGCAGGTATCTGTCTTTCCCTGAGTGTCAGAAATGGGACTGTGTAAGACAGAAGAGATCACAGAACCTGGTGGACCGTGGGCACAATGCCTCCAAAGCCACAGGGGCTTCCTTTAATCAGAGAGACCATTAAAACAAATGTTCTTTTAAAATACAGCCATTGAAAAGACGACACATTAAGAAACATGTAAACACTGCAGCTGCTTAATTACAAGTTGCACTGCTTGATTTAGTACCTATGCACTCCCAGGTTTGGGGACCTTAAGAGAGGGGGACAGGAGCCTCCCCTCACTTTCACAGTTGGATAGAGAAGGCAAGAATGTGGGTAGAGTAAGAGAAAACAGAAGACCTGGCTTGTGCACAGCGCCTGAGAGAATCAAAGCAAAATGTATCTTCTAGTTCTCCCAGAAGAAAGGTTTAAGATGTTAGGAAGGATGGAAAATGAACATATGTTGTCAGTTGGGAGGCAAAGGAATTGACAAATGCTTCTAGTTAGAATACCAACTAGGAAAAGCAGGCATACAGAGCCTGACCTCATGCTCTGAAAAGGCAAGGAACCCAGAACCTGCCTCCCTCATCCACTTAAGCCCCAACCTTGATCATCAAGGGCAGTGCATGGGTGATCCTGTTCCCATGAGGATTGTGCATCACACCTGAACACAGGACCCTGCGTGGAGGAAACAACATTGCCTTCCTTGGTTTTGCTGCCCCTAATCACCCAGGCCACCCCAAAATGCCTCTCCCTCCAGTCTCAGCTCTGATCCATGAGCCCTGCCAAAGGCCTGAGACTGCACTGATCTCAGCAAAACAGGAGTCTGTCTTTCCCACACTAACTGAAAGGTGACACAGGAACCAACCCCTTAACTTTCCACATTACTGAGAATTCAGACCGCCAAATACTCTACCTGTTGGCCAGTGAGGCCTGCTTGGTCTTTCTATAAAGGGAAGGGAAGCCAATAGGAGAGTAATGCCTGTCACTTCCAGGGGAGGCAGAAAAAGGACGGTAAACAACTTAGGCCCCAGCGCACAGCCATAGAGGGAGAAGTGCCTTCCTCTCTAGCATAACAAGAATATTCACAAGAATTTGTGTATACTGTATGTGTTTTTTAAACACACAATACCAATGGTCCTGAACTTGGGTCAATCAACTGGTGAAGATGACATTTGGCAAGCAGAATGATTCAGAAGTGAGGCAGCAGTCTACTGCAGAGGCCAGTCTCCCCTGCATATCCTATAGGAAGAGGGGTAAAGGGGCTTGGATATTAGTAAGAACAGCCTTGCTAAGGGTTCAAAACTTAAGCCCCAATTCCCAGAAATGAAATGGAGGGCGAGGAGAGATGAGGGTCCACTCTCAGGGAGGTGGAGGGATCAAGGCCCCTTCCTGGGATTGCTTCTTAAGGGAAACAGGCCCTCTTGCTAAGGGCTTGTTGGGGCACATGGAGCAATACCTAGAACAGCCCAGACCTTGGGGTTACCAAGTGGAGCCATGTGAAGGCAGGCAGTTGCCATGCTCTGATCTTCCTTGGTGGACTGGGCTCAGCTTCCTGGGTTCAACACTGCCACCATCCATGCATGACACTGACCCCAGGACTTCTTTGTGCCCAAGGCCTTTCCACAGGCTTCTGTTTCAGGACATTTCTGACAATCCAGAGAGGATGGAGAAGGATGGTGCTTGGGTCCCAGCAGTGAGGGGCCAGAAGGAGGTGGCCTGTGGGAACTTGAGATCACCACATCCAAGATTCCCAAAGAGGTAGCTTCCCAATCATGAGTCTTCCCCCTGCCATTTAGTGGGGGCTGGCCCCACTCCTGCCACTACCTCAGGGACAGTAGAGGGCAGTACAATACATGACCACCCAGGGCCCTGTTGGCAGCTCAGAATCCTAGGGACATGCTCAGATCCTGTATCAGGAAGCTTGGAGAGCCAGGAGCCAAGGATGCGTGCTCTCTACTCTCCCTCCTGTAAGACACAAGGCAGCCCCGTGTGGAAGGCCTTAACAGAAGGCTCATGTTCCCCAGACAGGTTGGATTCCAGGATGCTACCTCTCCTATCCCACATTGGCCGTAGAATCCCAAGGAGAGACTGCTTCCCACCCCAAGTCCCTTGGGTTCTCCAGAGAAAATAATTTAAGTCAAAAACATGATTTGTTTTCAGGTTGCAAGTAACAGGTCAACTGAGCCTCACAAGGTCCGCCCCCACCCCCAGCCGCTGGTGTTGGTAGATGGGGGTGCTGGGTGGACGCCCAGCAGCTTCCTGGCCTTGAGGGCCTACTGCCTGCAGTTGTTGTCAGACAGCTGGCTGGGGGTCCGCACCTCACCCAGGGAGGTGGTGCCCTCGAAGCGCTGTGAGGCGATGGCCGCCTGGTGGGACATGCTCTTCCGTACGATGTCACCCTTCCGCCACAACACCACTTCCTGCAGAATTGAGAGGGGGCAATGTGACACCTTAGAGGGAGGCGTGGGGACAGGTTTCCCAGAGGCTCCCAACTTTGTCTGGGGAGTCTTGGGCAGGACTTCCTCTGCTTATCTCTCACCAAAGGCAGCAGCTGCCAGCACCTCCCTGTCCCTGGTGTGGGCCAAAAGGGCAGGTGGTTGCAGGAGCAGGCCCCAGGAAGCAGACTCTAATGCCAGGTGGAATCATTGTTCTTGCTGTGCAACTGTGGGTGACCTGCTGTTCCCACCTCTTGGCAAAAACAGAGCCTGACCTTCCATAGGAAAGACAGCCTCCTGTTCTGTCCCAAGGGCATCAGGGCCCTTACCTGCTGCTTGAAGTAGCGCCGCTCCTCCTCGTCTATCAGCACCAGGTTGAGGTAATAGCGCACAGAGAACTTCTTGTTGATGTCCCGCATGGTGGGCGTGAGCTCATACCCTGCCAGGAAGAGCCGGATCGGAATGGACTCTCCTGTAGGGGGAAGGGAGGAGTCAGCACAGAGGGCAAGGTGACGCACTTTCTCTTATACCAGGTCAGTTTGACCACTGCAGAGATGCCACTGGAACACAGCACAGGAACGCTTCTGCCTTCTGGAATCTGGCTCTATTTGCACAGCTGGCTCTCTCCTGCCCAGCAGGCTGCTGAAACAAAAATGGGACTCTCCAATTCCACTCCAGGTTATGTTACGACTTCTGTGTCTTCTCCAAAACAGAGCAACTGAGTGGGAACAGCACAGGGATATTATTAGTATAAGCATCTTTTGATTACATGTGGCGTGTTGAGTTACTGGGTTTTCAAAAGTTAAGTCACCATTCACCCGGCAGTTCTGATGCCATCTTTCTCCATCCTCAGTGTATGCCCTCCAAAATACATCCTCCCTCTTGTGTGGACTGCCAGGGTGGTATGGTGGTCTAGAAAGCAGAAAGTCCTTACTATGGCATCAGTTCTGCATGAACCGCTTGTCTGACTTGTGAGTAAGTCTGCTGCTTCCTCTGGACCTTAGTGTTCTCATGTGGAAAATTAGGGAATCAGACTGCAAGATACTAGAGATCCCTTGCAGCTCTAACATCATGCCTTATCTAGTATCAGTGGAACAAAACTAGAGCAGTAATTCTACCGAGAAAGACCAAACCTATAATGTAGTCTAAAGCTAAATATAAGCTATCTTATAATTATCTGCTGTTTTACATGGATTCTCAGTGACCCATTTCATTTGTACAGGAAAAATGACGGCTGGCTCTATTTGCACAGCCAGTGAAAAAATGGGACATCAGAGAGTGTCAGGAGAGCTTGGTCCCAACCCTCCAAAGACCTGGCATGGTAACACCTGAGAGTGTCCTCAGAGCTGTGGGCAGCTAAATCTGTGGTGCTCCTCCTTCCACATGGAACAGCCTGTGAGAGTAAATGGAATAAGCTAAATAAAACCCTGAAAGCACCGCACGCTTCAAAATGAAGAGAGTCTTCACCATTCTTGAAGAATGGCCAAAGAGCCAATGAGGAATGTAAATGAATGCTTATTCCAGATAATCACAGTCCCCAAATGACAAAGGGCTTCCAGCTCCACTATCCCAGATGTAATGTTAGCTCCCTGGGCTGGAAGAGGACGCTTCCACCAAGTTCCACGGCTATCTGGGCACCTGGTGGTGTTGGCTAGAGCATCTAGTAGTGCTTTCTACCTGACAAGTGAATTCAGAGAATAAATGGGAGCCAGAGCCAAGTCACGGATGGGCTGCTGTGTATGCATCCCTTGCTCCCTAGCAGCAGAGAATGCCACAATGTTAACAGAAAGAAGTAGGAATGTGTTCAAACCACATGTGCTACAGCTGGACTTTCCAAAGCAGCAGTTGAGGTTCAATCTTAAGTACAAGCCCAATATATAAACCAAGTCTAAGTGGAACTTTTCAGGGTGAGTATGGAATAGTAACCTGAAGTTCTTCATACTCAGCCTTCCTTTTCTTCCTTATTGGCCCCCACAGTGTAAACTGAGAGATTAAGAGGCTACAGGTCAAGAGGACATCTTATTTTGACAGTGTAATCCCTTCAGCTCCTCCATAACTCTGTGTAGGACACGGGAAAAAAGTTGTGGTAGCTGAGGCTTGGGCTTGCAGTCTCACCTCTCACTGGTGCCCCGTCCATGATCTCATACTTGGCTATTGTGTCGTTCTCGTGATACACGTTGGGGCCTGTACCCGTTGTTTCCCGCTTGATGATGTCTATCTCCATGTGCTTGATTTTGATTCTCACCAGCAGGAAGTATATCTTCCCTACAATGACATCTTTCAAGTGGTATCTGGACAACAGAAAGAACAGCAAGTAAGATGTTGGTACTGTGGCCAGCCCTTTCTGTTTCAGTAGAGCACACACACCGCCGCCAAGCATGCGGGTTAAAGGTCCAGTTGCAGGACACACACCCATCACCACCCACAAGGCTGTGGCTGAACGGTTTCCCAGTGTGGACTTTGCTTGGATTAAGGTAACTTCTATCCCTTCCACATTCCACGCAAACGACATCTCTCCTGAATGGTACTTCACCCATTCATGTTTGTTCACCTGCTCTATCTCCTCAGCATGCAGAGCTGCTTTAGCACCTTTTATATTTGTGTGTGTTTTTGAAAGATATCCTAATGTGTAAGAGGCCAGTCCCACAAGCACAGGGACCAGTCTCTCCTTTCCTTTGATCTCCACACAGTATCTTTTGGGAACTGGGCCTGAATGGCTTGACGCACACAGTTCTGTCTGCTCTAGGCTGACGGGCCAGGCAGCAGCAGTAGAGCAAGATGAGTGAATCACCCTCAACATTAGCACCTGCTTTCTGGGCTCTGCTGGCTTGGCCTTGTGAGCTGCTCCAAAGTGAGCCATGTTGGCTAACAGTTCCTGACCCTTAAGCTTTTTTCTTTGGGTTAGTCAATAGTACCAGTAGTCTACATGTGCAAGGCCTGTATCAGGCATGAGAGAAAGAGAGCAAAATCTTAAAACCTGATGCTCAGCTCATGGGACAAGAATGCTGGCACAGTCATCAGAATTCAGCCTCTTTATGTTACAGGTGAAGAAAAGGAAGTCAGAAGAAAACAGATGTTTTCTTGGATAACCAGGATACAGCCAGTATGTGAGTAGGGGGTAAGAAAGGTGGCAAACCTAGGATCCTAGTTCCCATTATTTCACACCACCCTTCTGTGCAGAGTCTACAGAGGATTGCAGATACCTTGAGCAAACGGCCTCAGCAAGTTTGCAAAAGCAGCCAGAGGTCACCTGGGGCATCTCACAGGGGATGCTTAGAGACCACGGATTCTAGGTATTTTTAAACTCCTACAAATCACACATTCCTTGATTTTAAATGTTACATGGAAGCAAAAGCTGCTCCAGGTATGAAAGGGGAGAGTTTAAAAAAATAACAAAAAGGCTGCTTGTGGATGGGAAAAAGGTAGAGGGTCAGAAGGTCTAAGGACCCCCGACTCCTCTGCCACCTCACACCTTCTTTGTGTTTGAAACCCACTGACCTGGTCGAAGCCACTCGTTTTACAGATGAGAAGCCAAGGTACAAAACATTAGTACTTCCTAACCTTAGCCCAACTTCTTAGTGGCAAAATAGGGACCTGGTTTCAAGTCCCGAGTTCTCTGACATATAAATCACGCACTCACACAGAGCAGCTTGTTGTGCAAGGAGAGGTGTGTCTGGAAGTGTCGTCTCCCTGCCTCTCTAGAGCACCTTTCCCACACTACACTGGTCTGGCATGCACTGCTTATCAGTGGCTGCTTTGAGCTCCTACAGGTGGCACAGCTGCTGGCCTCTGCCCTCACCAGGTGACCAGAGCAGTAGTGGGTGGGCAGTTTGGATGGCTCCTTTCTGGGGAGGACCACAGAGCCCTGAGGCTGTGAGGAGAAAGGGGAAGAGCCTGTTCCCATGCCAGGCTCAGATCAGCTTCCCTCTCACCTTACCCCACTCTGTTCACCGGTGGGCTTAGGCCAGGCAGGGCCAATTCTGGGTCACATTGGTCATTTTCCTGGGGCCCTCTAGGCTCCAGGCCTGCAGGGGAAAAAAACACACCATTCCTTCAACCCTGTTCCAAGTTTTAAAAAGTTCTGTTCCTGACCCTTCAAAGGTGAGCCATCTGATGCAGCTCCCACTGCTCCCAGCCTCTGCATGACAGTGGGTCCAGGAGGTGCCACAGTAAAAATCCTACTTAGAGACTTTGTGGCTTTTTGGTCTCTGTGAATAGAATACCCCGTTTTCTTTTGGATATTTGATTTCCAAACATTTTCAGGAATATCACATTCAAAAGAAACATGCTTTTGAAATAGTCTGTCAGGAAGTTTTGTGATTTATAACAAGCTAATTATTTTGATGTTCTAACAGTAAACACAGTTTAAAAGATATACATCTTCCCAACTTGTCAGTTAAAATTATCTTAAGACCTTTATAAAAAATACATCAGGGCTGGGCATGGTAGCTCATGCCTGTAATCCCAACACTCTGGGAAGCCAAGGCAGGCAGATCACTTGAGCTCAGTAGTTCAAGACCAGCCTGGGCAACATTACAAAACCCTGGTTCTACACACACACACATGCATGCACGCACGCACGCAGGCACACTAGCTGGGAGTGGTGGCGCATGCCTGTGGTCCCAGTTACTTGTAGGGGTGGAGGTGGGAGAATTGCTTGAGTCTGGGAGGTCAAGACTGCAGTGAGCCACGACTGTGCTACTGCACCCCAGGCTGGGTGACAAAGCAAGATGCCATCTTGAAAAAAAAAATCCGATCTTCTTTGCTATAATTCATTTTAGTTCATGGAGAAAGCAACAAATCATGGCCGATGTTTGGTTTCCTCACTTTGATTTCTAAAGACACAGATGGAGGGAACACATGATAATGGAATGGTATTCTGAGATTGTTCTTTTCTGAGAAGGAAACAGCTGAAGCTAGAATTCCAAAACAAATAGCCTCAAGTTAGTTTAGCTTGACTTTGAAAGGCATCATAGGATGTTTAACTGAAATATGCCACCTTAGTTGAATATGGTTTAGTTTAGGTAAATGAAGTGTTCACATCATGGTTGGTCCACCTGAAGCTAGCCTGCCATACACACCTCACTGGATTGCTCCCACGGTCTTCCCTCACTGCATTGAGTCATGGGGTGCCATCAGATTGCATTTAGGTCAAGTCCCATCCTAACCTCCTCAAATAATAATTTCACCTTGGCACTGAGACACTTACTTGGATTTATTGTACTCAAATTCAATGTGCAGACAGTCCTCAATCCCAACCTCCATCTTGATGGAGGAGTTCAGCTCCGGGTATGTGCTGAGGGTATGAACTACAATGTCCATCTCTTTGACAACGTCATTGAGGCGGCGGCTGACGGTAGCTCGGAGGAAATAGCTGCAGGGGACGGAACTGTCATGAGTAAAGACTCCCACTCTCCAGATGCTACCTAGACACAGGTACCAAATTGGCCCACTTCAGAGAAGCCTGTATGAAGGTTCTTAACTGTTGAGGGCTTTGCATCCCTTTAAGAATTTACAGATCCTGTTCCAGGAAAAGATGCATGTATGTACCTACACATAAAATTTTCAGCCACCATTCTAGGGAGTTCAAAGACCCTTTCCCCAAAATCCCTTTATGAAGCCCATATCCCTGGGTCAAGAACCCTGCTCTAAGGGAAAGTGATTTCTCTGCCTTGTTCTCTAATCACATGTTATTCTTAGGTCTTTCATGGCCTTACCACTATTAACCATGTAATTGTGTACAGGTTTTATTTCTTCAACTAACTCCTGGTTTTGGGGGCAAAGGAGTCTCTCTCGTACTCTTATATTTGCATGTTTGTTCACTGAATATTGTTCAATCAATAAACCTTTTAAGTGTCCCAATAAACCTTTTTTAAGTTAAAAGAGAGGACTAGGAAAGAGAGAAATTAAGTCAGCTATTCATTCCGCTTTTTTTTTTTTTTTTTTTTTTTGAGACAGAGTCTCGCTCTGGCACCGAGTCTGGAGTGCAGCGGTTCGATCTCGGCTCACTGCCACCTCTGCCTTCCGGGTTCAAGTGATTCTCCTGCCTCAGCCTCCTGAGTAGCTGAGACTACAGGTGTGCGCCACCACGCCCAGCTAATTTTTTGTATTTTTAGTAGAGATGGGGTTTCACCATGTTAGCCAGGATGGTCTTGATCTCCTGGCCTCGTGATTCACCCACCTCAGCCTCCCAAAGTGCTGGGATTACAGGAGTGAGCCACCGCACCTGGCCTCCACAAACATTTACTGAGCTAAGCACTGCACTAAGCACAGGATGAATAAGATAGTCTCATGGGAAGCTCACAGTTCACTGAGGGAGATGGGCAAATAGAGAAACTGGAACACATGGAAAGGGCTAATTGAGATGCTACAATCCAGTTTTGTGGGGAGGGTGAAAAGGGCATTCAGAAGAGTAAACCTTACATGCAACAGAGGCAGAGGACCTGGTCTGTTGAATTACAAGTCTCTGGCTGAACCTAGGATCCTTGGGGAGGACATTGCTGTGGTAGGGGATGAGGGCGAAGACAGAGACACGGCTCTGGTTTAAGAAGCTGCCCTCTGTGGCCCGCCAGTGCAGCACTGTCCTCCCCAGCATCCCTGTCCCCCGACTTAACATTATGCTAACACTCAATGAGGAGGAGCTCTTTAATTGTACTTCCTTCTTCATTATTTTAACATAATCTAGGCTCACGCCGTAATCCTAACACTTTGAGAGGCCAAGGCGGGCGGATCACAAGGTCAGGAGACCAAGACCATCCTGGCCAACATGGTAAAACCCCATCTCTACTAAAAATACAAAAATTAGCTGGGCATGGTGGTGCACACCTGTATTCCCACCTACTCGGGGGGGGCTGAGGCAGGAGAATCACTTGAGCCTGGGAAGCAGAGGTTGCAGTGAGCTCAGATGGTGCTACTGCACTCTAGCCTGGCGACAGAGCAAGACACTGTCTCAAAAAAATAAAAATAAATAATCTAATGTAATATAATAAATTATATTTTCTTTTAAATAAAACTTAGATAATCGCCACCATCTGTCAAGCATTACCAGATAAGTTATAAAGATATGCTAACCAGACCAGCTATACATTTTGGCTGCTATCCCATTATGGCTGCTTCTCAGGGATCCTTTTGGTTCACCTCAGTAACTTTCATCACACTGTCCAAGTCATCTGTCCCCAGCCCTCTCCTAGCTGCTCAGACTCCCAAGTTTCCCTCCCAGTGTGTGGGAAGACACTGCCTCTTACTCCACTAAGATGACTGACTTCCCAGGCAACACTTACAACGCGCTCCTTTCTCTGCTTTGTTCCTTAGGGCCTAAACACGTCTCCCCATCTTTACCTATCCCCTCTCCAACAGCACCCCTCCCTCTCAGGACCTCTCCTCCTCCCTCCAGCACAAAACTCTCCATTATGGATGCACACTGAAATCACCTGGAAAGGAAAGGCTTTAAGAAGCCTGCTGCCCAGCACACCTGACATGTGATTGCCCTGGAAGGGGACACAGGCATTAGCATTTTAAAAAGCTTCCCACGTGATTCCAATGTGGGAGCCTTGGTCTGGCATCTGGATCCTTCTACATTTTCTGATTTCCCCAAGATCATCAATCTCCCTCTAGCTAAAGGCTTTTTCCTCTGAGCTTATTAAAAACTTGGTCCCCAAAGTCACCAATCCCAAGAACCCTCTCCAAGCCTTACCCTCTTGACCTACCATACTTTCCCTTTCTTTCTTCAGAGACAACTGTCACAAGATGGGTTCTGCACCAACAGTTGTAGATTCTCCACAAGCCGCTCCTCCCAGCCCCTTGCTTCTGTCTCCACCACCCAACAGAAACCGCTCGCCTTGATGTTAGTAACCCGTGGCCTCCCAGGTGCCAAATCTAGCAGCCCTTGCTTCTGTGTCACGTGAAATACTTCTTCCTTGAAACATTTCTTCCTTGAAATGCTTTTCCCATGGTTCCACAGGGACACTGCCCTGATTTACCCCCTCTCCGCCTCCTGCCAGCCTGCAGTGGGTCCTGGCTCTCCTCTCCCGGTGCTTCCTTTCTTCAAAAATGTATCAGTTATAACCTCTGAGCAGATCAGTCCTGACTGCACATTTCTAAGTCTCCCCTCTGTCCTTAGTGCAAGGTTTGTGCTTCCAATTGTCTGGTAAACTTTTATGCTTTCTCTATTTTGCCAGTACTTCGGCCTGCCGTCTAGAGGTGGATGAATCACCTTATCTCCAGATCATTTCTTCCTCCTGATAGCTCTCTGTCTCCATCTTCACAGCTACATGCCTCCACTCACTGGTAATCTCTGCTGGTGGCTACCAAATTCCTCATTTTCTCTCTGTCCCATTGCAGCCACCAAAATCATACTCTGAGGTCCTCACAGCAGCCTTCTGATAGTTTTTTCTCTACACTCTTCCCATCCACCAAATGCTAGATATTGACTCTAATCTTCCAAAATAAACTTTTGCCTAAGAACAAGAAAAAAAGTCCACAACAATCTTTTCATGTTTTCTCTCTGCCTGTGTAATAAGATACAAGCTTTTAATCTGGAAGTTACATCTTTATCCTCAACTAATTTTCCCAACTTTACCCCCTCTCTTTCACAACATGAACCCTAACATCTTCATGAGATTTGCACATTAACATTTTTCTGTTATTGTGGTAAAATACACATAACATAAAATTTACCACTTTAACAATATTTAATTATACAGTTCAGTGGCATTAATGATATTCATATTGTTGTGCAAACATCACCATGAGTCTCCAGAACTTTTCCACCCTTCCCCACTGAAACTCTACTCATTAAACACCAACCCCCATTTCCTCCTCCCCTCAGCCCCAGGCCTCCACCATTCTACTTTCTGTCTCTATGAATTTGACTGCTCTGGGTACCTCCTATAAATGGAATCACACAGTATTTGTCCTTTTGTGACTGGCTTCTTTCACATAGCATACTTTCCTTTAGGTTCATCCATGTTGTAGCACAGGACAGAATGTCCTTCCTTTTGAAGACTGCGTAATAATCCACTGTAGGGACAGACCACATTTCCTTTATCTATTCACCCACTGATGGTCACCTGGGTTGCTTCTACCTTTTGGTTATTGTGAATAATGCTGCTGTGAACACGGGTGTACAAATATCGATTTGAGATCCTGTTTTCAATTATTTTGGATCTAGAAGTGGATCCAAAAGTGGAACTGCTGGATGATATGGTAATTCTGTTTAACTTTTTGAGACACCACTATACTGTTTTCAACCTTTCCTTCTGCCATAAAAACACTTATGACAAATCCACTGCAAAATAAATTAAATAATAAATCCCTTAGCCAAACTTAAGTGATGACCCTCATTTCGCTACTTTCTCTGGGTGCAATTATGAAACACTGTCTTTACTGGGTGTCATGTCAGCCTTAGACTTCTCTGCAAAGATTTGTTTTTTCTTTAAAAAATAATTTTTTTGGGGGGTGGGAAGCTGGGGAGAGATAGCAAGGGGAGAAAAGCCAGATGTAGGTGATGGGGAGGAAGGCAGCAAATCACACTGCCACGTGTGTTCCTATGCAACAGTTTTTCATGTTCTTCACATGTACCCCAAAACCTAAAATGCAATAAAATAAATAAATGGGGAAAAAAAAATAATTTTTTTTTTTTTTGGTAGAGATGGGGTATCAGTATATTGCCCAGGCTGGTCTTGAATTCCTGGCCAAAGTGCTTGGATTACAGGTGTGAGCCACCATCTCTGCAAAGATTTAAAATTAGCCTTCACTCTTCTGATGGAAGAAGGGAGAATAGAGAAAGAAGGGAAGTTAAAGGTGCTTGCTGTGGTCTGCACCTTCCTAAACTCAGGTCCTCAGGTGAGGAAACAAGCTGATCTTATGACCTGGAATCAGGTGTTCAGAGTGACAGGGGAGACTGCTTTATCCCAGTGGCATCAGAAAATCTCAAGGTTACATCTAAAAGTCTGTAGCTGCTGTGGATTTTTTTCACCCAAGAGACCCTGGCATCAGTCCCTATTCTCAGAGTTTCCAAGACTGTAACAGTAAAAGCAATCCATGTACCTATGTGATCATTAATATATTAAGAACTTGTCACACTGTGTTATTATTTTATTTTCTTATCACTCCCCAAAGGAGAAGACACCTAGAATTAGAATCCAAATCTATTATCCACTTTTGAAGTGAGAAGGCTGAGTTTACAGAGCTCAAGATCACACCACAGCTGTGTGGCAGAGCTGGACAGCAGGTCAGGAGCTCCTGACACCCAGCCAGCAGGGGTGTGCTGGGGGTGGCTGACTGTTGAATTTGAGACAAATTTTATGAACTGGCTGTTAAACACAGCAATTATTTAAATTACATAAACTTACAATTAAATGACTCATATTAAAAACAAAGGTATAAAATCTCATCACTTCCTATTTTCCGGCCCTTTACAGTGCTCTCTGCTCTTGAGGGAATGTGCCTCCAAATGATGTTAGTGCTATGTAAGGGTGGCTAGCGTACATCTTTGCCACCTCTACATTTAGGAACATTAGGTTGGTAGCTTGAAACTGGCCATGTGAATTGGCCACTGTTGAAGGGACATTTCTCAGCCCACTGAAGCCCATAGTGAAACACCGAATGTCCCATGATAAAAACTAGAAACTAGCTACCTGCAAAAATCCTTTGCCATGTGTGGATTCATCTTACAGAGTTAAACCTTTGTTTGACACCTGCTACAAACTAGGGGCACTTTCCTCCTAGAAAGCCCATGGTTAAAGGTTTACCAGCATGCCACAGCTCGCAATATTCTTCCTTCTCCGGATCCCTATGAAGAGCCTCAAAGTGGATCAGCCTCAGGTCCTGGTCCACATGCGGCAGGTTCTAGGGCACAGCAGGGAAGCAGCAGACACAACTTACCGTAGCTTCACATTTTGCCCTGTGTAGGACTCATACGGCTTCTCCACGTGGGTAAATTCAAAGTCGAAGGCCTGCGACTGGGTGATCTCTCCAGGCCGGGCCAAGTCCTTTACCAGGGACACAAATTCATGGTGGTTCCCGCGATCGTAGTAGAGTTCTGGTGAGAGACAGCAACGCCCTCCTTTATCAGACCCTGAGCTACACCCGGCCGAGTGAGGAGGCTCTGGGCTGGAGGCACTGCTTTTCAGAAGGACCTCCCCACAGAACAGACCCCTTCTAGCTTTGTTTCCTTGACCTCCACTCTTTCACTCCCTCCTCCTTCTCCAAAGGCTCTTCTGTTTTATATAGTGAAATCCTGTGGCAGAAAAGGAACCCAAAATAATCATCTTTTAATAAGGGATAAGTCATGGCGGCCAATATAAGAAATGCCACATTTCTTTAAACAGCAGCATTTCTGTTTAACACTTCCAACTTCTGAAAGGATATAGTTATTTACTCATTTCAGCCTTACGATATTAGTCTTCCGAGACAGCAAAGACAGATCTTATCACCCCATTTAAGAGATGACGGAAACTGAGGCACAGCATGGTTAACTGGCTGGCCTGCAGTCGCAGAGCTGGCTGCAGAGCTGGGACTAGAGCAGGTCTCCTCCTAGACTGCATCTATTTCTATCACCTGGTATAATGCAGGTCATGACACAACCCACTTCACAAGGCTGTGTGTGAGGTGGCAGGGGTGATGCAGGTGACAGACTTAGAACAGTACCTAGGACATAGCAAATACTCAAAAACAGTTACTAGCTGCTGCTATCACTCCAAAAGGAAGGCATGTGGCCAATCGAACACGGACATTTTCATGTTATTCCCTTTAGTGAAATTAGGGGTTGTCAAGCTTCAGTGTGCATCAGAGTCACCTGGAGGGCGGATTAACACACAGATTGCTGGAACGCCCAGTAGTGTTTCTGATTTAGGAGTCTGGGGTTGGGCCTGAGAATTGACATTTCTAATAAGCTCCCCGGGACTGCTGTTATCACACTTTGAGAAGGATTGCTCTAAATTTATTCTCTTATGGTATTTCTTGATAAGTTCATGCCACCCATTTGTCCTATATTATTTTATGTCTGCTTGCATTCTCTTTAAGAATAAATTTTGCTATATACATGGTCCCTCCCCACCGCTCCCGCATCCCCAGCTTCCTGGTGCTTCCTAGAACCTGGCCCTGCAGAGGTGAGCTCTTAATACTGACTGTGGCTATGCATGGCCACATTACAGTTCAAGCCTCCACCCCTCAGGGATTCTGGGTTCAAGTCCCAAGCTAGACTGCAGCCTGCAGTAGGGCAGATGAATTAAGAACACAGAGCAGGTAGAGCACTCATTGCCTCTGTGGTTTGCTGCTTGGGGAGGAAGAGGTGAGTCCATAGATAGGAGTCTGTGGGACCACTAGGCCCAGTCCGCAGCATCTCCGGGACACAGGAGGTGAGTTCTCTTGGGGATAACCTGGGCGATAGGTTAGCTCTCTTGGGCTTTAGTGACTGTGGGGGAAGTGTGTCTGTTTTGGGTCCACGCTGGACAGCAGAGATCTGAGTCCCGATTAGAATCAAAGCCTTCTTGGACCCAAGAAACCAGATCTCTTGCCTCCCCAGAGCCACCATAATGTTCAACCCCATCCTAGGGGGAAAAAAATCAGCCCCAGAAAGAAAAAAACAGCTTTAGGTGGTACATTTCAGTCTGAGTGCAAAATCTATCCCCTTGCTGGTCTATGAGCTGGCCCCAAAAGGAAGGCATTCGGAAGCAGCATGGGCTCTGTCATCTATACAACTTGGGAAGGTGGCAGTAGTGTGAATAACCCCGTACTAGTGATGTCACTTCTGTATGAATTCAGTGTATTATGTGGCTATGGCTTGTGGCTGGTTTCCTGTGTAACTGGTCAGCCACGAACAATCTTTTATTACAAACAATGCACCTTCCCTTCCAAATACTCAGTGGTTTCAGTGGTAGGCAGCATTCTGCGTAGTAAGTGATAATCCACAAAGCCTCAGAGTCAAAGGTGGCAGCTCCAGACTATGGGGGGAAGGTGACTGTGCCCCCCAATAGAAGTCAGAAGTGTGGGACAGGTAGAAGCGGAGTTGTGGCCAGCCCCAGGGAGAGGGACTCCTCTGCTTACTCTTGTAACATGAGTCCTGATTGATGGTGTTGGCTTCCATGTGGAAGCCGAAACCTTGACTTGGGAATCCGGTACCTCAGTTTCTAAGCACTAGATTCCGGCCATAGTTTCAGGGGACAGAAGCAAGCAGAGCAAGGCCCCAGTGTCCAGAATCAATGTTCCAGAGTCAAGAGGAAGAAGGAAAGAGAAAAATACAAAAGTGTGATCACACGGCCCAAAGGCAACATCAGGAAGAAACAAAACAGAGAAGGTGCAAAGAGCATTCAGGCTGCCAGCATCATGGAGCCTAGCAACAATGCAGAAGGTTCTGCCTGCCCCAGCAGGGAACCTGGAGGAGGAGAAGTCATTCCCTGCATAGCATCACGTTTTCCCTAGTGCCTTTCCTTTTGGACACACATTAATATCAGCTCTGACATCAAATATCATGGAAGAGTGGCCAGGGTGAGGTCAGAGCAGGGCTGGCCCGGCCTTCTTAATCTATCCTTTCTAAGCCATCTGCAATACTTCTGCAAACACTGTGGGGCAAAGGGGCAGACACAGCAGTGCTTCCCACTTACCAGAAAGTTTGGTTTCCTCTTGCATAAATTAAAACAAAAATCCAAGGCTATTCTCACAAGAGGTCTGGGACCTAGAAACTAAAAAAAAGCCTCTATTCCATCCTAAAGAAGCAACAACAAGTCATCTTTCATTCTTCCCAACCACCAGTCCTCAGAAACCAGGGATGTCAGGCTAGAAGTAGGAACTGAGTAAGTTTTTGGTTAAGGTAACTACCCTGTCTTTGGTTTCCTTCTCAGTCCAACAGGAGGAAATAACTTTTGTACTCAGGAAGTTTTCATGGTGAAACTTGCCACCAACAGTTGAGAAGTGAATTTGCTATTCTGGTAGGAAACTGAGCCCGATTTGCATCACAGTTCACCCATGACAGCCGTCCTAAACTTTGCTGCTCCGCTGAGGCCATGTTTACTCTAGGCCTCGTGTGGTCTTGGAAGAAACCTAAGTCAGCAAAGCGTAAAAAGTCCTTCAAAGAGCCTCCTGTTCATCTGACCTTCCCAGCCACTGTCTGCTGGCTGGCCACTGTCAGGATTTGGGTTTCCCACACCCTACTCCTATCTGCTAACCCTGGGAAATCTGCAAGCACTGGCACCTCTGGGCGGCCCACATCTAGCCAGGCAAACCTCTGCTCCAGTCCCACCAGTAGCTTGTTAAGAAGCAATCCATCTCATCTTAATATGCCTTTTACTTAGTATTTCAAGGGCTAACGAATTAAAATACAGAAGCCTCTAGAGATTTTTAAAGTGTGGGCTTGACTGGTATTAATGGGTTTATTAAAACCTTAAAAAAAAAAAAATCCAGATAATGTCTGTTGGCTTTGGAGTACAGGGATGTTCCTGTCTGCCCTCCTCCACGTGTCTGACTTTCTCATTATGTTTGGTTTATTAAACCCCATTAGTCTCCAAGACGGCCCAGGTCTGCTTTCTAACTTTCACCAGTTGTTCCCCAAAGGATTCTAGCTAAACAAATGGTCTCTTCTTCTCACAATTACAGTCTTTCCTTACAGTGCTCCTTACAGACTACAGCTACTGCATCTTTCTAGAAACGTGGGCCATTAGGGTGACTAGGTCTTAGACCTTTCTATTCTATGGGCCTGACCCAAGCGATGCCCTCACCACATGTGTTGGTATTGTTATAATACAGACCAAGCCACTGGAAAAGTATGCTAGGTACAGGAAGGATCCCAGCATGGCTCAAAAACTTGCAGAGGATAACAGGAAAACATGCACAATATAAGTGAATAAATAAGATCTTTTTTTTTTTTTTAAATGGGGTTTCACCATGATGACCAGGCTGGTTTTGAACTCCTGACCTCAGGTGATCCACCCACCTTGGCCTCCCAAAGTGCTAGGATTACAGGCGTGAGCCACCACGCCCAGCTTAAATAAGATCTTATACTCTCAAGGGGCAATGTTCAAACTGCCACATCTGAGCAGTGGTGTAGGACCAAATGAACCAGAGGTCTGACAACTCTTCCGTTCTTATACACAAGGGAAAATCAGTTTCAACTTGGCACAGGAGAGTGTGAGGAAAGAAAGATGTAAAGGCAGGTAAACTCACATCAGCTTTAACACTTCCTTATCCCAGTTCCCCGAGTAAGGACGCAGCCCCAGTGGGGGCACGCCAGCTGGTGAATCACCGAGTTCTCAGCGGCCTCGATGGAGAGCTACAAGTTGCTCATCAATGCCTCCTGCATAACAAAAGCCGGAAACCCAGTCGCTCAACCAGCAAAGCACACCTGAATTCTGTCTTTCTTTCATTAAAGTAATTCTTGCTTGTCTGGGAGGAGATCGGGAAAAAAAAAACAAAACGAAGAATAGTTTCTGTAAATTCTTATATCTGACCAATGTATCCATTTAACAAATACTTACTAGGCACCTTCTATGTGCTAACCACTGAGAATGGAGATTAGACACCACACTAATGATAGACTGAAGGTAGTCCCTGGCTCCCAGGTGCTCAGGATTTAGTGAGAAAGACAAGTTTTTAAAAGTCATAACCTTGTCATAATCCTGCTTGAAAAGAGGTATTAATGAGGCCTCTGGAAGAACAGTAGGGGAAGCACTTAAGTCAGCCTGGGGAAATCAGAGAAGACTTTCTGATGGATGTGATGTTAGCTAGGCTTTGAAGAAGTAAGAGTTTGGGTGGAAGGTAGTATCGTGCAGCAAGATGTTACTATACAAAGGGAAAATACCAAGATTCTAGAAGAAAAGGATAGTGTGTGGAACCTACAAGTTGTGAAAATGAGGGGTTGGTGGAGAAGAGGCTGAAAAGAGAGGCAGGGCCAGCACAGGAGGGATTTGGATATACTTTCCCCCATTAACCAACAGGGAGGCAAGAATTCTAAGGAAGGACTGACAATGATAGAACTGCCTTTAAGAAACTTCATCCTCACAGAAAATGACCTGAAAGGGGAGGAAGACAAAAGCAGGAAGACCAGTTAGGAGGCTGCTACAAACAGAAAATAAAAGGCAATGGCATTGAGAATAGAGAGAAGACGCCGGTTTAAGATATAGTGCAGAACTAGCAGAGATGGCCAAAACTTAGCAGCCAACTGCATGGGTAGGAGGAGGAGCCAAGGGTTCCAAATGATTTCTCGATTTCTGAGGCTAAATGAACCTAGGTGACAAAGGCCAAAATGGGAAAAAAGGAGAAGCAGCGGGGCTGTGGCTGGGGCAGAGACAAAAAGAGGGGTTTGTGTTTGCATGCATTTCTGAGACACCTGTGGGGTATCCTGGTGGACATGTCTAGAAGGCAGCTGGAAAGACAGGTGTGAAACTCAGAAGAGAGGTCTGGTCAGGATAAAGAAATAGTCTTGGAGTCATCAAATATAATTCATGGGGCTCAGCATAGTGACTCATATATGTAATCCCAGCACTCTGGGAGGCCAAGGTGGGAGGATCACTTGAGTTCCCAACCAGCCTGGGCAATAAAGCAAGATCCTATCTCTACATAAAATTTAAAAAATTAGCTGGATGTGGTGGCATGCACCTCTAGTACTAGCTACCTGGGAGGCAGAGATGGGGGGATCGATTGAGCGCAGGAGGTTGAGGCTGCAGTCAGCTGTGACTGTGGCATTGTACTCTAGCTAGAGTGACAGAGTGAGAGTATGTCTCAAAATTTTTTTAAATAAAGAATAAAGAAAAAAAGTCTTTGGTGCAGATGAGATTGCCACAGCAAGTGATAGAATGAGAAGGGACAGAAGATAAAAGTGATACCTTTGCCTGCTTGCCTCCAAATCAACAAGGAAGAGGGACAGAGCTCAGTGCTCTTAACTTGATTACTGCCATATGCCACCCCGTCAGCCTGATCTCAGAACTGACAGAAGTTCCACCCATTTTGCACATAGTCAAAGAATGCAATGAAGGAGAAAACCACAAGACCACAACTTCGGCAAACTCACTCACTAGCCTCGCTCTGGTACCCCAAGCTCAGTTCACAATGACTGACATAGGTGTATGATACAAATACTTCACAACATGCTTCTTTCGGGGAACTAGGAAGATAAAATAGGAGGAATATAAGAGTCTAAGAAAAGTCACTCTGTGCTTCCAAATAGGCTGGTCCATCTTTACTACCTGTCAATGTGTGTATTTTAGGAACACAACCTTCCTTTCACATGAAATATAACTACAAAGATTAACTCTTATGCCTTGTTCTGGATCAAGAAATACATCCCAAAGCCAAATAATAAGAAGCATTCTGCATTATTCTATTTCCATGTCCTCGTGTAACCATGGATAATTAAGCGTGAACAATATACTTTTGCACAAAGCTGGGATTGGCTCCATCTACAACACCAGCTGAGACTGGCCCATGTGGCCGAAATAAGAGATTTAAGGCAAAGGGCTGAAACATGCACTCCCTATCAGCAGACAGGGTGATCTTATTGAGGTAAAATAGGTATAGAGGGAAGAAGAGCAAATCAGTGAGTGATAACTGAATTTGTGAAATGGAAACATTACTGCATCAACTACCATAATTTTATAAAGGAACCCTCTATAAGGGTCATGCCTGATCCCCTGACATGCCCAACATTCTCACCAAGTGATTTTATTTTCCTGGCTTGATAGCTGAGAAAGCCGAGGCCCAGAGAGTGGCTAAACTCCCCAAAGTCTCATGGTCAACTCAGCCCAGGGTGCCCAAGGGCCGAGGAAGAGTTACCAGTGGAAGCAACAAAAGGTTCTGGAAAATTCAGCAGGGATGATGGATGTCTCAGGAGTAAGGAGTTAGACAAGAAACCAGAGGAGCAGGCACAGCAAGCAGCTTCTTCAGCTCCCTTTCATTTAGACCAGAGGAAGGCCTTGACACTGTTCCTAGAACAGCTCATTTCACACCGTCTGGGGTAGAAGACATTCTGGATTATCTTTCACATACTGGCAAGGTACTACCACCTGGGAGTAATGGTATAGACACAGACTAAACATGCCTGTCAACACTATTATTATGGAGCCAAAGAATCAATGCAATAAATTTAAAACTACTACTAAAAAATACCCTTGCTCAGTAGGCAAGGATTTCTGAACTGGTTACTATGCTTAGCATAATATGCTTTGGACTCTTGCTATTTATCCTGGGGTTCTTTGCTAGAGGTGATTTTACCCTCCAGGGGATATATGGCAATATCTCAAAACATTTTTGTGGTCACAAATCTGGGATACTACTGTTGTCTGGTCAGTAGAATCTGGGAATGCTGCTAAACATCCTACGACAACATGCCAAGGGATCCCAGACATCACAGTATTGCTGTTGAGGAACCTTGCCAACTACCCCGCCATTGAACCCATAAGCAGGAAGCATGGAACTCTTCGGCCCCTCTTCTGGTATAGCAACAGGCCTTTTGTATTCTGGCTTTAAAATAACAACAAAGAGCTTCCTATAGGATCAGCCAGTCTTCACCTGATTTCATGTTCTTAAATACCGGAGACAAAAAAATTCTTGAAGCTGAGCAGTGGACCCAAGAGCCAGCCTGTGTCTCAGTGTTTCCTGCCTTTGTGAAAAGGAGAGAGCAAATTCTCTGCTAAACTCTCAGGATATGAGAGAGGGTTTAACAAAGCTTCCCCAGGGAAGTCTCCAAAAACAGTTATGTATGCAGTGGGTGGTATAGGTATAGATTCTCTACCAGAAGTGTTTGCAGCCCACAGGGTATTTACTGTGATTCTACTACTAACTTAATGACAAAAAAAAAAATTATTTTAGAAGTACCCAAGCGTTTTAATAACACACAAGAGTCGAAACAGGCTTAGCATTGGAGACAACCCAGTCTTGACAGGGAGCTCCCCAAATCACTTTACTGCCTTCTACTGTCTAGTTCTTATTTATTTTTTGAGACAGGGTCTTCCTGGTTGTCATCCAGGTTGAAGTGTTGTGGTGTCACCATGGCTAACTGCTGCCTGGAACTCCTGGGTTCAAGCAATCCTCGCATCTTAGCCTCCCTAAGACTACAGACATGCACCACCATGCCCAGCTAATTAAAAAAATTTTTTGGGGGTAGAGACAGGTCTTGCTATATTGCCCAGGCTGGTCTCTAACTCCTGGCCTCAAGCAATCCTCCGGCTTCAGCTACCTAGTGTTGAGATTGCAGGCGTCAGCCACTGTGCCTGGCCCTGTCTAGTTCTAATGATTAATAATCATCTAATCACCTTTAAAGGCCGTTAAGAGCATTGAGAAACTCTGATCACTTAATTGTGGTTTTAGAAACACCATTTCTTTGTCTTCAAAGAGAGAATTTGGTAACCGAAAACTCGCATTCTAATAAAGAAGTCTAAGAAATGCAGCTTGGGTAGTCAGATTTAGACTGAAGATTACAGGTCTTCTCTCTGGAAACATGTACAAGCACAGGTAGTTCAGGGCTGAGGTGAGATAAGAGAACTGGTTAGCTCTCTCACACCACATCTAAAGAGAAAAAGGAGTTGGTGGGGGCGCAGGGAAGTGGGGCTCAGTGGATCAGCCTCATTTTGCGTCTGGCAGTTGCTGACGGCTGGTAGATGGGAAAGCCAGTATTGGCATAGCGGTCTCCCCTTAAAAAACCCACCTGCAGGTTATGGCCACAGCACCTCACTCTGATATCCTGGGGACAAGAAGCAAAGCTGAGTGCATGCTGAAGAGACGATGGGAGAACCCACAGGCAGGGTGCTCATCCCACGAGGCACAGCAGGAGCTTCCTCCCGCCCTCGCCATCCCCATCTCCCTGGCAGCGCGCTGTTACTTATGGCAGAGAGGACAGTAACGCAGGGGGAGTCGCCCACGGGCGGGACTTGTGGCTAAACCCTAGGCCTCAGACTGCAGTTGACAAGTGACTGTGACAGGCCTCACCAGAGCTGGGCCCTGAATCGGCCTGCTCCGCGTTCGCTCCCCAGTCGGCGCCCCGGCCGGCTGTCCGCGCTGGGGTAGGGCGTCCTGGGGGTCGACTCACCGATCTGCCCGATGAACTCGATCTTGATGCCCTGGTGCTCCAGTCGCTTGTTGGGGTTCTTGAGCGCAAGGCTCACCTTCCCGGAGACCGTCTCCCCGTCGTAGAAGAGGAAATATTTCTCCTTCTTCCCGTCCTCCGTCTTGTGCTCGGCCCGCTTCCTACTCTCCGCATCATTGAGAAGGATTTCCACCTCCACGCTCTGCCCGAAGCCGAAGAAGCTCATTGCACCGCCGGACCGGGCGCGTCTTGGTAAGGACCGCTCCCTTGCACCGGGGCGCGGGCTGCCCTAAGGAGGGAAGGCCAGAGGGCCCGAAGCGCGAGCGCGCTTGGCAGCCGCGCGCTGCCCGGCTCCGCCGCTGCCACGGGGCAGTGGGCGCAGACGGATAGCCGGCTCCACGCGGGAGGGGCACGGCCGGGGGAGGCGGGCGGCTGCGGGCTGCAGCGCGGAGCAGCAATGCACCGAGGAGCAGTGCCCTGCGCCGAGCCAGTCCCAGCCTGTCCAGCGGCCGGTAGCAGTGGGCAGGCGAGGGTCGGTGGTGCAATTCTGCGCAGGACAGCCACACAGAGGCAGGTGTGCGTGGCCTACGCCTGCCGGGTGGGGTCCAGCGCGGAGCAGCGCTGCTACCTGCCCAGCCTCCGGCGGTGCAACGCACCGAGGCGCTGGGGCAGCTCCGGGCGGGGGAGGGGGCGGGCGAGCTCCAGCCCGGATGCGTTGGAGCAGCCGCGCGCATGCGCATCCTTTTCCTCCGCTCAGGGACCTCCGGGCCGCCAGGATAACTCGCTGCGCTTGCGCAGGGAGAGCGCGCCAGGCGCTCCCGCGGTCGACATGGCAGCCGTGGCCTCGCTGGGACGCGCTCCGGGCCTACGCGTGCCGCTGAGTCCACAGAACTGCAGCTGTCTTCTGGGAGTGCTTTTGGCTGCTTTTTCCTTATTGCTTTAGCTCCATGCAAGTTGGGCTGTCTTCCACATTCGGATATTACACTGTTCCAGTGCTGTCTGACGGGAAAGGCAGCCCTTTGACACGAGCGAAATGTCACCTGAAGAGGGCAAAGGTGACAGTTACTACCGGAAGTACCCTGTCTCAGATACCCTTTAGATTGCCTCCCATTGAAGAAAAACGAGAAGGGAAAGACGCTGTTAGGGTTTAACTCAGGCCCTGGTTCCTCCTTGAACGACAGAGCGTAACAACCTCGTTTAACTTCCAGTCTTCTATCCGACCAGTTCTTTGCGCCTGCGGCAGACGATGCAGGTGATTGGTTGAGCGAATGGAAACGGCTCGACGCAGTGATTGGCGGGTAGGAAATTCTGTACGTTGTGATTGGTCCGCAGGAACGCCTCGGCGCGCGCGCGGGAGCGAGCTTTGAAAGTTGAGTGCTGCGACTGCGAGCCGGTACCCTGGGTATCATGGTGGCGCTGCGGGGCCTTGGGAGTGGCCTGCAGCCCTGGTGTCCGCTGGATCTTAGCCTCGGTGAGCCGGGGGTGTCCTTTGCGTCCCCTGTGGTGCCTAAGCCCGGGCCAGGGTGTGGGTGGGGGCGGGGAGGGGGCGCCCAGCTCCTGTTGGTCCCTGGTGTCCCCAGGCCCGTGCCACACCGGGATTGCGGCCAGCCAGGTTTCCCATGGGGCGTCAAACTGGCCAGGCCACTCTTAACAATAACCAAACGTAGGCCGGTCTCTTCTAGCGCTTGTGCATCTGTTTTCTCCGCCTTCCCTGTCTTCCTGTGCACATCTTCTTGCATGTTGGAAATAGATGTTCCGTGCCACAAAGGAAAATTAGCACTGAGATAAAGGATATTTCAGCGACGCAATTTTTACTTCCTGGGCTGCAGGAAGGGTACTCTCACTAGCTATCTTGCCACAAAAGTACAGTGAACAAAGGCAGAGAGACAAATTTTTTCCTTATTCATTTGGGGTTGTTTTTACTGCTGTGTCTGATCTCCCAAGGCTAGAGCCAGACCTCACAATTTAAACTAAAACCCAACTGGTTAATAACTTAAAACTTTTTAAACAGGTAAAAAGCATTGGAGAACTGCAACATGCCTGTGAGCACGTTCAGAGCAGATATCTTGGTTAAAGTACAAGGACATAGAATGTACTATGTGCCTGTAAGCAACGGCATATCTAACAGTTACACAGGATAGAGCTTAACAAAGAGTTATTGGCACACTTAAAGATTTAACAAGAAAAGAAACATTTAAAAAGGAACTTTTCTACTTCCCACAGTACACCTAATTTTATCTATTAAGATGGTTTTAAATTGCAAATCTCTTTCTTCACCCAGACTTAGTTCTTGAACTTCATGTTCATAGGTTCAATGGGATGTCTCATGCAGACGTCATCAAAGGTCACATGAGTGAAAGTGGGATTCCCAAAGCCTGCTAATGGCACCAGCCAAGCCACCAACCCAGGAATCCTGGCATTTCTGCTTCCCCTTTTATGCCCACCACCACCACCAGTTGTCCTGCCTCTGAGGTGTCTCAGGGCCACCCTGCTCCATTCCTGATGCTGCTGCCCCGGCTCAGGGCTTCATCTTAGTCAGCATTGAGCAATTGCAGGAGTATTTTAGCCGCTTTCTGATGTTAACTGTGCCAGCCCATCCCCCACAATTTGCAGAACGAATTTTGAAAACACAGCTTTGAATGTGTCAAGGCTGTACACCTTTAATGTTTCCCCTTTGTTTCCTAAATAAATGAACCAGATCCTTAGCATGATTTATAAGAGCCTTCACCATTCTCTGTAGTATGCTTTTCAAAGAGCATGCCCTTTGGAGTCAGACACACTTGGATTGCTCTCTTGGCTCTACCCCATAGCATCCATGTGTTACCGTGCGAGTTGCTTATTCTTGCTAAACACCTCTTTCCTGATCTGTCAAATGGGAAGTACAGTATCTACCTCACAGGGGTTTTGTAAAGATAAATATTGTACCTGCCACATAATAACTGCTGAATAGATAGTAATTCTCACCCTCCACATCCAAACTCTATGTTTTAAAAATTTTGTTCATTTTGAAATACTTTAGTTTCTTTCTGTTTCTGCTTTATTACACTGTGCTTGCTGGGATGCACTTTTCTGCATTCGCCTTGCAGAACTCTTACATTCAGGCCCAATTGAATCATCTTACTCCTCTCCTCTTTCTTCCCCAGTAGTATTCTCTATTAAGTTCTCTAGCATGTTACCTTTTACATATCTATTATTTTAACACTCATCCACTGCAGAAATAATAAATACCATCTATTTGCTGTTTTTTATGTGGCTAGCACATTGTTAGGCCCTTTTTACACATTATCTTTCACAAAAATCCTGTATTTCTAATGATGAAGAAGAGACTAATTATGTGTAAGTGATCAAGTCAGGATATTTGCCTTGTTCTGACTCAAAATTCAGTGGTCTCTCTTCTATCATCGGCTGCTTTTTTTGGTATGCTAAGTGTGAAATGTTCCCATCTTTGTGGACAAGAACCCGCTAGCATTCATCTTTGTATTCGTAGCACTGTAAGTGGCTTCCCTAGTATTTTCTCAAAGTGTTTGTTGAGTGAATAAATGATGTATTTGCTCCTCTTCTTCCATTCTAAGTGAAATAGTAGAGCAGAAGTTATCTGCATTTGACAGTTGAGAAAATAGATAGTGAGGGATTTGGTTTGAATAGTGTAAGGATATTGGAAAAAATCAAACTCAATGTCTACTATATTCTCACTCAGCGATCAACACAGAAGACTTCTGTCACCAAATGGTAGATAACAGGGCCAGTTACTTTCATCCAAATTAGATTTGATGGTATTTACAGTAGGGAACTATTATAAGCAAAACCAAAAGAAGGAGTGACATAACTTTTGCTGTGTTCTTTAAAACATTAATGGAAATTTAGAAAGATACAATTGTATTTTCAGATCATCTTTCAGGCAGCATATTTCATGTCTTTGGAAGGAATGCTGTGCACAGAGACTCCCTCCTCCAGGGTCAAGTTCAAGTGACAAAAGATAATAAGCAGATTGTATTCTAAGGAGGATGGACCTAGTTGAGTGTAAGGCCTATCATTTGCTGAGTGCAGTGTAATGCTTGCATCTCTGTTTTTTCTTTCTTTATACCCTGCCCAATTTCTCTAAATCAGTGACGAACAAATACTTTTAATATTAATTTGAAGGAATGCCTGATTAATAATTTGTCTGAGATGTCCACATTTCCATCTAGTCATAATTTTTTTTTTGAAACGGAGTCTCACTTTGTCACCCAGGCTGGAGTGCAATGGCGTAATCTCGGTCACTGCAGCCCCTGCCTCCCGGGTTCAAGCAATTCTCTGCCTCAGCCTCCTGAGTAGCTGGGATTACAGGCACCTCCACCACGCCTGGATAATTTTTGTATTTTTATTAGAGACGGTTTCACCATCTTGGCCAAGCTGGTCTTGAACTCCTGACCCTGTGATCCACCTGCCTGGGCCTCCCAAAATGCTGAGATTACATGCATGAGCCACCACACCTGGCCCATCTGGTGCTAATTTTAGTTTGGGAGAATAACAACAAAAACACTGAAGAAATATAGTTTGTTAGAAAAGAATGGGAAGATTTAGAGTTGAGAGAGGTTGTTAAGGAGTCCATCCAGCATGCTGTCTTAATATCGTTCCTCTCAATGTACATTCTTTCAGTCAGTGTATTTTAAAGTCACTGAGTATTTCTGAGAGTCTAAGTCTGGCTAGCCTCCATATTTTAAACTTCCTGGAGAAATTATAACTTTTTAAAATACTACATTCTTGTCCAAAGGCCCGATAAAGTGCTATATATTTTATTTGCACTTACTAACTTTGTTATGATATTTTCACAAAGGGACATCTTGGGCAATCTGATTAACCTCTGTTTCTTCTCTAGATTACACATAGATTACACATCAGGCTTTCCTAAGCCTGATCACGAAATGTTTTGAAGTGTCCTTTCCCAAAACTCTTATATCTTAAAAGTGTTCCTTTATATTTTTAGACTCTGATTAGCCTAATAGTCAGCTCTCACTTGTGATTTAAGATTCTCTTAAGCTTTGTGCAGTGGCAGTATCGTAGCCAATGAGGTTTATCCAAGGCATAATTATTGCCAATTGAAAACTTTTCCCAATACCCCGCTGTGAGAACTTACAATATAGTCGGCACTGACAATTTTTGACAGTCTCTAAGGAGACTGAATTAAAACCAAAAAAAAGAAAAGATTCTCTTAACCTTTTCTGCTTTTCTTTTATTATGCTAGATCTATATTGTTATAACAAGTTAAATATGAATTGTGACTAACTTTTCTCCTCTTGAACATACCTGGAATCTAGAGGTGATTCGTTTTTCTTCCTTATTACAGAGTACTTACAAATTTCATTGCCTTTTCCCCTAGAATGGGTTGACACAGTGTGGGAACTGGATTTCACAGAGACTGAGCCTTTGGATCCCAGCATAGAAGCAGAGATCATAGAGACTGGATTGGCTGCATTCACGAAACTCTATGAAAGTCTTTTACCCTTTGCTACTGAAGAACATGGATCTGTAGAGGTAAAAAAATAAAAACGAACTAGCCAACTTTTGGTGTTAGAAGTAGAAGATGAAAGTCGTTGTTATAATGTAAAGCTTGGCTTTCTTGGTGTACAATTCACAGGGAGTACAATGTGAGTAACATAAAGAATGTGGTAAATTTGTTGGAATATCCTAATAGGTTTCCTCCAAAAGATTCAAGGTACTAGTCTGATTTTTTTTTTTTTAAGACAGGACAACTTTTTACAATAGCAAACTGAAGGAAAAGTATAAGGCTGGGTGTGGTGGTCTGTAGTTCCAGCACTTTTAGAGGCTGAGGTTGGCCAATTGCTTGAGCTCTGGAGCTGAAGACCAGCCTGGGCAACACTGAGAAACTCTGTGTCAGAATGGAAAAAAAAAAAAAAGGAAAAGCATAAAGGCAAAAACAAGAAAACTAGTCCAAGGAAAATGCAAATAACAATTCAGGCATGCTTTAACCTTAACTTTAGAAAATCTGATATTACTAATCTAAGGAATGACTAGTTGAATTAACAGGTGTCCAAAAAGTTCCTGTAAATATTGAGTTCTTTCCAGTGCATAGAAGTATAAATTATTATTAATATTTAGGTTGTTAGTTTTCAAAAAAAAACCCAAAGGGCTGGGAAGCAGAACAAAAGTTAATTGAATATTAACATCTCTCAAACATTTAAATGAAAAAAAAAAATTTAGTTACAAGTTTCACATCACAAAAATTAAATCATGTTATTAGACATTCCTTCATCATAATGATAAGTATTGCCTTAAGTACTTGAGTTGACAGTGGGGATTAAGATACAAGCCTCTCCCTAGGTTGAGGTCCCTCCCAGGGAGGAAGTGTGGACATTTGAACACTAGCCAAAGTATGTCCAGCAGCCACATAGAGCTGCTGGGGTGGAGAGTGCAGTGCCACTATGCATTTGGGTGCCTGGAAATATTCTGTGAACCAAATTATGGAAAATGCTCTAAGAGAGGTGCAGATTTGTTACATAGGATGTGAAAAAGGGAGCATGGTAGGGTTGGGAAGGTTCCAGAAAGAAAGTGGCCAGCAGTGAATCTTCACAGATGACTAGCAGAATCTTGGGTCGCAAGGCAGTCCTAGTGAAGGAGCCACCCAGTGGGAACATGCAGGGAGTGCTGAGAGCAATACAGAAAAAGTGTGTGGTGGGACGGGACAGTAAGGTAGAGAAGGGTAGGTCACGGGTAGCTTTACGTGAGCATCAGCAGTGGAGTTTGAACATACTTGGTAAAGTATGTAGGAGGTTGCATTTATTAACTCATTTAATCCTCACAAGCAGCCTTGTGTGGAAGAGGTTACAGTGAGCAATAAAAAGGTAACACGAATAGATCTGTTTTAGGCAGATGTTCCTGACAGCAGATGGACTGAAGTGGGGGAGAAATATGTGCAGGGAGAACCTTTAGGAGACTGTTTTGGTGATCCAGGTGTTAGGAATAATAATGGCTTGGCCTGTAGTTATGATTTTGGGAACTGGAAAGAAAAGCTAAAAACTAGGGACATTTTTGGAGGTAGAATTAATAGGGCCTTGTGAACTGGGAAATCTTTGTGAGATCTCTAAGACATGCTGTGAAGTGCTAAACTGACTGGGCATAGAGAGTTAGAAAAACAAAGAAGTCAGTGATCCGTGGATTTCAAAACTAGGAAGATGATGATATTGTTAACTGGGGTAGGGAATAAGGGAAAAAGAGCAAGGTCAAATGGAGAAACTGAGTTCTGTTTAGACTTCTGAACGTGAGATTCTGTCAGGAGATCCTTGGGAAGTTTAACAGGTAGTAGAAATGTGAGACCAGGAGAGACAGGAAAGTTCTTTAAATCGAGGTGTGGGTTGAAGCGCAGTGATACATGAGATCACCGAGAGGAGAAGAAGCCAGGGCAGAAATGGAGAGCTGGTTGGAAGGGGTCTGTGGAGGAGCAGTCAAGTGTAGGGAGTGCAGGAGCACTGATGCCCAGACTAGACAGCAGCCATGAGATCACATGGGGCCAAGGTGACTTCATACACAGAGCCCTGGTGAGTAGATGGTTTGGGGTGATCTATCATCCCAGTGAGTACAGTGGAGGCGCAAGTGGCGTACTGTAAAGGTAGGAGATGATTTTTTTTTTTCTTTTCTTTTTTTTTTCTCTTGAGACTAGGGTCTTGCTCTCTCATCCAGACTGGAATGCAGTATCATAGTCATGGCTTGCTCACTGCAGCCTCAACTTACTGGGCTCAAGTGATCCTCTCACCTCACCCTCCTGAGTAGCTGGGACTACAGGTGGTTGCCACCACACCCAGCTAATTTTTTATTTTTTGTGGAAACGAGGTCTTGCTTTGTTGCCCTAGCTGATTTCAAACTCTGGGACTTAAGCAGTCCTCTTGTCCTGGCCTCTCAAAGTGCTGGGATTGCAGGCATGAGCCACTGTGCCCAGTGGAGATGATTTCTCCTACAAGTTTTTTTAGTTAAGGAAAGGAGAGTGCTGAAATAATTTTTTATGTCTTTTCTTTAAGATGATGTTGTGACTAATCAGAGGTATTACCTACCACTTTCCCTGCCTTTTCAAAGAAGCAGGAAGTACAAAGTCTGCTCACTTGAAGTTTGTGGGCCTTTTTTAGTTATGATACTCAAGCATAAACCATATTTAGCTCCTGCTGTGTTTAGGTTATTAAAATAACCCATTTCTTCTTCATATGTTTAGAAGGAGAAGACATGAAATGGTGATAGAATTAATAAAATTGTAGTTACTTTTCTAAGGTTTATCTCCTTTACCTGGGCCACTTCTGAGATCTCTTTTATTTTCTGCTCCCTTTGCCTACAATCTGCAGACATTTAAATTTAAATAAAAGGCTCTGATTTCCTCCGTTAGTAATTATTGGTAAAGGGATTTGAGTTCTTTTTAAATAGAGGAATTTAACTTTTCTGAATAATCACTAATATATGGTGTCCCAAAATTCTTAGTGTAGTTTTAAGCTATAATTTCTGAAGTATATACGCTTCAAACTTAACAAAAAAAAATTATTTTGGAAGTGTATTTAAATATGTTTTATATATATACACACACACACACACACACACACACACACACACACACACATTTATCTTTGTGATTTTGGGTAATGCATTTTTAATTTAGATATTTTGTTTCAGTCCCTTTGAAGATGGTCAACATTTAGCATTAGGAGCCAGGCTAGTCTTCCTCTTTTTGTAAGGCACCAAGAACCTGTAAAAATCAAATACTAGCAGATGTTTCCATTTCTCTCATGACTGGCTTTTGTGATTTGCCCTCTACCCACAGAGTATCTGGACCTTCTTCATTGAGAACAATATTTCCCACAGTACGCTTGTGGCATTGTTCTATCATTTTGTTCAAACAGTACATAAGAAAAATGTCAGTCTACGGTATCGAGAATATGGCCTTCATGCCGCTGGGCTTTACTTTTTGCTACTAGAAGTACCAGGTATGTAGATCTGATATGATAGGATAAATCTCTGTCCTTTTTTTCTTTCTACAGTTTTCAATTTTTATACTTTTGTTTCTTCACTTATAAATGGGGCAGTGCTAACCCATGGCGGAGAGTTGTTCTGAGGAGCAAGTCTGTGAAGTACATGGCATGTTATAGGTGTTTGCAAACCTTCCCTTTTTTTTTTTTTACATCTGAAATTATGCTATCTATAAACTAATAAAAGTAATCTGAAAAGGACCACAAGAGTTGCACGCCCACCCTCCATCACCCCTGCCTAAAATTCTGTTATTGCCCTTTCTTCTCCTGATTCCCTGTCTAGGCTGAAAAAAACTGCTGTGGGGAGCCATTGTTTTATGCCTCTCCTATGTTGGTATTGAAAAATAGGTTAAAACCATCCTAATCAAGAAAACAGGAAAGCAGCTAGTAATAATTGAAGGAGAGCACTGACCAGGAGTCTGTTGCGAGCACTGTTTTACTTTATTATCAGAGCACTAAGGAGGCTGTTGTTTCTCCTGTGACGTGAAGTCCATTCTCTTCCCTACTCCAAACCCAAGGTGAGAGAGAGTGGAACATAGAGATTGAGTTGGAGAACATTAGAAGACCTAATTTAACAATATTAGGTCTTCTAATCCCTGGCCTCAGGATTTCTTTTCATATGGAAAAGAAAATGGCAAGATCAGTCACCTTGCTGCTTATCCTTGTTCATATTAGCATTTGTAATTAATGCTAAGGATTTATTCCATGTGATCTGGGAATGGGCAAAAAGGTATTATATTTAAAGCCTTGAACATTGGTTTGTTTTATTGTTAATGCTCCCAGAATGACTTTGGAAATGAGTAAGTTCCTAAAGAACTTTGTTGCTAAGCAGTGTCTCAGTTTTAACCAGGCCCTCTCTCAGAAAAGTAGTGGTTTTGGAAACCCAGTTTCACTCGCCTCTTGCCAGATGCAGGTTTTTCTGATTAAGGTTGAGATTTATGCCGGAGCAAAGACGTGGCTGTTACTAATTGTGTGGGCCACTTGCAGCTCTCCAGCAAGCAGTATTCTTGCCAATTACCTTCTGTTTTTAAATGTTTCAGGTTTATGACTGGGATGCTGTTGATACTTAATATTCGATCACCAGATCTTTTTCAAGATCGTTTTGGTTGTTCTGCCTCTCGTGCATTTCCATATGAATTTTAGGGTTTGCATGTGAATTTCTGCAACAATGACAACAAAAAGCCAGCTGCCGATTTCACAGGGACTGCATTGAAACTGTAGATCAGTTTGGAAAGTATTGCCAGTTTAACAACATTAGGGCTTCTAATCCCTGGCCACAGGAAATCTTTCCATTTTTTGTAGAGCTTCTTTTTTTTTTTTTTTTTTTTTT